>NC_066619.1:9836481-10147736 GCF_025201925.1 Gopherus flavomarginatus | reverse complement strand
TTTTTGAAAAAAAAAAATCCAATGCATTTGGACATTTCCAGAATGAAACATTTTAGTGTTTCAATTTGCAATGGCTTTTTTGTTTCCATTTTATTTTATTTTTTTCCAGAATTTTCCTTCATGGAGCATTTCAAAATGTTGGGATTTTGTTTTTTTCAGAATAAAACCAAATTTGGAAATCCCTCAGAAAAATGGAACTTCCACCCTCCACCCAGCTGCAGTCATTGAGAATGACTACAACAAACAACACTACCTTCCAGATGTTAGAAAATCAGTGTATCCCTAGAAATGACCAATCTCTACCTGGGCCACCCCACTTATCTGGCTGGTTGTCTTTGGTTTGTAAGCTTCTTGAGCAGAAACTGTCTCTCCTGTATGGAAAGTGCCTAGCACATTGTGGGTGAAGCCCTTGGATGGGGCATGTGGGCCGTGGCTGGAGCAGGAAGAAGTCAATAGACATGAAGAATGGCTGAGATGGCCCAATCCCTGATAATAAGAGACTTTCAGCGGCAGTGGCTTCCTTACCATAGGATGGTGCTGCCCTCTTATTCTAGGTGTTCGCCTGCTACTCTGGTGAATGGTGATACACAGAGCGGATTGAAAAAAACAATTATTTTTCATGGGAATTTTTGGGGGGGCGTGGGGGTGGAATCTTTTTTGTAAGAAAAGAGAAAAAGAAAAACAACATTTGTAAGTTTTCCAAGACTATTTTTTGTTACGTTTCCTGCTGGTTGGCACAAACCAATCTTTTATTTACTAAAAAACTTGAAAAATTCTACTGGCAGCCAAAAATGTTAGCTCCCCATCTGGTTTTTTTGTAAACCCCAACTCCTCCCTGCCCCTCAGCTATAACAGACTAGATTAGATCAGTTTCAACTTTGCTTTGTCAGATGGACATTAACCTGTACTGAATGCTAACTGCATGGATTTCATGAGCACTGCAGCAGCTGATGATGCGACTGAGCATTGTAAATAACTAATGCACTTTGGAATTAGCCGGGACATTCATTATATTCTATATAGGGTCTTATCCTGCCCTCGTCACTGTAGTACCTGAGCACCATGCAGTAGGGCATCGAGCCACATGACTAACATCTGGTTCTCTTTCTCCATTTCCTTTGCAATTTCTAATTTGGGAATTTGAGGAATGGGCCATAGCACCAAGAGGAAAATCCTGTCTGACTCAGCGTCCTGCAAAAGGCCGCTAGTAGATCTGGAGCACTGTAGATAAGTGATATGTGATAGATAACACTTGAGTTGAAACAAGCTGCTCATTCCAGAGATAACTTCCAGCTGAAAAACATGGATCTAGATTTCACACAGCTGAGGGTCTGGAGGTCTGGCATTTGGTTCAGCTCATTATTAAGAAAGGGGCCATTTTGCAAAATGGGGATCTGCATCCAGATTTGGATTTCAAACTTTCCTGGGGTTTCAGGGTCTGTGATCTGGTTTGTGTCCCATCTCTAATTTTGTTTTTCAGAAGAAAAAAATTGTCTTCATTGTGTAGTTCATAAATGCTTGGGAGAGCAGTGACTAGTAAATTTCAATCTTTCCGTGGAGTGGATATTCTTAGAGCTGCAAGAATAGTCATCATGAAGGTGAAAGCTGTGAACTCCAATACATTATTGAAGGAAGCAGGAGAAATATTTCGCCTTTTGCAATGTAATCAAAGGAAGTGTAGACAACCTTTCTTCATCAGGACCTTTAGTTTGGAGAAGACTTCAGCCTTTTTATAACCTTTGTGGGGAATCTGTATAGTCTTCACATGGATTCAAGCTACAGAACATCTTCAGGCAGACATGTTGCTTAAAAAATGACAGAGGAATTGAAGCAGCTCTGTGATCATCCCAGTGAAACATGGTCAGTAACATACCAGAGAAGTAGTTGAGTAGGAAGTGTGCCTGTCTATTCCTCTGACTGACAGAGACAGAATCTACTAGGGATAAAATTGAAGGAACTAGACTACTAGACAGGGCTAGATTTCCAATCAGGCACAGTAGGGGTGTGCTTAGGTGTGCCGGTGTTCTAGGGGCGCCTTATGTTGCCAAGTAAGTGATTTCCTAGCTCAATTTAGCTGTCAGTTGCTGGGAGGAGTTAGGAGTTGCCAGTTGCAATATTTTAGTCTATTTTGCTGCCCTGCTGCTGCTGGCCACACTAAGGGAGGAGGGAGTCTCCTGATCTTCTACACCCTCTGATGAGAACCCCTTCCACACGCTGCTTATCTCATGTCGTGCCCCCTTCCCTCAGGTGACATTTGCAGCATGCGCAAAATTCTTGTCCGAGGGAGGCAGAATTGTTTTTCCTGCAGAAAATGTGCTGAAGTTCTGACTTTCACCCAACGGATGTCACTGTGGCACCAGACCAGCCTGAGCTGGCTGAGGCTGACTGGTCTGGCGGGTGGCAGCAAACAGCTAGCAGGTGGGTGGCGGGTACATTTTTTCCTCCAGCAGCCCTTTTGGAGCCAGGTTAGAAGGCAGAGCAGCTCACCCAGAGCTGTTGGGGGCTCCAGGCAGGGCCACTGGGCTCCAGGCAGGGCGGGCGCTCAAGATGTGCTTATGGGCGCGTTACGTGTAAATGGTCCTGCTGCCAGGTAGTTGGAATATGTGGGAGCAGCACCAAATGAAGGTGTTGTGGTAACCCCAGATGTGAAATTCCATATGAGAACAGAAATTGAGGATCAATGTCTGATGGGCTGTTTTAGGGCATAGGAAAGATCAAGTGTGTGAGTACAGAGCAGAATAATGCCCTGAAGGATAAATCCATTAAAAGAATAACTAGGTGATATATTAAAACCTCTGCTACGTGGCAGGCTAGACTGAGTCAGAGTAGTCCCTTCAAGTCTTAACCTCTCTGGTTTAAATCCTCCACTGGTTTATATTGTCATTCCTCTATTGACTGAAATGAAGTGAAGATGATTTCCACCAGCAGATGATCTATCTCTGTGAACCTTGAATTCTGCTTGGAAAAATCAAATCATCATGGATGTTTTATTCCATCATCAGAAACTGAAGGTGGGAAATAACCAGAGTGCCCTGGATTTAAATCCACAAAATCAGCTCTAGTTTTGTTTAGAGGAAATGAGTGAATAATCCCTCTCCTCAACATCACATTTGGCTCAAATTACCAATTTACTGGTTTGCAAAAATCTAAAACGGCACCTCCGGCAAATTAAGGGATTACGTCAATCACTCAGGTCCAGTCTACCTGACAGCATAACATAGCAACAGGGCAAAGGGTTTGAAGCTCTGTTGGGATGTGATAAGGAGAAAATGCCAAACGACACACAGGCAAAGTTATTACCAGAGAGATGTAGACAAACTGGAGGGAGTTCAGGAAGGTGCAACAAAAATGATTAGGGAGCTGGAGGGGTTGATTTACAAGGAAAGTTATAAAGAACTACCGAAAATATGCACAGCAGGGCTAAGCAATGGCTAAGAGGGACAGAGCCAGATGCAAGCATCCAAACAGTGTGAACACCAAGGGAGGAGGGAAATTATCCCAGGGGGAAATAACTAGGGATAATGGGATGAATTTAAAAAAGATGAATATCAGGGCACTTTTCTAGTGGAGAGATCGTGGAACAGATTCCACAGTAGAAGGGATGGGAGGCCAAGCAACATTCGCTGTAAAATTCCTTTTCACTGTATCTAGAATTTGTTTTAAAACTATTACTTCTAGCAACAGGCAAGTGTTAGGGCTCTCGAGAGAAAGTCCCATGGGAGAAGGACCATAATTTTGCCCTGATAAACAGCCTTCCTCTTTGAACCAAAAGGAAGCAGATGGTTGTACAGCGCAGTGTGGCAGCACCTCCTGGAGGAGGCAAAGCAGAATTTCAAAGCATGCGAGTGGCAGCCACCTGGATTAAGTTTTTTTTTCAGTTAAGAGAAAAAAACAACAACAATACAACCAATTTAAAGGGAGACCTTTCCAAAGAGCTCAGCATGAGCCTAAGTCTGCCCCCATTGAAGTCAATGAGGGATTCTACCCTTCACTTCAATGAGAGTAGTTTGGCCAGCTCAGAGCACATTTGAAGACTCCACCCTCAAAGAACATCTCTAGAAGTCTTAGGGTCTACCAGTAAAACACAAAACAAAAAAAGACCTCTGGCAGCGAATCTCAGAGCCCAGGACAACTGATTGGGGCTTGTGTGGTGGGGCTAAAAAAGCCATGTAGACGTTCTTGCTAGGGCTAGAGCCTGGGCTTCAAGACCCCCACTCCTCACCAGGTTTCAGTGCCCGGGCTGCAGCATGACAATTTACACAGCTAGTTTAGCCCTGCAGCATGAGCCCTGTGAGCCTGAGTCAGTCGATATAGGGGTTTTCTTGCTGTGTCAATATATCTTAGAATATTTCCAGGTGACTAGTTTTCCCTTCTAGATCACTGGCTTAAACCTCCCCAGGTTAGTAGTGACTGGAAATCAACACCTTGAGCTAATGGGCCTGGACTAATTCCTCATGGATATTGGGCATGTGTCCACATTACAATAACTTACAGGAGCACAACAGGCACTAACCAACACCCTTGTTGATAGTCTTGTCAGAGAAGCCAGGAACGGAGTGGGCATGGAGAATGAATGGCACATCACTTTGGGCATGGGGTCCTTGGTCCTTGGGGAGGGCTGTGTATAAGAACAGAAAACTGGAAGGGACCTCCTAGATGACTGAAGTCCTATATTTATTAAAGGGATGTTATGACGGGACTGGACTCAGTTTCTAAAGCTAGACTTCTGGCAACTTTGACTAGTACTATTATGGGGAGGGAAACGTTTTTGAGAACTATTTTTTTGTAAAGTGTGCCTTGTGCATATGTGTGGGGAGGTGGGGTGGGAGGGGGCTCGTTGTATCTGATTCATCATCATCATGTGTTGCTTGAGCCCTGGTTCCCTGTAAGCAACGAGACTCGTCATCTGTAAGAAAGCAGCCTGGGCACCTCCTAGAGAGTGCTGCTTGGCCATCTGCCTAACAAAACCACCTTTGCCACTTCTAGTTTATTGTTGTTACACTTTGGGGTGGTTTTTCAGTAATTTATGGGGGTGTTTGTTGAGTTCCTGAGCTCTTGAGACCTGCATCCAATAAAATAGTGATGAACTTTCTCCTGACTGAAGGGAGAGATGTATATCATTGTGGGCAGTAGATCTGATATCATTTTATGTGGGACAGGGGAAAAGGTTGTGGTGCTCTGTAGGTTAGTCAAAAACGAGGAGGAAAAGGAAAGAAACAGGTTGAGAAGAACACTTTATTGTGAAGGGCACTGTTTTGTTTTAGTTTTACTGGCCTGACAAGTTAATAAGAGAGGAGTTTGCTAGTTTAACTATCTGTTGTCTCTTTCTCTCTCTCTTTCTCTCTCTCTCTCTCTGCATTTGATCCAAAGCCACTGAAGTTAACAGGTACCCAATAAACAGACTAGTATTTAGACACACTTTTGCAGTCCTGTGAATCTTCATCTGCATTTTAACATCTCCAAAGTTCTTAACACAATTGCATTAATTGCTATTCCAGTGTGTTAACAATAACACGTTCCATTTAATCAACTCTTCATAATATTGCCCTTTCTTTTGACACTCGTGTCCCATTTTGCACCAGAGCTGCCCTTCTGTTGAATGGTAGCAGATGCCTGGGTCCTTGCAGGTAGGCTTCCCAACAGAGAAGAAATCAGCGATGCAGATTCTGGGTATGTTCTAAGAGTAACTTAATTTAATTTACACCTGTATATCAGTCGTGAACTGACACGGTCAAACAACATGCAGGGCAACCCCTTCTTCAAGGCATCTCAGCCCAGCGCCAGTGCCTTCTTCCCAAGGAGCAGTTTTGCTTCCAGAGTTGACTGTAATCACAGCCCAATGCAGAGATCAAATTCTCCAGAAGCTCACACAGCTCTCTCTGCACCAAAGCTGCCTCTGCACAAAACTCTGTACAACCCATAACTAACACCACCATAGTATGTCTTTCCAAGAGCAAAACTTTCCTGCACACTAAGAAAAAAGAAACTAGAAGCCTATGTATAACAGCACCACCTGGTGGTGTCAGCCAGCATGCTAATTTAGAGGGATAACAAAGTGGTCTTCAAACAGAATCCTTTTACCCATCTCAGTGGGGTACCACATAACAGCTCACATATAGGCACTGACTCCGTGGGTGCTCCAGAGCTGGAGCACGCTTGGGAAAAAATACTAGGTGCTCAACCCCCACCGGAAGCCCCATTGATCAGCTCCTCCCTCTCCCATCAGTGCTTCCTGCTCACCAGGGGCCCCGCTGATCAGCGCCTCCCCCTCCCTCACAGTGCCTCTCACCTGCTGCGATCAGCTGTTCAGTGGTGTGCAGGAAGTGCTGGGGGGGGTGGAGGAGCAAGGGGGTGTGTACGCTCTGGGAGGGGGAAGAACGGGGGTGGGAAGATGCAGGGCAGGGGCCTTGGGGGAAGGAGTGGAGTGGGGGCAGGGCCTGGGCTGGAGTGTTGGTCGAGCACTCCCCAGGGATATGGAATGTCGGCACTTGTGACCTCACAACAAAACTGCACAATAGTTTGTGACAGGAAGTGAAGCAGAATAGCACACCCATCAGAAGTCAGAGTGGTCTTTAATGGAGATATGGCAGTTTACCCCGGCTGAGGATTTGTGCTAGTATCTCCAATAGAACCGTGCCCTCAAACATGAATATGGGGGCACTGGGTCAATAGTGATTAGGGGGGAAATTGCCACTTTGTGAGCAGCGATGGTCTCTGCAGTTCCCTATGTTTGACGTGAAGGTGTGCCAGGTTACAGCTCCTCTTTTGACATCTGCTAAAATCTCAGCTGGACAGGCCACATTAAGTACAGGTGGTGGTGCGGGGGGGGAGAGTTTTGTGTTTGTTAAATTGAACTCAGGATTTCCCTGTGACTGCTCTCAGTGCAAGAGTTAGCATATGTATTATTTAACGTAAACTCAGGGACTACAGTAAATCTTCTAACGGTCTGACTTTTCATTAGCTGACAATTCTCCTCTGTGACAACTGCATTTTCCAGTTCTGGGGTGTACATTTTGCTGGGCCAAGCAGGCAGTTAGCAACTGCCAGCTTTATCATCTGCTTGGTAAGATCCTGAAATACATGCCCCCATCCCCCCCGCCCCTTCTTTCTCCAAGTATGGAGAAATGTGTTCGTGGTTGTACCTCACAACATCACTGTCACAGCCAGGTCGTAGGAAGCCAGACCTGATAGTCAGAGCCAGAGTCCACAGTCATAAGACAGGAGTCAAGAGTTGACTGGGTCAGGATACTGAGGGTCAGAACCATGAGGCAGGAACCAGAGTCAGGCCAGGTCAGGAACCAAGAGGTCAGAGTCAAGAAACAAACTGGAAGCTGGGAACCACAAGTCAGATGCCAGGAAATCAAGACAGAGGCAGGGTGGAGCCTAGTTGTTCAGACATCTTCCTGTTCCAGCTTCTGGCTTACGTAGGGCCAATAAACCAATCAGCCATTCTTGGACTTTGTCCATTAGACTTCAGAGGTGGAGCCTCACACTGGGGCTGGGCTTCATAGGTCTCAGGGGAGGTATTGTCAGTAAGTTGCCAGGTGGAGATTTGGAGGTCCATGGCTGAACCCATGAAACTTGCAGGCCTGGGTTTGAGACCAGTGAGTCATGACGGTCACTTAATAATTGCACCGATTTTTAAGAACAAAAGAGAACATAGTTCAAGTCACTATCCTCTTTGGTCTTCCTCTATCTTTCTGTTTTCTCACTACATCCTTCTTTCAGGGAAGAAAAACACCATTGCTCAGGACAATTAAATATGGATAGGACAATGTACCATTAACAACATCCCAGTAGCATCTAAAAGCCCCAGCTGAGATCAGGGCTCCATTGTGATGGGTGATGCCCATACACATAGACAGCAACAACCTCCGCTCTGAAGAACTTATAATATAAATGGACAAGAGGTGGGAGGAAGGAAACAGTATTATCCCCATTTCAGAGATGGTGAATTGAGGCACAATGAGATCAAGTGTCTTCTGGCGGTCACACAAATAGTCTAAGGTAGAGCTGGAAAGGGAAAGAAGCTCTTCTGAGCAGGGTTGCCAATTATGGTTGGACGTACTCCTGGAAGTCTCATCAATTGAAATAATCTTTAATTAAAGATTAATCTTTAATTCCTTGAGACTCCAAGACAATTCTGGAGGGTTGGAAACCCTACCTCTGAGACTATTGACCATAAGACAAATCTTTCTTTCCTAGTGAACAATCTACATTAGTTGTGACATGATACTTTATATGACCTAGTAGCTCTTTTCCAGCTGTAATGTCTATGATTAGAGTGTAGTTGTAGCTCAGTCGATCCCAGGATGTTAGAGGACAAAGTGTGTGAGGTAATATCAGCCAATATATGGCTCGAAAGCCTGTCTCTCGCACCAACCGAAGTCTGCCCAATACAAGATATTACTTCACCCACCTTGTCTTCTGCTTAAGGGAGATTCAATCAGCTGGTGCCAGTGATTAAGTGTTGCTTAACCAGGTGTCAAATAGGTATGAAATTCCAGGATCTCTTTGAATACAGAAGTTGCCAGTTTAGAATGAAAGTAAGATCAAACACATAGCAACTAAAGAAGAAGAAATGCATCGAAATATCATCTCCATTCTGTTGGTTTCACTCTGCTCTGTGTTTTATTTCATTTGTGGTCTTTCCAGATTGTTTTAAATCATATGTTTACTTAATCAGAACAATAGACCATTCATGGATTCTACCCTATTTTGCATTTTTTTTCTTATACCTGATATGCTGCTTTTTAATTGTCTGTCACTTTCTCTAGCAATCTAACCTTCAAATCCCTGTTGAAACTTACTATGGGCGGAAGAGTCTCATTATTTTCCATCTGATGTGCCTGTTTAATGTCTTGTGATGTTACTAGCAGTTTTATGCAGGTATCAGCCAAATAATAGACCTCACCCATTTCCCTTAGATGATTTTTTTCTAGTGATTTGTTTAGCCCTCTTGAAAGTCTGTTTGGAAAATACATCCTGTATATTTACACAGCACAGTGTCAGTGTACGCTGTGTGTTTAAGGATGGCTATTTTATGTGCTTCTTTTCTTTCTACAGGGGAATCTCACCCAAGTCCATTTCTCACATTTCCTCACTTCAGTGCTTTAAAGTTTGACCCATCTGAAATCCATAAATTATTTCACAGCCATCAGTGTTTCTTTCCAGGTTAAATTATTTAATGGCATTGTTTTATTGAAGGGTTCAGATCAGCTGCTGACACTTATTGGCAGGAAGAAACACATCACTCCACTGGGATAAAACATATTTTCATTCAAATAAAGAGCGATACAAAATTGGGTTCCTGTCTTCTCTCTAATTCTTGCAGGGGAAATGAAGACATCTGGCCCTTTAAATGACAGTTTGCCAAGGTAACATACAGTACATGCTCTCTCTCTCTCCCCATAGCCCCTCGGAGATTCTTTTATTTTGACATATTCATCTCTCCTCTTATTGCATCCTCTGGTTCTAGGCTTAATCCCAAAGAGTAGTTGCCCCATGGAATGATCAAGATTAAGGGATTTTAACTAAAGAATAAAATTCTAAGCTTTGATTTCAGCTGCTTTCATCATTCCACCAGAGCTCAAGCCCCAGAATTCTTGAGACTGACTGGTAGCTCTAGGAGCCTGATCCGAAACTCACTGAACACCAGCAGTATTTTCACTTGAGTTTAACAGTCTTTGAATCAGGCCTCCAAAGCACTAGGTGTAACAGGTAGTCTGTTTGTATCCTGTCCCTGAACTTGTCTCTAACACATAGAAATTTGATCTCAGACTGCCCTGGGGGAAGGGGAGGGAGTGAAAAGGAGGAGGAGGAGGAAGTATATCTAAATCCAAGAGAAGGGGGAAAAAGACTGTATGAAACTGAATATTTTCCTTCAGTGATTTAACCAGACTTATTTTAGTGTCTCTGTACAAAATTCTGCAATGCTACAGAGGAAAAAGCACAAGGTCGTATACCTAATGATGCTACAAAATCACTTTTCTTGTTGGTTCTTTCAGAAATTGCTTTGCCATGAATGACCTAGATGTTTATTCAGTGGGCTCAATCATTCACCCCAAAAGGCATCAAGTGGGTAGGGTAGACCCTCAGCCGATGTAAACTGGCATAGATCCTGTGCAATCAATGGAGTTTCTCTGATTGGCATCAGCGGAGGGTCTGGCCCACACGTTTGAAATCACTTGTCTGGGTGCAGGCTTCATTACATGTGCATCCTGTATAAAGGGGTAGGGACTGGACTGGAGGAGGAGGGGTCCTCTTTAGATTACACAGTACTATGCAAGAAGCAGAGGAGAGGAATAGTCTGCACATCCTTTGCAGGGGATGAGAATGATTTAATAGGAGGAGAAGGACAAAGTGTTCTGGGGACAGCATTTCAGTGCTGGGCATCTACTTCCCCCGGGAACAGCTGGCAGTGAGCTGGGTGCCTGTCCTAGTGGACAGGGCTGGGTTGGGCGCTGGCAAGAAGAAATCAGTTCAAAACCTCCATGCAGGCCTCTTATAGCTAAACAAGTGCCCTGTCATCAAGGCACAAAGACACAAATACAGAAAAAAATATATGCACTGAGGATTAACTCCAATTGGCACCCCCCTACCCCCCTCCTTTCTTTTTTTTTTCTTTTGCTCTCCTTTGCCTTAAGCAACCCCTTTAAAGTATCCCCAAGCTTTCAGCACAATTTGATTCCACCTTTGGTCAAAGATCTGCCTCAACTAGGCAAGGCATGTGAGAGAAGTTGAGCAGACATGTAAGAGAAGTTTCCATAAAACAGAAGTTTTTTGCTGCAAGAAACAGTATGAGAAACAGGGAGAGAATTACAATGGGCAGGCAAGCAGGAGTCGACTGAATGAGGACCCAGTCCTGCAGGATGCTGGTTCCCTCGTCTCCTATTGATTTCAGCAGGAGCTGAGGGGGCTGACCATTTTATAGATGATGCTCAGAATGCTGCAGGACTAGGCTCTTAACGGAAAATAGCTGACTTGCTAGAGCTGTAGCCTCAGTCTCCACTGATGATGTCCCTTCTCTCTCTGATCTGAAAGGAAAGCACTTATATTTCTACAGGACAGTTTGATACATCTGTGATTGGATACTGTGCTGTTCTCAGTACAAATGCTTCAACACTCTATACACAGGACACACATATCTGTGGGACTTGAGGAGGGGACAAGACACTGTATCCTCTAGTTTCATCTTGGATCTATTCAAACCTTCTTGCTCCATGCCTGTGACCTGCTTTGCAGAAAGCAAGAATGGGAGAGGAGCAGACTTGGTGTCACACTGAAATTAAGTTACAAAAAATATATTAATTTGGCGAAGCTCCTTTTAGGACTTCATCATTTCCACTAGCCGTAACGTGTTAAGGGCCCCGCTTACATATGTGCTCAGACATGCAGAAGCAAATGCCTAAATGAATTAACTGGAATAGCTGTATTAATTTATGCCTTGGCAGTAATGACCTTAAGACACAGAAGAATTATATATTAATTTGTTTCCAGTGTATAACATTGCTAAGTTAACACATTTAGGAGAATACACTCTCCTCGCCTCCTGCTGTGAAGGTAAATGAGGCAGAGTGTCTGCTGATGACAAATCATACCAGTTCTCCGCTAGATGGCAGCTGGTGCTCATAGAACCTGCAGGCACATTTTGATGCAGCAAATCCTTTTTCAGGGAAAGTCATCTCACAAGCTGGAAAATGGGCCATTTCTTCCTTCCCCTCCCTTTTTGCTTGTTTATGGGGGGTGAGGTGGGGAGAGGAAGCTATTTGACTAGTTCCATATCCCAGCAGTCCTCTATCTGCCTTTCTAAAGTGACATTTGCTCTGCACGCCCAATGGCAGAGATACATGTTTTGTGCTGTGTGTATTCGATGTGGGGAAGGGATCTTTTGGGAAGTTTGAGGGGAAAGGCTTTACGAGAAACAGGTTGCCCTGGGTCACAGGCCCAGAGTCTTAGGGGCAGAGGCTGGGCATGAGGTAGCATCCACTAATTGGCAGCAGGGAGTACAGTGCCAGTCACCACCACCCTGACACAGTTGATGTTTTTTTCCCAGGGCACTGCCTCATAAGCAATTAGAGTAGTGGCTGTGAGCAGGGGGGGGTATGGGATGTGCCGGACAGGTTGAAATTACCTCACAGTGGGGAACATGATCAAAAAACCCCAATCTGATGCTTCTCCTCTGGGTCTAATCCTGGCCTTAGGGTCTGTGCAGACTCTCAGCACCCCTAATAGACAAATCAGAAGCATTTAAAACTCAGTGTCCCCTCTATTTTTGCAGACAGTTATTAACCCTCCCTCAATTTCCTGCCCCATCAAATAATAATAATTTCTGTAGACGTTTCCATCCTAGCACTCTCTGTGCTTTATCAGCATGTAAACACCCCCTGTGACGTGGCCTCACTGTACAGAGGGGGAAACAGAGGCATGTGCAGATTACGTGACTCGCACAAAGGTTACGTTTAAAAAAAAAAGACTGTGGTAGAAACGGGACCTAGTCTTCAGCTCCCAGGTTCGTGTTTTCGTCAGCAGCCCATCAAGGATAGCAACAGAACTAACATTCAGGTAAACCAGCTCCCCGAATCCTCTTGTCCCACCCATGGGCAGTGACAGCACCAGTGTGTCTGTGAGATCACGCTAAAGTGTATCTGAGGGAAAGGGCCAGTTTTCAGAAATGGTGCAAAAGTGTCCAGTGTGTGATGCATTTTCTGTCAGTAGGAGAGATCAGGCAGGTTATTTTTCCCTTCCCAGAAAGACAGGATGAGCTCAGAGGCTCTTGCTTTGAGCTGCACTCATCTCTAACTTCCTCTCCCTTCTCCACCCCCCCCCCCCACTCTGAAGTTTCTTTCTCTCAGGATTTGGTGCTGCCGCATTGCCGGCGACTGGCCCTCTATCTCCTGCGTCACCCTCTGCAGCATTTTTCGGTTAACAAATTGTTACAGTTGCACTGGCCTTACTCTGCCTCCCAAAACTCTGCAGCTTCTGGGCTGATCCAGCTCTCTGGCTGTTTCCTGAAGTTCAGTGCACCAGGCAGGCAACACTGCGACAGACTGAATCTTGTTTGACTAATTTCTCATTGACTTTCCTGATTCTTCCCTCATCTCTTGTCGTCTGTAGTCGAGTGCCTTCCGCTCTGTCCCCAGACAGCTGATTTCTCCCCTCAGGGCACTGCCAGCTGCCATATATGAGTTTCTCCTATAGAGATTGAATGAAAAGATATACTGAGCTAGGCTGTTAACTTGTAATGCAGCTATCAGCAGAAGTACATATCCACCTGGGTGGCATTAGTCAATTATGACAGAAAACCCACTGGCGACATGATGCAAAAAAAAAAAAGCATACTCTCCCCCCTACCCCCAATCACATCTTTACCAGCCACAACTGACTGTAGCATGTTTCCTATTCACAGATGAATGCTCCAGCCATTCACTCGGGTATTTTTCAGAGCAGAAGGTAATCTAGAGGGTTAATGGCTACAGTGCAGTGGTCTGAGGACAAAGCCATGACAGGTGCGCAGCTAAATGGGGAGTTAATTGGGTAGCAGGTGAACATAAACAGAGAGCACAGAGGGTATGGAAGGGCGTTAGTGTGGAGGAAGGACCAGTGGGAATGCTGAACTCCATAGCCCAAAATAAAGACACACTGAACTTTCCTCCTTTGTGCTGCGGTCTTTGTTGCACAGTCTATTGTCTTGCATAGTGTTTTACTCTCCAAAATGCTGCTTCTACTCCTGGAGGGGCTCTCACCCTGCGATATAGGCATGAAGCATCTTAGCAGCTGCTGTCAGATATAGGGCTTGCAGCACTTAACTGTGAACAATTCATCTCTCTCCACATGGGCTGAGAGATGCAGAAGGAGGGAAGGTTCCCTAGGAAGCTAGAGATATCCTGCCCTGCAAAGGCACCAGTAGAAACTGCTCCACACTGTAGAAGGCACCAGTTTAGGGGGTTGGGGTCTAGAGAGAGAGGGTGATTGGCTCTCCCTCTTCTGCATCCTTAACAGCTGAGTCTTAGCTGGAGACTGAAGCAGAGGAGAGGACAGGGAAGAGTGTAACCAGTCAGCCATTGAAAACTGGATACCAGGCCATAGGGAACCGGGCGACACCCTGCATTAGCCAGGGGGGTATTTTTAGCATGTTCAGTGGCAGAAAGGGTAGAACTAGAGCAAGGGCCAGAGTTCAGGAATGCAGCTGTGAACATAAAGCCAGAGAGACCCAAACGGCTGGTGAAGCGGCCCCGCGAATGGAAGTAGGACTTACCATTCCTCTTGGGTCCAGTCCAAGGAGTGATCCCAGATGGACTCAGACCTTAAGACTGACTGCCAGCAGGGACAGACCTATCACAAACTGGCTTTCTGGAACTGTGACCAGAAAGATGACAAGACCAGCCTATGCACATAATTTTTCTGGGTAGCCTGGTCCTCCTCCCCAAGTGTCCCTGTTAGTCATTCCTCTCCCTTTGGTAGCGCGCAGTCTAGTCTCATTCCCCCCTCTCCCAACCATATGGAGCAGTAGCTTCTAGCAGAGGTAGGCAGGCTGCCTGCTCCTCCTTGTTTCCAGCTGGTTAGAGCCAGCCCCATGCCAGCAGTCACATCTACACAGATTACAAGCTAGAGGTCTGCAAGATCACCACTGGTCCACATGCCATAGACTGGGAATCTCTATACGAGACCTTTGTGCCTCTCTGTCACTGGTGCATTTATTCATCAATGATGCATTTCTGGTTGTGGTCACTAGTGTAATAGCCCTGTCCCAGGCTGGCTGGCCCCTTGAAATGACTCTTACATTCGAGCAGGTGCTCCCAGTTTGGCCAATTAAGAGGGTGGGGCAGTAGGAGACTAAAAACCAACACCTCCCTCCTGGGAAAAGGAGCCTCTAGGAAGCAAGCTCTGGGAGGAAATGCTCTGCTGAAAGAGTGAGGCAGAATTCTGCAGGAGGCTCTGAAGCAGGAAGCACTGAGAGCAGCAAAGGGGAAAATCTCTTGGGAGCCATAGCCTCAGAAAAGCTGAGGAGCTGTTTGCGTTTTGCCTCTGTTTGACTCTTCCTGGAAAGAGCTTCTGGATGATGCAGTAGGATCTTCATGGGCTGGAGACAAGCCATCACCTTAATCCATATGTTGGCCCCTTAACTCCCACTGGGTTTCCTATCCCTGTTTACCCACATGTTTGCGTTTTCATTGTCACTGGGTGCGTCCTGAATTCCCAAAGGTGAAAATGAATAGGAAAGGCAGGTCTTCAGGGTTCTCTGCCTTGGGCCTAGCAGGCACTGATGATTCTGGTGGTGACTGTGGCACTGCTGATAAGAATGGCTGAGGTAAAATAATCCTGATTCAATTCAGTTTCCCATGTCCTTAAATCAACTCATCCAGGCACCTCTGTTTTACTAGGTGGCTAAGAGTCACGTCTGACTGCGAAGTGGGGGTGCAGGACTCTCTGGCTTCCCCAGGACCCCGCCTGGGCGGACTCGCTGTGGAAAGTGCATGGAGGGACATATGTTGAATGCTCCAAGGTCAGACCCAGGAGAGTGAAGCCGTGTGTGCTTCTTGCCCTGAAGTCTGCTCCAAGGGAGAGGAGACTGACTGGCTTTGTAGGGAGCAGTTCCAGAGCATCACCCGGGGACTCTGTGATATAAGGGGCTTTTATTCTCTTGCACCAGGTAATGGGAGGCCTAAGAGGAGCATGTTGGCAACAGGTCTGAAGGGACAGTAATGCTGCTTGACCATTAAGTATTTCAGGTTTCCCTTCAAGTGACCACAGGAAGGACTAATGAGTGCCCTCGATCATCTCTAACCCTCAACCGGGTATGTCAGTTCTAACCAGACATTATGGGTTTGGTTTATTGTTTCAAATGGTGAAGCAAAGCATCCTCTGTAGGTTTTTAAAGGGATTTTAAATTGAAATATTTCCCCCTTAATCTAGTGCTCATGAATGGTGATAATTGATAGTTCTTAAGATTGAATTCCTCTGCTTTCCCATAGAACAGCCACAGCACAGGATGCATCAGTGAATGCTTCCAGCCCATACAGTCCCACCCGGGTACCTGAGTCTGACTTGGAGGTACCACTTCCAGGGCTGAGAAGATACTTCAGACACTGTGGAAAGACAGCTTGGCACTCTTTCCTGGATAATAGCTATAACTAGCGATTTTGATCAGTGGAGCCCAATGTGGTTTATGAAGGAGGCCAATATCATTAACCCCATTTTACAGAGTGGAGAAACTGAGACACAGAGCAGGAAGTGACTTGCCCAAAGTCACCTAGAAGCAAGTGGCAGAGCTGGCAATAGAATCCAGGTCTCCTGAGTACCAGTTCAGTTCTCTCTCCACTAGACAACACTGCCACTGATTAAGGGATAGTGCATAGCTGCACTGCCCCAGGAGCTGACCAGGGAGCAAGCTGGCACTCAGAGTCACAATCCATCCCACTCACTCAGTGAGGGACAAAATATTTTTTTCATAGAACAGCTTATTCCCCATCTGCACCCCAGAGACAGAGCCTGTGACTCAAGGCTCCCTCTCTTCCTCATGGTTCCCCCTGGAAGATTGCATGACTCACGAGACCTCATACCAGTGATTGGGCAGACCTGAGGCTGCATCCCTTCCTGCCCCCAAGCTCGTTGGAAGACATAAGCAGGTAAAGAGCTTCACTTACTCAGATACTCTTGCACCCAAGTGTCACGTGATTTGCCTAAGGCCTGGTCTACACTGGGGAGAGAAGGGAGTTGCTCTAAGTTATGCAACTTCAGCTACCAACGTACTTAGATCTACTTCACTGCGGTGAGTCGACTGCTGATGGTCCCCTGTCGACTCCAATTGCACCTCTCGCTCTGGTGGAGTACCAGAGTAGACGGGAGAGTGCTTGGCAGTCGATTTATCGTGTCTAGACTAGATGCAATAAATTAACCCCTGCTGTATCAATCACTGCCCACTGATCCAGCGGGTACTATAGACAAGCCCTAAGTGAGTAAAGGGGGTTCTGACTATTTTGCTTGGGTGCAAAGTCTGTGTCAGAATCTGGCCCTCTCTATGACCCAGTTAACCCACCCATGAGGAGTACAATAAATAACCATCATGCTGGTTCACTCTGCAGCTGAGTTACGGGATATCTGTGCAGTAACTTGAGATCACCAGCTGAAAGAAATTCCAGAAATGCACAGGATACTATCAACCAAACTCCCACCCGACTCCTGTCAGGTATCATTTTCTAGATGACATGGCACATGTGCATAACTGGTTGCAGCTCTCTCCCCTTATTGATGCTTTGGCCTCTGTCCCTGAATGATCAATTAATGGACCTGAAGGGAAAAGAGCCAAGCTCAGAGGAGAGAGCAAGGCCTGAAAAGTCCAGCTTTTCTGCAGGCAGCTTCTGTAGTGTTAGATCTAGTTGTTACTCCAGCCCGATTACCTTTCTCCACCCCAAGTACAAAGGTCTTCCTAGGAAGTATTGATTGCGTCTTAAATTCTGCCTCACCTACTGTGCTGGGCTGGTGAGAAAACTGTAATGAATTCCCAGTGTTTTAAATCAAACTTATTGGATCTGTCCAAACCCTTCAGCTTCAGCCGGTTTCTGACTGTTCTGACACTGTGGTTGGGGATATTGCTGGGCAGGTAACGCTTCGGCCCTATTATACATCTTCTGTTACTGAAGACTGGGATTTGATTGGCATGTCATGCCGTAACCTGTTTCGGAGAGGCTTGGGTAGCACAGCCTTTCAGGTCTGTCTTAATAAACTAGCTCTGTGCCTCTCATCCCCTGCATGCCCCTTCACTGGGTCTGTTCCTCTTGGTACCCTTTTGCCATTTCCCCCAAGCTGACCCCTGCATACTGGCCAGCCTCTCTCGCCCTCCAGTCCCTCCTGGAAACCTGCTTGTCTCAATCTGATCACATGGATGTATCAGATTAGTAAAAATATAGAGGATTTCATCCCTGCACTGCAACATAAGAATGCCCCTACGGAGTCAGACCAAAGGTCCATCTAGCCCAGTATCCTGTCTCCCAACATGCCAGTGCCAGGTGCCCCAGAGGGAATGAACAGAACAGGGAATCATCAAGTGATCCATCCCCTGTTGCTCATTCCTGCCCATCCTGGCTAATAGCCATTGATGGACCTATCCTCCATGAACTTATCTGGGTCTTTTTTGAACCCTGTTATGGTCTTGGCCTTCACAACATCCTCTGACAAGGAGTTCCACAGGTTGATTGTGTGTTGTGTGAAGAAATACGCCCTTTTATTTGTTTTAAATCTGCTGCCTATTAATTTTATTCAGTGACCCCTAGTTTTGCATCATCTACTTTATTCTGGGGAGCCTCCACTGGCATAAAACACCCCCTGCCTAGCCAACTCCTTACCATCTCTGCACAAAGCCCCAGCACAGGGAGGCAGATCTTCATCTCATTCATTCGCTGCCACCACCTTAGCTGACACCAGGAATTGAACTGGTGACCTCCTGAAATTAATGGACAGCTCACTACAGTGCCAGGCGCTATAGGTGGGGCTGTAACAGCCTCATATCCTCTCTGGCTCAGGTATAGAGGGAGACCGAACGTACAAGTGAGCAGGTTACATATACTCCATAGTGATTAGGCAGCAGGATGTAAAAGTTAGGGCAACCTCAGAGCTGCTATAGCAGCAGCAGCAGCAGACAAGGGAGGGACAGGGGAAGTAGCCACGTCTGGCCCAAAATGGAAAGAGAAATAAATAAAAACATCAAACATTATAAAGAATCCTAAAGTAGAGTAAATGCAAAGCAGACTCCAAATCCAAATAAATGATAAATGTAGTGCCTTCCACTCTCCTGCCCAGAATTGATTTTTCTCTAGGCTGTGTCTAACTTAGGGTCTGATCCTGTGTTCCTCAAAGTCAGTGGCCATTGCTCCATGAGGCAGGAACATGAGTTTCATGTGTCTGTAGAAGGCCTTATATGATGGGACTATCTAAATAATCAATAGTAATACTAATTGTCCCCTTCTCAGTCACTGGCATGCTTTGTTCTTTCTCCTTTTCTTGCATGGTCCATTTTACTTTTCAAAATACTGGGGCCAAATCTTCATCTGATGTAAATAAAGTCAGTGGAGCTAGTCTGCTTTACACCCACTGACCCCAGTCTGGGTTGACTATCTCTGGTGTAAGTAGAGTACCTCCACTGCAGACAGAGGATGTAAAATGATGCACATGTGCCGAGAATCATCCCCTCTGCTTTCTGACCATCTCCTTTCTCTGAAAGCCATCTGTCAAGTGTATTCCAAATATGGCACTTACCTCTTCCTTTGGCTAATGTGGGAAAACATTGGCAATCTGCACCTGCCTGCTTCATTTCAAACATTGTGGGGAAACCAAGAATTTTCCCTGAGTGTGTAAATTCCTGGTAATGAGATGTAATTCTCCAATTTACACACAGATCTTGGATGTGTAAATAGTTCCAAAACCCAGCTATAGGTTTTCCCATGATTTGCTCAGCAATGGAAATTGCTGTTTTCTCAATGCGAAAAGTTATACATGCAGTTTTAATCACGGCTTTTTATTACAGGGTGTTATTCAGAGCATGGGGCTGAGAGTCAGGATTCATTCACACCCTGGTGTCACTCCATCTGCTTCAATGGAACTAGTCTCAGTTTACATGGATTCCATTTCTGGTTCTTGCTGTGCAAGAATAGCTAAGACACTCAACCATTCTGTGCTTCAGTTTACTCATATGTAAAATAGACCCATAGAGGGCCAGATACTCAGGTGTGTTGCCAAGCGATTCATGACACCTTTGCATGCAGAATATGTTCACAAACTGGAAGATGTCCCCAGTACAAGGGAGGAATTTCCAGTGGCTTCACTCCTGTGCAATCAGCCTCCCTGCTGCCAGCACAGGAGGTTTGGCTAGAGGAAAGGGGGCACATCCAGGGCTTCCCAACTCCCTGCTAATTCCTGTCTGCCATTTTGGCACTTTTGCCTCCGTGGCAACTGACATAACTTAGAGCAGCCTTTGGAGGGGTAATGAAAGCCCCTTTGCATGCTAGGGAGAGCAGTCCTTATGTACCCTGTAGTGCAAGAACTGCTCTTGTGCCTGGCCCTTTCAGAGATCTGGGCCGGGGAAGGGCTTTTCCTTTTACCACCACCACCCGTTAGTTGAGGAGATGGTGTAATTCTGTTTGCTGTATTTGACATGAGAAGTACCTGTGCCCCTCCGAATGCCCGGCGCTCTGCCACAGATTGAAGCAGGCTCAGGATCGTGCCCTGGCTGTGTTGATGGAGAGCCATGTTTATTTGCACACCATCGAGCGTGAATGTGCTGCTGTCCCTTAAGGAAAGGGACTCAGTGAATAATCCTTTTTGTTTAGTTTTACTAAGTGAACCATGGCCCTTAGTTTCCTTGTTTTGCTGCTATTCCTGGGGGACGAACAAGGTGGCCTTGTTCACTCCAGCGCCTTTCACTGTGGTGAGCAAGATTTAAAGAAACATAAATCCTCTTGAGAGTGAGGGTTACACTACACAGCTGAATAATGGGCTTTAATAGGCAAACCAAACAGTTAAATAAAAGATACATGTGGCATGCTAAAACTTAAGGACTGCATATTCAAAGCAATGCATTATCATATACAACAGTGAACATATGGGTGCCTACAATTAATGTATATAAATAGCTGATAAAATTGCTCAGTATTAGAAAGCTAGCGGCAAAAATGACCTCATATGTCAAGCAGACAAGCAGGCAGTTACCATTTTCTTTGTACACCTTACAGATGATAAATTAGTTTTATGGTCTGCATGGGGCCCTTATCACATTACAGCACCAAGTGTTTGATAAAGAAAAAAAAATGCCTCAGCTAAAAATCGAACTGAAATTTGGAGTCCCTGTAGACCTCATTTTTTAAACATAAAGAATTTTAACAACTTCCTTTGGGGAAGATTTATTGCTTTAACGAGAAATGTATATCTCTATCCTATACACTTTTATTACAACTTATTCCCATCCCTTCTTATTTATTTTTAAATTGACATTAGGTATAATATGAATCTGCCTTAACTGGTTCATTGTGGGAGTTAGTGACCAGAGCAGGTGGAGTGGGCAATCGGAGTGCTGGGTAGAGCTGAGCAGAAAACAGGTTTCTCATCCTAGGAAAATTTCTGAGATAATGGAAATGTTCCGCCTTTGGTACTGAGATGAAACAGACCCTTCAAAGGTTTTTATGAAAAATCAGAGGCTAAGAGAGACCTCCCCAGTTTAGGACACTGGTACTTAGGGCATTGCCCTGGGGTTTGGCAGATCCTGGCTCTGCCTGATTTAGTCAGAAATTCCCCACCATCTCTACCCAGCTTACTCCTGGGTTCTGTTTGTAGCTTTTCCACCAACCTTGAGCAAGCGGTTTAAGTGCTCCCTGCCTCAGTGAAACAGGGATAACAGCGCTTTCCCAAAAGAGATGTAATTAATCAGTGTTTGCAATGCCCTTTGGGAACCTCTGGTGCTCCTAGTCCAAATCCTGCATAGTGAGGCACATCCAAGCACTGGGCTTTTACTGCTCAGCTTTGCCTGAGGATGTAGAGAGGGAGTCATCCCCCAGGCAGTGGAATCGCTTCAGAGCCATTCTGCGGTGAGTACTGTAGCCTTGAAGCTCTGGCCTCCACACACCCCCTCCGCAAATGCGGTAGATGGAAAGATCTAGGTAACAAGAGAGCCTTCAGTCCTGTCCTTTGACCTGCCCTATTTCCTACTCCATCAATCCTGCCTGTGCTGGCACATAGGGGTCCCTATACAGCTGAGCTCTGTGGGGTATATCCCCTTTCTAGAACTGAATGGGTTCTGTTGCCATGAGATTCTCCATGACAAAGCCCTTGCTGAGATGATTTAGTTGGGGTTGGTCCTGCTTTGAGCAGGGGGTTGGACTAGATGACCTCCTGAGGTCCCTTCCCACCCTGATATTCTATGATTCTATGACCATGGAGGCAAGGGTAAGAGTTGGCCAAGTGCAAAGAGCCATTTTTTAAAAGGGTGAATTTGTTCCACAAACAATTTCAGCATGATGTGTTGGACCACATTCCTGACTGAGAAATAGCAGGACATTTCCTTGAAGATTATGAGTACTCTTAGTATGGTTCAGATCTTGATCTCAGATTCTAGTCCCAGATTAGATCTGTGTAGACAGACCCCAAATTTATTATTCTTATTTGTATTACTGTAGCTCCTCCTAGAGGCTTCATAAGCTGGTGGGTAGTTTCACTAGCCAGGGAGGGGAAATAAAACTTCAAAGGTGAAATCCTGGTTTAAATGAAGTGAATTAGAGGCAATTAGATTCTTACATAGTGTAGGACATAAAAAACACAACCTGGTATCTGGATACATCAAAATACATTTGGTGTGACATTTTCAAAAGAGGATACAGCAGTTGTGTATGCCCATTGTACCTACAAACCACTGCATTTGCAAGTGCAAACCAGCATTTTCCTGTGCACTCAAATGGCATCATGTACAAATCAGTCCCACGTAAATTCAGTGCCCTTCTTTGCTCCTTCCCTGGTTTGAAAATGTTGCCTTCAGTGGTGTTCTAAAGTAAATTCTATTAAATGTTTAGATGTATTTAAATTACTAGCTACTCATGTACTTAGTAATGAAAATGAATCAGTTGCTTGTGTCCATCTCTTGGATATGGTAGGAGATTGGGAATTAGGAGAGCTAAATTCTGGAGCATCTTAATCATCCTTTCTCTTAATCCATCTTTTTATATCAATAAAGACTTAAGCATGTGCTTAATGTTATGCATATATTTAAGTTCTTTCCTGAACAGAGCCTTAAAATCATAGAATCATAGAAGATTAGGGTTGGAAGAGACCTCAGGAGGTCATCTAGTCCAATCCTCTGCTCAGAGCAGGACCAAACCCAGCTAAATCAAAATGCCATGACCTGACTATGTGGTGAAGCTAAGACCTCTGAAAGTCCCATGGTACAAGTGACCATAACAAACACTATATTTGCTTACTCAGAGATCTGTACTAAAATGCTGTACAATGAAAGAAGAGTTTATGATCCTGAATGTAGTTCACAAAGAGGGAGTCAACCTACAGAGCTTAGCAATCAAATTTGTTAAGGTTTCTCTAAAGCCTAAACTCCAAATTAACAAGAAAATCATCATCAGCCAGTCAGTGAACGGCAAATTCATTCTATTCAACATCTTTTTTCAGAAGTGGATTCTGTGCACTTATCTCCATGAAAACCCATTAGGAAAGTTTTCCATGAGAGTGATCGTACATCTGCTTGTTTTTAATGACTGTAATGGCAAGCAATATTCTACAATTACTTTGGTGATTTCATTTCAAGCAGGCAAATCATAATATTTAAGAGCCCAGCAAAAGTAATTTATTTCTTGGAACTATTAGCTAACTTTTGTGGGGCGAGGGAACATTGCACTCGGCACTAAATGCCCTGATGTCTTATAACCTTCCATGGTGGAGTTGTAAAATTTGTCCAACAAGGTCAAACAAAAAATCCTGAAAATGAGTCATGGGGAGAGAGAAAAAAGTCCTATATTGTTCAATACCAAGTCATCTAGGTTTTCTTTTAGCTTAGGTGATGAATGAAGAGTTCATAACCAGTTCATCACGTTAGACACCAGTTAATAGCAAAAAACATTGCACACAAAGTCATCCCAGAGAGACATCTGAGAAGTCAGATCTTTTCATTGTTGCTGTAACCATTCTGAAAACCTGATAAATATCTTATCTGTTTTTGTTGTGGACAAAGATTTTCTTTTTAATCTTCACCTTGGCACTCTTAGGTATGTTTAGTGTTACAGCACTGTTATCTATCTATCTACCATCTATCTATCTATCTATCTATCTAATTTCCTACCAAACACCTATCCATCCACCCCACACTTATCAACATTGTATCTATCCTTTCATGTGGTGGAAAGGGTAAAGCTATTGGGTTCAAGGATTAAAGCTTGGATTTTCAGAAGGAACTTCAATAACAAACTAAAACAAATAAGTAAATTGTAATTTAAGACAGAATGTTGTTTAACCTAAGTGGAGATTGGATGACTCATGTGATTGGCAATGAGATATGACAGACCCTTTCACCTTCTGCCTGCTATTTCAATCGAATCCAGGTAGGTACTGACCAAAATATGTTATCTTCTGGGAGCTGGTCTATGTGAAATTAGTTTGTGGGTCTCAGTTGTGTTCCCAGCTTACATTTGTACACAACACAAGAATTAATACTATCACAACTCCCCTCTTTGTTGGCAGTCTCTGCAGAGAAGACAATGACTTTATAGTCCAGGAAAACTGAACTATCATCTTGCTGTTACAGAATTTGCACTCCAGACAAGATCTCCATGGAATTAGTGTCAGGCTTAAATGTAAGTACTTGCTTAAGTGTTTTGCTGAACCAGGGCCACAATTGGGTAAGTTCTGATCTCCCTTACAAAGGCATAAAAACTAAGAAACCTAGCTGATTTGAGCAGAATGACTTCAGATATACTGGTGTAACTGAGAACAAAAACTTTTGCCCTGTTTCTCTTGGTTGATTTTTTTTTAAAACAATGAGTAAAAATCAGTGCAGAAAATTAACTTCACCATTTTCTGGGTAAATTTTGGGGGGATGGGAGGACAGACAAAAAAGCAACAAATAGAGACAACATTTAAAGAAGATTTCTTTGGAACTTTCATCATAATTTGTAATGAGAAAGAGCAGGAAAACTTCTTTTCTCTGTTCGCATTTCACATGTGAACAATATAAGGCTATAAATCCAAGCTGAATTTTTCATTTGTGCTAGTATGATTATGGTCTGTCTGTCTAGCTCTCTAACTACCTAGCCTTATCTAATTTAATCACGTGAAGCCACTGTATGAACTAAAAGCAGCTTTCCCAGCTGAAAGCAAGTGTATTATCTCTTTACATTTTCTGAAGCAAGTCAGCATTTCATCATTCCATTGTACTACGTTGTTATGTTATATTGTTTAATGTAATAGAATGACATGACACTGGAACACCAGATACATCAGAATTATGAACATAGAAAGAGACAGTGATAAAGTGTTTGGAGATATATGTGATCCAGATAATGCTAGGAGTTTCTGCAGGTGATTAAAGACATTTCCTCTGTGCCACTTCATTATTACACATCAAAGGGGAAAAACAAGGGCAAACTAGACTGGGGTAAAAGGAGTTTGTATTGCTTTATCCATACAGCAAAAATAGTGGAGATGTAAAGTACATAAGAATACTTATACAAACATTAAAGTAGCCATACAGGTAAGACCAATGGTCCATCTAGCCAAGTATCCTCTCTTCCAACAGTGGCCAGTGGTAGATTCTTCAGAGGGAATGAACAGAACAGGGAAATTTTTTGCGTGATCCATCCCATCACCCAGTCCCAGCTTTTCACAGAGATTTAGGAACAGAGCATGGGGTTGTGTCCCTGACCATCTTGGCTAATAGCCAGTGATGGACCTATCCTCCATAAATTTATCTGATTCTTTTTTGAACCCAGTTATACCTTTGGCCTTCACAACATCCCTTGGCAATGAATTCCATAGCCTGACTGTGTGTTATGTGAAAAAGTACTTCCTTATGTTTGTTTTAAACCTGCTGCCTATTAATTTCATTGAGTGATCCTTGGGTCTTGTGTTAGGTGAAGTAATAAATAACACTTCCTTATTCAATTTGTCCCTGCCATTCATGATTTTGTAGACTTCTATGATATCCTTCCTTAGTTGTCTGTTTTCTAAGATGAACCATACATCTTTTTAATTTCTCCTCATATGGAAGCTGTTCCAAAATCTTCATCATTCTGGTTTCTTCATGAGGTTGATGGATTTCCACTCCATATGGCTAAATGCAGTGCCTTGCATGGTGTCAAGTATCAGAGGGGTAGCCGTGTTAGTCTGGATCTGTAAAAGCAGCAAAGAATCCTGTGGCACCTTATAGACTAACAGATGTTTTGGAGCATGAACTCTCGTGGGTAAATACCCACTTCGTCAGATGCAGCCTTGCACGAAAGCTCATGCTCCAAAACGTCTGTTAGTCTATAAGGTGCCACAGGATTCTTTGCTGCTTTTACAGATCCAGACTAACACGGCTACCCCTCTGATACTTGACATCATTCTGATTGCCTTTCTTCATAGTTTTTCCAATTCTAATATATCTTTTTTTGAGATGGGGTGACCAGAACTGCACTGAGTGTTCAAGGTGGGGATGTACCATGGCTTTATATAGCAACATTGATATTTTCTTACTATCTATCTTTTTCCTAATGCTTCCTAACATTCTGTTAGCTTGCTTGTCTGCTGCTGCACATTGAGTGGATATTTTCAGAGAACTATCCACAGTGACTCCAAGATCTTGAGTGGTAACAGCTAATTGAGATCCCATTGTTTTGTACATGTAGTTGGGATTATTTTTCATGTATTAACATTGAATTTCATCTGCTATTTTAGTGCCCAGTCACCCAGTTTTGAGAGATTCTTTTGTAACTCTTCGCAGTCACCTTTGGACTTAATGATCTTGAGTAATTTTGTATTATCTCACAATTTTGCCACCTCACTGTTTATCCTTCTTTCCAGATCATTTATGAATATATTGAACTTCACTGGTCCTAGTACGGCTCCATGGGGGACCATCCTATTTACCTCTCTCCATTGTGAAAACAGACCATTTATTCATATCCTTTGTTTCCTGTCTTTTTACTAGTTACTGATCCATGAGAGGACCTTCCCTCTTATCCCATGACTGCTTACTTTGCTTAAGAGCTTTTGGCGAAAGACTTTGTCAAAGGCTTTCTGAAAGTCCATGTACACTATATCCATTGGATCACCATTGTGCACATGTTTACTGACCCCCTCAGAGAATTCTAATAGATTGGGAGGCATGATTTCACTTTATAAAAGCCATATTGACTCTTCACTAACATACTGTGTTCATCAATGTGTCTGATAATGCTGCTGTTTACTAGAATTTCAACCAACTTGCCTAGTATTGAAGGGAGTGGAGGTCCAGAAGCATAAAATAGATATAGAGGGCAAAAATAGTTGTGTTAATGGTGGGGGCCTCCTGTGGAGTGGATATTAATCTTATAACATAATAGGAGATATACCTATCTCCTAGAACTGGAAGGGACCTCAAAAAGGTCATTGAGTCCAGCCCCCTGCCTTTACTAGCAGGACTAAGTACTGATTTTTGCCCTAGATCCCTAAGTAGCCCCCTCAAGGATTGAACTCATAACCCTTGGTTTAACAGGCCAATGCTCAAACCACTGAGCTATTCCTCCCCCGTCTTGGGAGAATGGAAAGAGAAATTGGAATGCCTAAGAAAAATGTCCATCTCAGGCTGGCTATAGAGGAGAACAGATAGGTGCGGAGTAGCTGAAAATAAGGAAATACAGTTAAAAGGAAATATTGATGAGTTTATAGTGATTTCTAGAGCTGGGCCTGAGTTGTAGAGTTTGGATTTGTATGAGAATCCAACCTGCCCCAAAGACTGTGAGTTCTTGGATTCAGTGCTCCAGTCTGGGCCTATCATGGAGGTAGTTTGGTTTTCACACCAGTCCTAGACTCCCTTCAGTTCAGGCAGGGGACGGAGGGTTGGGTGGCAGCATTCCATCTCGAGAGATAATCACTGTGAACATGGTTCTTGTTGAGTGCTCTCCCAACACTGCATTAACTCACTGTCCTGCAGTGGGGGACTTACAGGTACTTTTAAAGACCCTTGCTGGAGCTGTCATGAGAATGAATGGCAGATATGTGAGCTCCTGCAGATCTTCCTGCAAATCTCAATTGATGGAGTTTTTAATGAAGATTGAAGAAGTCTGCAGATTGTCACATCATATTTATTCACTTGGCCAATGAAACAGTGTATAATTTTTATTATTTTCTATTAGAGCTGTGCCAGAGGCTCCAAACAAGATCTGGATCCAGATGTGCTAGGCACTGTACAAACACATGGCAAAAGAAAATCTCTCCCCTGAAGAGATTACCATCTAAATTGACAAGAAAGAGGCGCTATCCCCATTTTACAGACAAGGAATGAAGGTGCAGAGAAATTGAGTTCCCAAAGCCTCTGGGGGAGTATGTGCTAGAGCTGGGATTTAAACACAGAGCCAATGCTTTAACAATCAGATCACTTTCCATTGCATAGCACAGCTTTGGTTACTGCAGTAGACACATGCACACTTCTTCCACCTGTGGGAAAAGGATGAAGGAGGCTTGCCCTTTGTCAGGCAAAGCTTAACAATTAAAAGGACAGCATTTGTGGGGCTGCAAGGCCCATAATAACTCAGTCTTACGCACCACAGCATTGAGGGTCTGAATCCAGTCCCGGTCAGCATTTGCTAGAAGTTCTTACCCATGGTGTGGTGTCGTAGGTGAAAAGAATTGGTAGCATCAGTCCGGACCTGTACCACTTGATCATAACTGGTGCTCTCCTTGGCAGTCTCAGGGCAAGGGACCCAAGCACTATGGAGGCTGAATTACTTACCAAAAGCTCATCTTTCAGAGTAGGGTTAAAGCACCTTGGCAAAGTGGTAGGAAGGAAATTTGTACTACCGCTGCCCAGGCTGTGCATATTCTGAGACTAGAGAGGGAAATCCTGTCTCCAGAGCTATTGATCTAGCACCTTTTTGCCATCATTAAATTCACTTTTGTAGAAAGAAAACTTGTTTTCCACATCTTTGGAGTCCCAAGTCTTCTCATCCATTTTCAAGTCATTATTATTTTCTTTGCTGTGACTCATTCAGGTTAATTGTGTTTGCCGAAGTTCTCGTTCGAGTCAGCCAACCCCCCAGCTGTGGGAAAAGGTTTTAATTTGAAATATGTGTGACTAGTCTTAATGACATATACCAGTCTCCAGGGGCATGAGAGGAGGTCACTTAAGCAAAAGTTCTTCCTAGGTGAGGAATAGGAGAGACTCCAGAGTCCTTATCAGTGCCACAAAGTCCAATGTTGTCAGAAAAGCTTCCATCTACTGCAATGGATAGGCAAGAATAGCCTAATAAAATCAGACAACAGTGCTATTGCGTGACCTTCATTATCAGACACAAAGAGACCAAAAGCAAAACCTTGTTCATGATTTACATTTGATAGAGCAAGTGCCAGGTCAAAAAACTAATCTTTCACATCTGGATCAGGTTCATCCTGGGAATTAAGAGTTGATTGATGCAGTGCTTGCAGTAATAGCCCATGAGAGGGGCTAGTCTTGCTCCCATTGAAGTTAATGGGAAGATCTCATTGACTTCCATAGCAGGATAGAGCCCAATATGCAGTAGATGAGGAATACCACAGAAATTGTCACTGTTTATAATTTGTGTTGAATGCCAAGAAGCAAGTGCTGCTGGGTTGACAATGATGCTACGATATTCAGCCACTGGAAGGTCTCACGAGATTTCTCAGCAGCCATTCTCAGCTCAATGACAGATTAGAACAGGAATTTCAGGCTGCCAATATGCCTGCATATGAGTAACTAGTCCATAACTTTCTTCAGTGTAAAACAGAGATAAATTACTAGTGCTGCCCCCACCTCCCCTCCCAAACATCCGTATACTGTTTGGTCACCTAACTGATGGGGAGGCTTGAGACCTGGGCTCATTTCCCTGCTCTGTCTTACACTTTAAGTGTGATCTTGTGCACAACTCTAAGCCTTTGTGCCTCAGTTCCCCATCACTATAATGGGGATAATAGCATGGCCCTCCTCACGAGGGTGTGGTCAGGATGAGTTCACTAAAGATTGTGAAAAGCTCAAATACTGTGGTAATGGGAGGCGATATAAGGGCATGAAATAGATAGAACTCCCTGTCCAGTGCTTTGACCCTCCTTCCATACCGGAGAAAACTATCTTTCCTCCCTATGTAAAAGTCTAGAGTATTTTTCTGCCAGCTCACAGAGACTTTCCTCTCACTTTCAGGCATTGTTGTATTCTCTGAAGTGGCAAAGAATCCTGTGGCACCTTATAGACTAACAGACGTTTTGGAGCACTTCAGGACCAGGGGGTGTTAATGGCCTCTGTTGTTGCCATTTGAGACTGCTCAATAGGCTCGGGGCCAGCTAAGCCACACGAGAGGATAAAATAAAAGGCTTTATTAGCATTTCCCTCCCCTTTTAGCATTTTTGATGCCACTTTAGAGAGAGTGGGAGGCCAATGTTTGCTCTTCAGATCTAAATAAGAGCTGAGTCGAGATAGATGCAAAAAGTAGCAAGAATCATGGTGGAACTGACATTCACATAGGACTCAACTGTGCAAGCCTTATTCACTGTGGTGAGCATTCACTAGTACTCACTATTCATCACAGTGCTCATGGGAGTAAGGGCTGCACAGCTGGGTCCTGTATAGTGTTTAAGGCCAGAAGTGACCACCAGATCATCTAGTCTGAACTCCTGTGTATCACAGGCCACCAGCAGCACCTAGTACACCCATACTAAACCCAACAATCACAATTAGGCCAAAGTATTACAGCCCACAGAAGACTACACTGTTATATATTGGGGGTAGAGGGGTCTTAGCCCTATCAAGCAATCATCTCCTGTCCTGCCCTCTCTCCTTGCCAAGTCAGAGATTTACAGGTATCTCTTCCTGCACCTTTTGCATCACCAAGCACCCCTTTCTCTTTGCTACCTTTACGAAAGACCATGTCATATCCTCTTGCAACGCTTCCATCACCCCACCACTTTTCCTTACCAAGGAAAGTTCAGAGAACCAGGCACGTTCAGTCTGGAGAGGGAAAGACTAAAGGGAGACACGACAAATGTCAGTAAACACATAAAGGGATGTCCCAGAAAAGGGGAGGAACCAATTATCCTCATTAGTCAATGAAGACAGAAAAAGAAGTACTAAGCTCCAGCTGAAGCATGGAATATTTAGGTGGAATATTATTAAAAAAACTTTATAACTATTAGTACACTGAAGGCAATCAAAAGTGAGTTACCCAAGGGAGTTCTGGGCCCACTTTCACTGGAGATCTACAAGCAAAGACCTGACACTCATCCATTACAGAATGGATAGAGATAACTAAATCGATCTTGGTAAAGGGATGGATTAGATATTTCACCACTGGTCCTATCTAACCCAATTAATTCTATATATTTCCTTCATATACATATAAACTAGGTTCTTCCTATTGATCTGTATTGGAATGGGGCAGTTCTTCATTCTGCTTCTTCTCCTCTCTCCTTAAGGATTTGATTAAATAAAAATGCTTGGAAAATTTTGATGTGCCTTGGTGCAGATTATAGAGCTAGATACTGCCAGACAGGACTCCAGGGTGCTATTCTCATCTCTGCCATTGTTCCCCTTTTTGTGAGCTTGGGCAGGTCATTTCAGCATGCCTCAGCTTCCTCTGACAGTTAAACAGGGTGATGATAGTGGCTAGATAGTTAGTGTGCTGTGCCTGGTGTTTATTACATGACTCATAATAGTCTCAGTGTTATTGTATGCTTCCCCATCTGTTTATGGTCTCCCCTCATTGTATCTCATCTTATACATCAAAGGTAAGCTCTTTAGGCCGGACACCATCTTTTTGTTATGCATAAGTGAAGCACCCAGCAGACAGGGGCTCTGATTCATGATTGGGACCTTGGTTGGGCCACAGTAACACCAATAACAATGTTATCTTATCGGGTGTTTTAAAGATTGAGTTTGTAAAGTGCTTTGAGATCCTCCAGTGAAAGGGACTAGGTAAATGCAAAGCATTATTTTATTATTTATTTATTGGGATGAATCCAAAGAGGTTGTGAGCACTGTTGGCTCCCATTCCATTCAATGCTCAGCACTTTGTAGGGTTCTGCCCAGCACACAGTGCACAAGTGAACACATTTATTAAATTCCCAAGCTGAAGGCAATGCTATTTGAAGACTCTCTGTTCAGAAAGGCAATTAAAACTTGGGAAAGTGAACTTTCAAAAAAGCTCATTGGAGGAGACTGCCACCTCCAACCTTGATCTGTTCAAACTTAATAATATCCACATCATTTAAACACCTGGGTGGTCTTTGAAAGCAAGAGCCTTTTTTGCCCACGAAGCAAAGCACTTCATTGTCTGGCTTCATAGCTCAGGGAAAGATACCAAATGCAAAATAATTGGATACATTAAATCCAGATCTGAGCAGGGTCAGCAGCAAAGTTACAGATCAGGAAAGATGTTCTGCCCTTTTATCCGCAATTATAGTCACCCAGTATGTCATGAACTCACACCTTCCTCCAGGAGATCAACCTAGCCAAATGCTCTGAACCTCCCCCATGTCCACTGCTACAAGCATCATGCTAGCTAAGGTAATTGAAATGATTCTCAAATCCAATCTAGTCCTGGCTTCTGTCCAAGTTTCTAGGGCTCTGCCCAACCTGGCAGATCAGAGTGGAGGCGTGGTTTATATTAGTAATAATAATTTGTAATGATGTTTGATATTTATGTAGCACCTTTCATCCCAAATGATCCCAAAATGGCATTTTGTAATGAAGTGGCAACTCTGAATCTCCACCACTGTCTGCCGTTGGATTGACTCAAGCTGCATATTGTTCAACACTAACAGAAATTATGCATTAGGTCCCGTGATAGGGTCTCAGCATGAAACTCATCCTGTGTGGAGAAGCATCACAATTCCTGGGCACCTGTTTAATTCCATATTTTGAGGTCTTGAGTGAGACTTAAGTGGTGCACAAACCTTCTGTTCTGCTCGGTGGTGAATGTCATTCTTGGAGTGAAAGGATTGAGTGACAGAAGTTTTGCCTGTGTAAGCGTTTGTGTGCACAGCACAATGTTGGCAGGTGAGTTACCACCACTCAAGGAGCTAGTTTTATGTCATCGATGGGAGTTCTCCCTCAAGAGTGAGCTTACATCAGCACAGATGTATTAATACCACTGTAAGTTTGTAAGTGTAGAGATGCACTAAATACTGGTCCCACTGCTACCTGGATGTTCTGAGTGGCTATGGGCCATGGCATAGGATTTCACAGTTGTTGCTGCATGGCCATAGGCTTACCTAGGACCAGATTATGACCGACCCTTTTGTGGATGAACCTTGAACACAGGGTACAAAGATCCTCCTTTCCTCCCCAATCTCCAGTGTACACACGGTGCATGACCTGAGCAAAGGCCAAACACAGCTAAAGTCCTAGTCGAGCAGGAGGGACTCACTGGGGGGAGGGAGCGGCTCCCCCATAAAGGCTAAGTATACCTGGCAGCCCCGGGACATTATGTTCCCACTGAGGCACAAGCTTCTGAGCGGCCACAGAGAGAGTGCAAGCATTGACTTTCTAACAATTTTTGCCAGAGCCCCAGTTCCCAAAATAGCTACTGTTGTTTACTGAGTATTTGAAAATGGTCTCTAAAAACACCTGCATTTCCACATCTTACTCTAACAGCAGTGGACACAACTATACAGTGCAAGTGTTAGGGACAGCTGAGTCTATGACACAGCAAGGAGCCAAACCCTGGTGTCCCTAACCCAGGCTAGCACCCAAACCACTAGGAGTAGGGTGAACTCTGTACAATCATATATCCCCACATCAACTCCCATTGGCTTCAAGAGGGCTCCACAGGACCAGGATAATATCCTATGTAATAGTCACCCTCTGATCTAACAGGTAGATTGAACAAGGAGCCTCCAGAACCAGAAGCATGAGCTGCTAGAGCTTGAACTTAGGAGACAACCACCTTAGGGGATATGTGCTGTGAGGAACATGCACTATGTTTGAGGTTTCTGGTTGGGCATTGCTTGCTGCTGCCTTAACTGGTCATTTGCCTGTTTTTGTTTTGTTTTCACGTTTATGTTAGTGGAGCTACACAGTGAGTCCCTGATCCCGCAAACATTTAAGCATGTGCTTAGCTAAATGTACGTCTACGCTCCAGGAAAAGTCCTGTGGCCTGGCTGCGGCTAGCCTGGGTCAGCGCTGACTCAGGTTCGTGGGGCTTGAGCTGCAGGGCTAAAAATTGCAGTGTAGACACCTGGGCTTGGGTTTTTTATTGCGGTGTGGACGTCCCCTGAGACAGTTTCTGGCAACATCATTTTTCTGCTTTCTGAAAACAAGAATAAAAACACTCGTGACTTTCTGGATGATGTGATTTATACAATCCAATGTTTCTCTTAGTCTGCAAAGCCATAAATCTCCGTGTATTTTTTTTCCCCTCATACTGCTTTCCTATCGGTTTGATTCTCTGGGCTGGAGTGGTGATTGTGCCCATTCCCTTGCTTTCCCCTGCAGGTTGTCGTTAGGTACCTTCCACCAGGAAAACACTTTTTGCTTAATTAATTACTTAATCTTTATTTTGTTGTGAAACTTTCTTTAACTATCTTCCCTATAGTTAGTGACTGCAATTTTCTTTGATTGCTCGAAACCATCTAGAGCAAACACTTTCAAACCAACAGAGCAAAGAACTATTTGTTTTGCTGGTGCCCTCTTACCATTAGCCTCCTCTTCTTGTCGCTAATGGTATTGAGGAATTAAACGTCATCCTACAGGCAGTGACATACTCTATTGATTCATTTTAATTTTTCATATACACTTCCCCCTCCCCCATTTGGGTTGGCAGTACCCCCAGGACACACATTACATCAAAGTATACATCATTTGCTGTTACTTCTTTCTGCATGCTGCCCCCAGGCTAGGAAATTTGCAGAATGCTGCTGAGCTCTAGCCATTTTCCTTTAGTCAAATGTTTTTTTAACTTGAAAATGTCAACACAGAGATAAGTCATAAGATCAACCCATAAATATTCATAGGCTATTTTTTTCCCTCAGTCACAGCATTACCCAATATAGTATTTTAATAGCTACATCTCCCATATTTTGGGGTAATCTCTCTGTCTTTTAAGTACTATTCCAACAGTTAACATTTTTCATTAGCAAATGTTGCCCAGTGTATTAGAAATGCAAAGGTATTGCTCTGATGGAAAAATACTACAGGATGTAGTAGAAAATGAAAAAAAACCAAGTTTTGACATGGCTTTTTCAAATCACCTTGTAATATTAATATGCAGTCAATGAAAAAATTATGTGGAATTCTCTTGGGTGGTTCAAAATCACACCCTTACAAAAAGGAAATAATTCTCTAATAAACCCTAGAGGGTCTATAGATCCTTATTAAGATTCTCTAGAAACTTCTGGTTTCATTCCTATTCAGTTCTTTAGGACTTTTCCCAAGGGCACACATGTAGAGCCAAATTCTGATTCTGTCATGTATCACTTTGAACTCTATTTGTGTGTAAACAAAGCAGCTGCTGTTGCTTATAATTGCCTTGTGGTTTGGAGAAGATTCACACATTATTGTACTGCAGTTCTGTTGTCTAGTGATGAAAATTAAACACCCACCCTTCCTAAATACTCAAATGACCTGCCCCTGAGCTAGTGTAAATTAGCATAGATCTCCGAAGTAAATAGAGCCATGAATGTTTATTCCATCTGAGGATCTGGCATTAGTTCTCAATGAACAAAATGGCCTGAAACAAATCTGGAGTCTCTAGTCCAAACCCTGCAACACCTAAATAACCCCACTGCAGTAAATGGGAGGACCTATGCTTAAAGTGAGGCCCGTCGTTATGTACATTGCTGAATCAGTTCCAATACTTGGTCTCAAAAATGTTTGAAGATTTTTATCCACAAATCCTCTTAGTTTCCAAACTCTCCTAGAGTCAAGCATCGTTTTTTGATAAAACCGAAACTGTGCAACAGAAAGAATAAAAACAAAAACAAAGGAGCAAACAAACAAACTCAAACCCTCCTCATGTTGCAGAATGTGAATAGGTTAATTCCAGGTGGCAAGCAGCTTTTTTGGGGCCCGATCCACCACCACTGAAATCGATGGGGGCTTTCAACTGGCTAAGGGTCAGGTCCTTGCTTAGGGTCAGAAATGTATAGCCAAAATCAAGCTTAACGTGTAAAGAAAAGCTAGTTCCAAGCATAACTACATATGCTACTACTGTGACTTCCTTAATATTGCACAGAACAAGCCTGCATTGTCCCAAAGGGAAGGGATTAGCTATGTCAAAGAGCTTTTTAAACTCTATTTTCACTGTTCTGTTGTATGGGTAGAGGTACTTAGGGCCCAGAGCATGAAGATCTTTACATTGATAGGACTAGAGGTCAGCAACACTGAGTTCAAGTCTGACCTCTGCCCCAAAACCTTCCTATACCTCAGTTCCCCCATTTGCAAACCAGAGATGATGACACTCCGTTTTGTAAGGATCGTAGTTGAAATAAATCTAAGACCTTTATTTGTAGAACATGAGGATGCCAGTTCCCTTTCTATCCAAAGGAGCAAGCAAACAGTGTGTTTAATGTTAATTATTAATGTACATTTCTGGGTAGAAACAATGATGTGATCTCACCAGCTGGTTCATTTAATATAAATATTCAAACACAGAAGCACTTTATTAAACAGATTGGAACTCATCAGCTTCATTACTATAATAGAGCAAATATAGTATCTTGATTTTCAATAAATGTAACAAACTACCGTATGCTGAGTTGGTTGCTGCCTGTTACTATGTTCTATTAAAAAGAAAATAGTAATTCTAACAGAATGTCTTGTAGCCACTCTGGGAATTAATAGAATTAGTGCACCAACCACAAGACAGAATATAAATATATTATTGAATTATCAATTAAAAAACCATAGCAATAAAGGTAAACTGCATCAAATAAGTAAACAGAAATTACAGATTATTTCCCGAATTCTCATATTAGTCTTCATCTCAAGCCCAGGATGAAAATTCTGGAGAGTAACAAGTACGTAATTACTTGACATTTTTCTTCTTGGAGTCATCTTAGGAAAACAAATTACACGATGTAAGTGCCGCTCTCTGGATTCGTAAACTGCCAGTGTAATGAAGAAAACACCATTTAGTTATTATGCACTGAGTAGTCATTGATGTTAATTTTTGCTCGAAAGATTGAGGCATAAATCATTTTTCAGTTTCCAATATGTGGCCATTGAAGTTTCATTTCTGTATGACAGGATTTCATCTCTGGGATAAGAATAGTTCAGTTAGTGTGCTGGCTGTTCCACTTCTTGTGATTCTATGGACCTCAGCTGACCACTGAGATGTCAAGGGCCTCATACGGAAAAAATATCAACTCTCCAGAAAGTATCGTAAGATGAAAGTGATAACTCACTGTAAGTAACTGATGGGTGTAATGTCTAACAATAGCAAAGAGAAACCGAACAACAGAATATTTCTGTTGAATATCAGGAGGAAAGTTTCCTAAGGGTGAGGTCAATTAAACTGTAGCTTAATCTTCTAAGTGAAGTGTTGGGAGCCCCATGACTTGAGTCATTTAAAACTGGACCAAATAGTAGAAGGTTATAGCATTGAGAAAAGTTGCACAAGTTCACCGAATAGGTATTTTCCATCGCTAATTTCTCTCGCTCCATGACAATCCCATATTTTCATATAGAACAATATTTCTTGGATCTTTCATCTGATTGAAGAGGTGTTTGTACAGCACCCGGAACAATGGATTCATCATGCTAAATGGGGTCTCTAGGCACTTCTGTAAGAAAAAGATCAAATATTAAATAATCCAGATATCATTCTACAATCGTACCAAGGTATTCGGCAAAGAACAGGTTGTGGGAAGAGGGTTTATTGAAACATAATTGGTCTAAGATATCTATTCCTCCTGTTATATTTCAGTATACCCTCTCAAACTCTGTTTCTGAAATCCAAACCCTCTTCCCACAATCTGTTTCTTGGTCCAATGAGTAGAACCTCTGGACACTCCTACTGCCTTAGCCTATAACCTCCCTTAGGCAAGTAATTTCCCCTTTCTGTGCCTCTATTTCCCCTCTCTTTCTTGTCTAGTTAGATCGCAAGCTGTCTAGGATATGGCCTATCTCCAACTGTGTTTGTACAGTGCTAGCTCAATGGGGCCAAGTTTTGGTTGGGCCCCCTAGGCATTAATGAATTACAAATAATAATAGGTGAATGAAGCCATGCTTGTCTTAAGAACAGTGGGACAGATCTTCAGCTGGTGTAAACTGGCACACTTCCTTTGACTTCAGTGGAATCAAGCTGATTTGCACCATCTGAGGCTCTGGTCCATTATATGTACGGGTTTGATCCTCCACCAGTAAAGTTAATATGAGTTGACTTGAATGAGAGCAGGATCAAGGGCTATACTGCCCTGTGAATGAGCAGGATCTAATGAACGTATAGTATTGGTGACTTACTTTCCCTCCAGAAAGTTCTATCAGAAAGAAAGTTTTCTAGGAATCCACCTGTCTCCTTAACATATTCAGCTACAAGAAGGGGGCAATTATTAACATATCTAACATTGTGGTTGTTCTTTACTTAACTGTGAATTTACAAAGTGCACCCATCATTTTCCTTTTGGTAAGAAAAGTTATTTGAAAAGTGGAGGGAAGGAAGTTGACTATGAAATCCATTTCCCTGACACATTTTAAAATAGTCTGTTCTACTTGTTCCAAAGTACATGAATGAGTCCTGAACAGCCTGGACTTGTTAATGTTGTAAATTTTTTTCTTTCACAATATTTCTGAGGGAGTTATGGGCTCCTGCCAATGAAGTGCTCATAGCACTCTCTTGAACCAGGCATAACATCAGCAAAGAATCCTGTAGCACCTTATAGACTAACAGACGTTTTGCAGCATGAGCTTTCATGGGTGAATACCCACTTCGTCAGATGCATGTAGTGGAAATTTCCAGGGGCAGATATATATATGCAAGCAAGAAGCAAGCTAGAGATAACGAGGTTAGTTCAATCAGGGAGGATGAGGCCCTGTTCTGGCAGTTGAGGTGTGAAAACCAAGGGAGGAGAAACTGGTTTTGCCAACTACAAATTGATTGAACTAACCTCGTTATCTCTAGCTTGCTTGCATATATATACCTGCCCCTGGAAATTTCCACTACATGCATCTGACGAAGTGGGTATTCACCTATGAAAGCTCATCCTCCAAAACGTCTGTTAGTCTATAAGGTGCCACAGGATTCTTTGCTGCTTTTACAGATCCAGTCTAACACGGCTACCCCTTTGATACCAAGCATAACATGACAGTTGAATCTTGACCACTACACTTCTTATCAAGCATCTGTCTTTAATCATTTCCTAATGTGTAATGTTCTAAGCCCTGGTCAACTCTTGAATGGAGGGTAACAAGTTGGACTCACTGGTCTGGTACTTTTGTACCATACATAGGAGGGCTAGTTCAGCAGTTTGAGCATTGGCCTGCTAAACTCAGGGTTATGAGATCAATCCTTGAGGGGGCCATTTAGGGAACTGGGGTAAAAGTCTGTCTGGGGATTAGTCCTGCTTTGAGCAGGGGGTTGGACTAGCTGACTTTCTGAGGTCCCTTTCAACCCTGATATTCTATGAAACTTATTTTCATATCTTTTTAAAACCAGGGCCTCCTGAGGAAAAAAAATCTAGTGCATTACCCCATTGTACCACATCATCCCAACTCTGTGGTTTATTTACTCCAGCTCAGGAGCTCTCCAGAAGTACAACGACAACATCCTCACACATAAAAAGAGCTGTTGTTGTCTAACAGTTAGTCCTTGGTCTTGAAATCCCATTTTTGACATTTTCTCACTCTATGGCCCAGGGCGTGTCACTTATCCTCTCTGCCTCTAATTTGCCATCCATAAAAAGAGACTTCCTTTTCACAGGGGAATTGTGAGAATTAATTCACTCATATCTGCTGAGTGCACTCATATCTGCTGAGTGTCCTACATTGCTAACAGAGTGCTGATTAGAATCATTTCCCAGGCTTCAGAGGAACACATATCACATGAGATCATAGGATAAGCTGTCAATGGAGAAGTTGTGCAATATATTAAAACAATATAGCATTTACAGGATGTGAGTGTAGATTTCATCTGATGGAACAGTATTTATAAATCTCATGGCTTGATCATGCCTAACCCATTAGCTGTGTTTAGCCTTGCATGTACATGCACAAGCTGTGAAAAAAGTGTGCAAGAGGCAAGTCCTCCTCACACACTGTAGGTATGGTCTGTGCCCATGTCCATAGTATCTAAGTGTCCAATGGCATGCAAAGACCCTAGCACAGAAAGCAGTTCCCTTGGGGGCAGAGAAGAGGGAGAGTGAGATCAGCAGCTCTGGTCTAATCCAGAGGAGAGGGGGCACACTGGATCCTATAAAAGGGTGTGGCAGATATTATTACTGTGTGCACTCCAGAAGATACAGGGCCTGCCTCAAAGAGCCTGCTTTTGGGGCACAGCACCTTCTTAGCCTCTTCTGAAGGGCCTTTGCTGGTGCTGTGTTTAAAAGCTTAAACTTGGTGGGATGTTGAGTACCAGCAACGAAAGTTTGAGGGGAAGGTCGTTTTACAAACTCAGACGACTGATCAGCTTCCTGCTCATTTCTGGGAAAGCTAAAGAGGTAGAAAATGTATTGAGCTAAATTCTGGTCTCCAGTACAGTGTGTCCACACAACTGCATTGTCAGGGTGCCGTGTATGTAACCCAAAGGAGAATCTGACCCGTTTGACAGTGCCAGCCAGCTGAGTTTATGGAGATAATGGGATCCATATTAAACCTGTTGAGCAAAGTGTTCAGGACCTTCAACCCCAACTATTTTCCAACCGTGGTCGGGTTCCTCAGCACTTCCCCGATGAGCACAGGATGAACCTTCATGCATCCTGCTCTAAACCCCACTGAAGTAAAGGTGAGTCTTTCCTCCAACTTCAGACCCATGAAGTCCTGCAGAAAACAAACAATTCTTGTATGAGGTTTAGCTGAAACTCACAGGCTTGAATATTTTTGGCTAACATTGCCAAGACTTCTCACGCCCAGGGGCAGTGTAACAAGAGAATAAGAAAATAAAAGAATGACAATTTTTTGCTTCCTACTATGACCCAGACCAATGTTTCTTGAGGGACTAAGAATGAGGAATTTTCCTGACCCTAAATTTCCTAGTGAATTCAACACTACATGGGCCTGGTCCAAATCTCACTGAAGACCATGTGAGTCTTCCTTCCTTCCTTCCCCATGTGAACAAGTACATATTACTGTTCAGCTCCCCCTTACCACTCACATTCCATTTGTCCGTTTTTTTTCCCCTTAAGGCCTTGAAATGTGGATTCTGTAAGGGAGCAAATATTTGCTCACGTTTATCCCAACAGGTCTCAGTGGACAAAAATCTACTCTCAGTTCTAGTGCAGCGTGAATGTGGGGCAACACCCTGTGGAGTTGGAATCAGTGACTCCAGAGTTAAACTGGTCTAGCTGAAAGTGGAATTTACCACAATGTGTCTGTCTCTTTCTTTCTTACTAGATTTTTAAAATGCACATTTTTGTACCCTTTGCTAAGAGCTGTTGGTTTTATCCCCTCGTCCCCATTTAAATTTCCTATTACTCTCGTATAATATGTCCCCTGAGAAAAGGGCTTTTGGGCCGTGTAATCCCCTTTACCATAGGTCTTTTGTTCTGAAGGGTCCTCGTTAATGAATTTTACTTACAAATAATTTATTAGGAATTTAGGAAGGCAGCCCAAATAATTCTTGAGAGCGCTTCTCTACTGTTTTGCCGAAACGGCCTTGTGTAATCACACACCTGCATTTTATTTGAATAAATTGCGCTGAACTGAATATGCACCTTAAAAGACTATGTGCTTTGTAAGTTGCGAACAAGTCCTTATGCATGGAAGGCTGCAGGGAAAAATTAGTCCTCCTCTTTCTTCTCTGTGACTTATTTGACCTTGAGACTTATAATGGCATCTCAGACAAAATGAACATAATCTAATGGACAGCGGGGAAGAGGGAACGGCTGGGTACATCTGTCGTATTACTGGGCTGTCTGAACAGTCAATGAAGCAGGTCCAAACCATAAGAGGCCTGTTCAGTTTAGCTCCAGGGTCTGCAGAAAAGGAGCACAATCATTTATCTTTATTTACTGAACTCTGCTTTCTGTTAAAAAAAAAAGGAAAAAAAAAAGAATTGACAGGTTGACAAAAACCCAACTTGGCGATGCCCACTGCACTGAGATAAATGCTATTCATGCTCTGCAAAGACAAGGACAGCATCTCATGCCCTTTCCCCTGTTCCAGTAGGCACCTATTATACAGAAAATAAAAGCAGCGTGAAACACCTGTATGCTGTTTGTCATACCCCACTAGCTCGTCTCCTCTCAGAAAATTTACTCCATGTTTCTTGCAGGAAAAATCCATGAAAATATCAGAGCAACTGAGATTTCAAAGAGTTTGGGGTTTGGATTTTTTTCTTCTTGTGCATATTTAGAAATGTTTAGAAATGGAGCTATGCATCCCATTGGAGGTAATCTAAAGTAGATGCAAAGGGACAAACAACCCAGGAGGGAAACGCAGGCTGTCTTGCGCACAGTTTGTTAAAGATCTCTCCAGAGATGCTGTTGAATGGTGTATGGTGCTGATGGAATCTACAGTTTTATTTGCTCAATTAAAAGAGAAGGTAGATATAAATGTTGTGCAGCAAACTCTGCTGAAAGGATACAAAGGCAAAGTAACTCTATAGACTTCAACTGTATTGCTACAATTTCCGACCATTGCAATTAGGAGCGGAATATGTCCATATAGATGTATATTCCAGGAGAAGCTGGGGATGGGATCCAGCAGTTTTAGCATGTAGGGCTAGATTCACCAAGGTACTTAGGATCCTAAACCCCAGATTTAGACAAACCCCAGATTTAGGCTCCATTGTGATTCAAAAAACTCCAATCAAACTCTGAAGGTGCCTAAACTCACTCAGCACCTACATTTTCAGTAAAATGAATGAGGAATACTTGTGGCACCTTAGAGACTAACAAATTTATTTGGTCTTAAGCTTTTGTGAGCTAAACCCCACTTCATCAGATGTATGCAGTGGAAAATACAGTAGGAAGATATATATACACAGAGAACATGAAAAAAATGGGTGTTGCCATACCAATTGTAACAAGACTAATTAATTAAGGAGCCTAAGTTTCTGAGCCTGGGTGTGTGCAGTGCTGCCTCCCTCTAGGTATCCAGATACCCATCTCCTGCCTAACTCCCAGAGCGTGCCTTGAACCAGGGAAGACAGGTACTTGCTCATCCACCTCATGTGCTGGGGCCCAGTGCAGAATTCTTCCTAATGGATTCAGTCTCGTTAAAATCTGGCTAGACACGCGGGAGCTGAGAGAGGAGAAACACTCTCCCCTCTCCACCCTGCCCCACCAGAAAGAACTCTTAGCATGTATCAGTGGGATATTCTAATCAGTGGGAACAAGCCCTCAATCACTTCTATTGGAACTGTTCCACTGTGGATAGATAAAGAGGTATTGAGCTAGAATAAGAATCTAACCTGATGGCTAGAGCACCCTTGTGGGAGACCGAGGGTCCAGTTGTCCTGTTCCAATGACTCCTCAAATATTTAGCCAAGCTGAAATATCTTCTACAGAAGACATTAGGGAAGGCCATATCAAAGTATCCCACAGCTCAGTGGTTGCAGTGTTTCCTGGGAGGTGGGACAACCCTATTCATATCCTCTCTCCCATCTTTGCCGGGAGGTGGGGGGAATTGAACGTATATCTCCCCACATCCCAGGTGAGTTCTCTAACCACTGAGCTAAAAGGTATACCTCAGCCTCCACTTCAAGCCATTTTGTGTAGAACAGGTGCCTGTCTAAGTCATGCTCACAGGAAACATCTTAGGTGAGAAAGCCTTTATCTGCCAGTTGTGGATATAGGCACTGAAGAGGTGGGGCTTAAGACACACCCCTCTGATGAGCACCTCCAATTAGCTAGCTTAGGTGGCTCGCAGCCTAGGGTACTGACTTCATTCCAAGATACCTCTCTCTCCCTACTCATTGTATAGGGCTACTAGACACCCAGTCCAGACTTTGCGAGTCACAGTATTGTGCCTGTGATTTTCTAGGTGCATAAAGGTTAGGCACTGCAATGCTCAATGTCACATCACCCTAAGTCATTCGTGAATCTAGCTCTTAGATACAGAGAGGGAGATTTTCAAATGCAAAAGGAGCAATGAAGCCCCCTCTGCTCCCACTGATTTTCAATGGGAAAAGCTTTATGTATATTCGAAATGTTCTGCCAAGCTGGGATAAATAGATAGATTGATACATCTCCTTTCTGCTCTGCCACTCCATAACTGTGTGACTTTGGCAAGTAACTTAACCTACATGCCTACGTTTCCTGTAAAATGAAGATTGCAATACCTATTTAACAGTGAGCCAAACTGTTCACAGAGGAGACCAGTTGCTCAGACAAGTCGTCTCATTGACTTTGACAGACTACATATGTATGTATCATGCTTCACAGCATGATGGAGAGAGGGTTTGCAATCTAACCCGGGGGTGCTGCTGGGCATAAGTAATTGCATGTTTGTAAAACTGCTCTGAGACCCTCAGCTGAAAGGGTCTGCATAATTTTAGGGATTTTTATTATTATTATTCAGAGATTCTGCACTCTGAGGTATTACTTGCCCTCCCCTGGGTGATTCTGATAGAGAGACAAGATATTTGCAAGCCTCCTCCCTCAAACCTGCAGCAGGCTTGGAGGCTGTGATAAGCCATCACCGTCAAAGAGTTAATTTTGTGGGTGAGACACTGTTTGCCAGAATACAGTTTATTTTGTATTTTTGCCAGCCAGGATATTTTCTCTCCCCCACTCCCTCCCGCTCCAATGCTGATTCATATGGAGTCGAGAAGAGACAGCTGGGAAGGATTTCAGCAGAGAGGTAGGATATGTATCTGAAAGTAATTTGAATAGTTTGTGAACCGTGGTGTCCATTGGTTTGTAACACCTGGCTGTGTCAGGTTATGTCGTGTTATGGAACTCAGTTTGACTGATGCAGCTGGAAGGGACCGCTCTGGCTGACATTGCAATAACCCAGGAAACCTGAAGCGGCAATTTTCTATGAACATGTCTCAGAAGCTAGGAACTCTTCATGAATCCAAACAAGCAAACATCTCCAACTTGGGCTAAATTCACCGGGAAACCAGCAGCACATTGGCAATTCCAGGGCATGTATAACTGGGTTGCATAGGACTAGATTCATGGAATCATAGAATATCAGGGTTGCAAGGGACCTCAGGAGGTCATCAAGTCCAACCCCCTGCTCAAAGCAGGACCAATTCCCAATTAAATTCAGATCCCCCAATGCGTGCTGAGTGGCACACCTTACTCTGTGAGCCACTCTATTGATTCCCCATCAGGAGTAAGAGCTTCGGAATCTGATTCAGAGTTAATTCGCTATGTCAAACATGGAACAATGAGGCGACTTCTCCTCTCTCGTGTACCAGCATTATTTCAATGGAGTTACACTTGAGTAAATCCAGCATAGAAAAGCAGAGACTCCAGCCGAATACAGGGTTTAAGAAACACAAGCGGGCTCTTACTCCCTGCATGGTGGAGAAGGGACAATGTAGCCCACAGTGCTTGCAGCGAGTAGTCCCATTTACACGATGAGGAACACTGTTAATGGGGCTACTCACACCAGTAATCACTCTTAATTGTCATTTATTAATACCGCAATGGCATCCACGTGCCCCAATGATGATTTAAAGGGCTCAGACATAGTCTGAGGCCATTGCTTTAAGTGCCAACATGCACAAGGTTTTGCTGCATAGGGGGAGTGGAGTGTATGGTGACCAATGTTGCATCTGATTCAAAGCGTATAACCGGTGAGAGCATGAGCTTGAGCTTAGCACTAAGTGCTGCGGATTCCTGAGTTCCAATCTTGGCTGTAGCTGTGGGTTTGAGCAAACTCACTTTCGTCTCGCTGTGTCTTAGCTTCCGTGTCAGAAAAATACAGCTAAGTATACAAGGATGAAGTAGAAAAGAGTCAAATTCAGCCCTTTTGTTGGATCAGGCCCAATGCCACTGGCTTCGGTGGAGTTAAAAAGCCTCCTTGCATCAAGGCTATATAGCAGGGGTCAGCAACCTTTCAGAAGTGATATGCCGAGTCTTCATTTATTCACTCTAATTTAAGGTTTCACTTGCCAGTAATACATTTTAATGTTTTTACAAGGTCTCTTTCTATAAGTCTATAATATATAACTAAACTATTGTTGTATGTAAAGCAAATAAGGTTTTTAAAATGTTTAAGAAGCTTCATTTAAAATTAAATTAAAATGCAAAGCCCCCCAGCCCGGTGGCCAGGACCTGGGCAACCTGAGTGCCACTGAAAATCAGCTTGTGTGCCACCTTCGGCACTGGTGCCATCGGTTGCCTACCCCTGCTATATATCTTTGAAGATCAAACAAACAAACAACCAAACGTAAAGTACAAAACCATTCTAATTGGGTCACCTTAAAAGTCTGCTTGCCTAACACATCACCGAGGAAAGCACAGAACTGAGTAGCATGAAACAACCTGGTAATAGAAACCTGTAATATATTCCTATAAAATGGGACACACAGTGTATCCTGTCATTTATTTCTAGCTTCTGCTTTATCCATACAATGTACCTGTTTGTTTTTTCATGGGTAGATACATGAGTGCAGCGCAAGAGGAACAATAGAAGGAAGGGGACTATGAACATACTTTGCGTTCCTCAGCTGCATGTTGAGGGCCATTGAGAATAGAGAAAGTAAGAGCAATCATAGGAAAACATTCTTGTCCTGCAATATCAAGTTTTAAGCTTACATTTGCAGTAAGCAAAATCAAGTTTCTTGACATTGTTTTTTTCCCATGATAGGTGATATTTGGACTTTTCTAAGGACCCAATCCCGTGATGCACTGACAGTGTGGGTGCACCACACTTCACATACTCAGACATACAACAGTTAGCTAAGTCACTCAAACCAATAAACCATTCAACCACTTTAAATCTTTCAGATTTCTATTTTTGAACAAGGAATCTTTTTGCAATTGGAACGAGCCTCCATTAAAAATAAAGAATGCATTTAACTTGGTAAATGCTAGTTACCTTGCAAAAACCTCCAAGGATGAAGAGTTTAGCCTCCGGAGCGGGATCTGACTTCCTATCCTTCAGTTTTCAGTCAATCTCTCAGATAATCTCTTTGTAGCTGCCAGTACCTGTTTGCAAAGTGGCGCAAAGATTAGAAAATTAGAGTTAAGGGGTAAAGGTATGAATAGATACTCAAATTATGTTCTTTTCTTGCCAGATTGAGAACCTGATTCAGCAAGGTACTTAACTTTAAGCATTTCAACTGTCCCACTGAAGTCAATGGGACGACTCAAGTACTTAAAGTTAATCATATGCCCAAGTACCTCCCCGAAATGGACCTAAAAAGGGTGGGGCCTGGTATTTGGCAGTGGAAGAGGCTCCTAATGTGCCATTAGATCTCAACTAGCAATGGAAATGTTTTCCTTCCTGTGCAGTTTAAGGATTTATGTGCAGATTTTTTTTCCCTTAGTAATTAATTTGAACCCCAACAGCGTGAAGATGGAAAGAAAAGGACCCTATTAAGACTCGATATTAAGTTAATAGCAGGTGACTGTGACTTCATCAAAACCCCTGTGCAAAACATCAAGTAGATGGAAATTTCAGTTCTGGTACATTACTCAGCAGAGTATCATCAGACCTGCTTACCATGGTCACAATGATTATTTATACATTAAAAAAGAGACTGTCCATCAAAAGCAATAGAAAAGGCAGTTGCTGCTGCAGTATATTTACATAGTCGTACAAATCTAGGGGCTGTTTCTATTAAATCAACCTTCCTTTCGGGTATCACATCCATGATTCAAGGATGTCTCTTTCATATGGGTTCCAACACACCCATAAGTTACTGTATTGGACTCTGAAATCTGACCATTGTTTCCTGTTTATGGTGTATCCATAACTGAAGAACAAGGGAACTGCAGGTGAATAAATGCCCAGCACACTTAGATGAAAAGTAAAGGACTTGAGCAAATTTAACATGAACTGAAGGGAAACACTTTTCACTCCAAATATATTCGGTGGAATATATTGACCAAAGAGTCAAATATTGTGGCTGGATTTTTCAAGAAGACTAAATCATTTTATTAATCATAATTTACAATAGTGCTTTACAAACATGAATTCATCCTCACAACACTCCATAACACAACACTGAGGTAGGTAAGCAATGTTATACCCATTTTAGAGATGAGGGAACTGAGGCACAAAGCATGTGAGGGCCTGATTCTCCTCTCACTTGCACTGTTTTTATACCATTAACTTCAAATGAGTTACAGTAACTCCTCACTTAGACATCCCGGTTAACATTGTTTGTTGCTGATCAGTTAGGGAACATGCTCCTTTAAGGTTGTGCAATGTTCCCTTCTAATGTCGTTTGGCAGCTGCCTGCATTGTCCACTGCTTGCAGGAAGAGCAGCGCATTGCAGCTAGCTGCTGCGGGTTTGTAACCAGGATGGACCAGCAGCCGCCCTATCAGCTCCCCCATCAGCTCCCCGCTTCACTAATTTCCCTGTGCTGCAGTCACCCAGCAGGCTATCAATTGCTGGCAGTTCAGCTATCTCTCCCCCCTTGCTATGTGCTGCACCTGCCCTCTGCCTTGGAGCTGCTCCCAGAGACTCCTGCTTTCTATTCAGGGATGGAAGTGTGTTTGTGGGGGGGCTAATAACAGGGTGTCCCCTCCCTGCTCCTGCATCCCGCTTACTCCTTCTCCATATAGAGTAGGGAGGGGACACAGACAGAGACACAGAGAGCTTGGGACAGCAGCTGCTGTCTCAGCTTCCTGATCCACTTAAAAAGAGTGTGTCTGTCTCTGTCTGCTATGCTGTCTCCCCTCCCTCGTGTTCGTGCTGCCTTGTGTGAGAAGCTGCATTAACAACAATGTGTCAACCCTTGACGGCTCAGATGAGTGCTAGTTCATCATTTAGCAGCATATCATTCCCTGGGAAATATCTCTCCCTCTTCCACCCTCTAACTTCACCACCTCAACCAAGCTTCACAATCATCATAGCTGTGAACAGTATTAAATTGTTTGTTTAAGCCATATACTGTGTGTATGTCTATATAATATATAGTTTTTTGTCTGGTGAAAAAAATTCCCTAGAACCTAACCCCACACCTATTTACATTGATTCTTATGGAGAAATAGGATTCCCTTAACATCGTTTCGCTTAAAGTAGCATTTTCCAGGAACATAACTACAATGTTAAGTGAGGAGTTACTGTCCTCCTGTTTTGTACCATGTTAGCAAGAGAAGAATCAGAGTAAGTGGCTTGCCCATTGTCACTCAGTATGTCACTCACAGAACTGGCAACACAACTTAGCAGTCCTGACTTCCACTCTGACCACTAGACCGTACTCCCTTATATGACCAGGATTGCTTAGGTATTAGCCCTTTGGGACACTGGCCTTTTGTTGTGTGTTTGTACATCACTTAGTACAATGAAGTCTTGTTCAGGAGTAAGGATCCCAGATGCTACCATAATATAAATAACATAAATACGTAATCTGCTGCTTCTGAGTGTTATCTGATTGTTACAGGGGTTACAATCTGTGGCATGCCACAACTGGCTACCCTAAGTGCAATGTGGAGTTTTGATACCTTCCTCGGGAGGTTTAGGTATCTGCAGCTGCTGGAAGACACCAGACCTCTGATCTGATCTGAAAAGGCTGTCCACGTGTTTTCACTACTGAATCTCCCAGACAGCAAAGGAACATAGAAAATGTTATAGGAATATTGTAAATACAGGCATATCTTTACCTCTGTGTTGCTTCCGCCCTTCTGTGCCACGCAGAAGCCAATTGGACAGTTCTGATTAATACAGTAATTATGCTGTTATTAAAAACAGTAATCATCCCAGAATTAACCAGGGCTGTAAAAAATCCCATCAAAGGAAAATATATGGATGTTTTTAAACTGAGCATTACAATTGTCTGCATATGGGAGAAGTAAAATGACAAAAGAATTAAGATCCCATGGAAGCACCCCTAACATGTTAAGAAAAAAAGGGCCTTCTCAATCAGTAAGAAAGCTAGCACTGCACATTTAATGAGATCCTGATTCAGTCCTCTGGAGGATGCTAGTGGCTAAACAATAGCTATTAATGAAGAGCACCAGGTTTGCAGCACGTGCGCCAGAAAGCTGTGTGCCAAATGCCAGGCTCCGAGTAGTTTCTTCAGCCTTGCATAGCTCCTTCATTTCTGAGCCTGTTTTAATTTGTTATCAAAGTAATCGCTCACTCCAACTGGAGTCAGCAGTGTGTTTTATTGTTGGTAGGGCTGGCAAACTGTTCCCTTTGAATAGCATTCTGTAATGATCACCTGTTCTGCATCTGTGATGGTTTTTCAGGTGTCAGGCGGAAGTGTTTTCAGAAGAGAAATAGTGAAAGGAATATGCAGACAGTGCAGTTCTATAGCTCTTCAGATCTACATGTGTTTCATCAGCAACAAGCAATAGACAAAGGGATGGAGAAAACAACCAAGGGAAGTTAAGAAACATAACAATGCAGCAGAATTATCTAGTTACTCCTGAACAATGTGGTTGTGTTAACTCAGCCATTTCTCAGTTTAATTCTGAAGAGGAATAATATAAAATCATAGAATATCAGGGTTGGAAGGGACCTCAGGAGGTCATCTAGTCCAACCCTCTGCTCAAAGCAGGACCAACCCCAACTAAATCATGGCTGCTCTTAGGATGTAGTGTCATCATCAACATGGAGTATTCATTATACCATATAGCTATAGATGTTTAGAGGCATATAGAGCATGTGCAAAACAACTTGCTTATGTTGAACTCAGATCTAGTAAAAGTCCATGCATGGTGCAGTGGAGTTAAAGGGTACGTCCAGACTGCCCGCTGAATCAGCTGGTAGTGATTGATTTATCAGGGATCCATATATCGCGTTTCATCTAGACGTGATATATCGATCCCTGAATGCACTCCCATCGACTCCAGAACTCCACCAGGGCAAGCGGTGGTAGTGGAGTTGATTGGGGGAGCCACGGCCGTCGATGCCACACCATGAAGACGGGAGGTAAGTCGAAATAAGACACGTCGACTTCAGCTATGCTATTCCCGTAGCTGAAGTTGTGTATCTTACATCGACACCCCCAGAGTATAGACCAAGCCAAAGTTACAAATAGCTTCAGTGTACAGGGAATATTCGCTTTGCTTATAGCAAAATTTAACTCCATTATAAACTGGTTCCGCAGTGAGAACTCCCAGGATGGTATCAATTTTCAGCAACCCTGAAATGTTGCATTCTAAAGGGATTATCACCTCCTCCTCCTCCTTTGCTCAGAATGCAGGAAAGGAGTTGCTACTACCCCATAAGAGGAGGGTTAAAGTTGGCCTCCAGTCTTTCTGCATTTGTTCCAAGGAAAGAGGCATTATTACATGACAGTGGGAGCACACACATAATATTCCAGAAGCCCCCTGAAATTATTTGCCATCTCTGGGCTCAGTCCTGCTGAGCACTCTGCTCCGAATCCAGCAAAACACTTAAGTACATGTTTAACTTTAAACATTTGTAATGTCCCAATGCCTTCAGTAAACTACTCTTTCCATTGACTTTAAAAGGAATTTGATTGGGCCATATATTGAGTTCCATCTTCTATGTGTGAGTGTGTTTGTGTTGACTTCCTTCTGCTGAAAGAGCACTATAGCCCAGACAATATGATCATGTACTGAGCATGAACGCACATCAGATTATCATTTTTACAAATCGAAGAAATGTAGCAATTGATTGTACACCGAGCCACCAGCATTGCACAGAAAAACAATTCAAAACACACATGCACACACAAGACTACTTTAAAAGATCCTTAAGGTTAGAATCATAGAATTGTAGGATTGGCAGGGATCCGAAAAGATCATCTAGTTCAGTCCCCTGCACTCATGGCAAGACTAAGTATTACCATTCAAGACCATCGCTGACAGGCGTTTCTCTAACCTGCTCTTAAAAATCTCCAATGACAGAGATTCCACAATCTCCGTAGGCAATTTATTTGAGTGCTTAACTATCCTGACAGTTAGAAAGTTTTTCCTAATGTCCAACCTAATCTTCCCTTGCTGCAATTTAAGCCCATTGCTTCTTGTCCTATCCTCAGAGGTGAATGGGAACAATTTACCCTCTTCCTCCTTTTATGTACTTGAAAACTGTTATCATGTCCCCTCTCAGTCTTTGTTTCTCCAGACTGAACAAAACCAATTTCTTCAGACTTCCCTTATAGGTCATGTTTTCCAGATCTTTAATCTGTTTTGTTGTTCTCTTCTGGACTTTCTCCAATTTGTCCACATCTTTCCTGAAATGTGGCCCCCAGAACTGGATACAATACTCTAGTTGAGGCCTAATCAGCATGGAATAGAGCAGAAGAATTCCTTCTCAAGTCTTGCTTACAACATTCCTGCTAATAAACCCTAGAATATTTGCTTTTTTTTCTAGCGTTACTCTACTGACTCATATTTAGCTTGTGATCCCTTATGACCCCTTGGTCCCTTTTCACAGTACTTCTTCCTAGGAAGTCATTTCCCATTTTATAAGTGTGCAACTGATTGTTGCTTCCTAAGTGGAGTATTTCACATATGTCTTTATTGAATTTCATCCTATTTACTTCAGACCATTTTTCCAGGTTGTCCAGTTTATTCTGAATTTTAATCCTATCCTCCAAAGTGCTTGCAAACCTCTCAGCTTGGTATCTTCTGCAAACTTTATACATGTACTCTGTATGCCATTATCTAAAGCATTGATGAAGATATCAAACAGAACTGGACCATAACTGATCCCTGTGGAACCGCATTTGATATACCCTTCCAGCTTGATTGTGAACCACTGATAACTACTCTCTGTGAATGGTTTTCCAGCCAGCTATGAACCCATTTTATAGTAGTTCCATCTAGGTTGTATTTCCCTAGTTTGTTTATGAGAAGGTCATGCAACACAGTATCAAAAGCCTTACTAAAATCAAGATATACCATATCTACTGCTTCCCCCCATCGACAAGGCTTGTTACCCTGTCAAAGAAAATTATGAGGTTGGTTTTACATGATTTGGTCTTGAAAAATGCATGATGAATGTTACTTATCACCATATTATCTTCTAGGTATTTGCAAATTCATCCCCTAATTATTTGCTCCATTTTTTCCCCATGTTCTGAAATTAAGATGACTAGTCTGTAATTCCCCGGGTTGTCCTTATTCCCCTTTTTATGGATTGGCACTATATTTGCCCTTTTTCAGTCCTCTGGAATCTCTCCTTTCTTCCATGATTTTTCAAAGATAATCACTAATGTCTCAGATGTTTCCTCAGTCAGCTCTTTGAGTAGTCTAGGATACATTTCATAAGGCCCTGGTAACTTGAAGGAATCTAACTTGTCTAAGTAATTTTTAACTTATTCTTTCCCTATTTTAGTCTCTGATCCTACCTCACTTCATCAGAGAATCATAAAATATCAAGGTTGGAAGGGACCTCAGGAGGTCATCTAGTCCAACCCCCTACTCAAAGCAGGACCAAACTCCAACTAAATCAAACCCCAACTTTCACTGGCATTCACTATATTAGATGTTCAGTCACTACTAATCTTTTTGGTGAAAACTGAAATAAAAAAGTCATTCAGCACTTCTGCCATTTCCACATTTTCTCTTATTGTTTTCCCCCCCATGTAGAGTAATGGGCCTACTCTGTCCTTGGTCTTCTTCTTGCTTCTAACTGTAGAATGTATTTGTAGAATGTTTTCTTTTTACTGCCTATGTCTCTAGCTAGTTTTATCTCATTTTGTGTCTTGGCCTTTCTAATTTTGTCCCTACATATGTTAATTGTTTATATTTATCCTTTGTAATTTGACCTAATTTCCACTTTTTGTAGGACTCTTTTTTGAGTTTCAGAACATTGAAGATCTCATGGTTAAACCACGGTGGTCTCTTGATATACTTCCTATCTTTCTTATGCAGTGGGATAGTTTGCTCTTGTGCCCTTCATAATGTCTCTTTGAAAAACTACCAACTCTCTTGAACTGTTTTTACCCTTATATTTGCTTCCCATGGGATCTTTCCTACCAACTCCCTGAGTTTGCTAATGTTTGCCTTCTTGAAATTCAAACACTGGAACACAGTTCACTCTAGTGGTCACAGATACTTCCATCTGTTCCTTCCAAACTATTGCCCCATCCCCTCTAACTTGTCCTACTCCCAGTCCTGTCTTATTTCCACCACTGGCTCTTTATCCCAGTTCCATTTTCATTGTCTATCCACTCCAAGTCTCCAATCTTCAGGCTTCTCATTCCAGTCTCACTCCCCATGCCCAGCCAGTTTCAGGTCCCTTCTCTCAGCTCCTCATCTGATCTGTTTTCTCCCTCTCCTTTGACCTCCAGTCATTCCCCCTTGCCACCCTCTCTAACTGGTCTCTGTTCTCTCCTATCTGCCAGTCCACAAACATCTTCCTTTTCGGCACCAGAAGACAACCACTGAAAACACAAAGGAGACAGTCTTCATATTCTCAGTTCATGTGCCAGGCTGAATAGTTTTAGCTGAAACTCCCCTATCCATCAAAATCAAAAACAAAGACCAGCCTAAATCAGACATGCAGGGTGGAAGATTGAATGCTGTACATTTGACAAAATTACAAAAAGTTTAAAACAGAGCATAAAATAGGAAGTGTCAAGCAACCTTAATATCAAGTAGTGGTACCAGCTCTAGCTATAATAATTATCATTATTCATTAGTTACACTGCCTTAAGTATACTTGGTATGAGCTTAGGGTCATGATGCTGTAAATTGCAACCTCTGCAACTATGTGGAGCATCCTGAAGGCTCGGGGATTTTGCCTGGCCCTTACGTGGGCGGAGGTCACAAGGAGTGTGTGAACTGCTCTCTCTGGGGGCTGTGCTTAGCATGCAGGATCCAACTCTAAATGAAAACAAGAACAAAACAGAAAAAAGCACAGAGGACCAGAAGTGGGGAAGGCTAAATACATGGTTCCTTGGGAGATGAGTACACTTGTCTTGAAGATAATATTTTAAAAGATATTATTAACATTTTATTTTTTTTAATATGTAGAGTGGCTATAGGTCTCCCCTGAAACACATCCCATTCTGGCAATAACACCAGCCTCAACATGTCCACTGTGTGCTTCCCCAAAGACTGTGTCCATGCTCCTTCCATACCCCTACACATACAGTGTTGCATCTTTTGTGATTTTTGACTTTGTAACACTTCTGGTGGGTGGAGTTGGCGGCAACAAGGTGCTGGGTTCAATATCTACAGGTTCCCTTTTTACCAATACACCTCTACCCCAATATAATGCTGTCCTTGGGATCCAAAAAATCTTACCACATTATAGGTGAAACCGCATTATATCGAACTTGCTTTGATCCACCAGAGTGCGCAGCCTCCCCCCCAGAGCACTGGTTTACCGCGTTATATCCAAATTCATGTTATATCGGGTCGTGTTATATCAGGGTAGATGTGTACAAAATAGAACTGGCTTAAGCCCCCACTCAGTCACCTGGAAAAATTACACATTACTCCTCGGTGCAACTCAGAGGCAGTACTTCCTCTATGCCAAGCCCCGAGTCTGTGCGTTGAAAACAAAATTTTAATAAAAAGGGGAAAGCAACCCAGCATTAATTTGGGAAAACACCACAAACATGACTCAGAAGCGTATGTCCAGGAGTAAGACACCCACCTCGGAGTATATTGGGCAATGTCTTTTGCCTCAGATTCTCACCTTACAGTGAAAAAGTCCAACAAACAAAACTTCCTTCAACATTTTGCTCCCCTCTCCCTTCACTGCACTCTTTGGTCAGTGAAGATCCAGAGTTCAGAAGTGTATTTATGTGAGTTCATCTTCCACCTGCGGGGAGGAGGGGAAAAAGCACGTTAACTCACTCTGCCGTTGGTCACTATATCACCGCTTTCTCCACCCAGGACCCTCCATGCTGCGACCACTGGAGTGTCTTTAGGTCCCACCACTTAACACAGCTCTCAGTGATTTCTGCTGTTTGTGGGGGGAACCTCACTACTAGTGCAGGCTGGGCAATCTCTTTCACCAGAGACACTGTTCCAATGCTTAGGCCTGGTCATCAGTTAGTTCAGTTCTGGAGATCCACAAGAAAAGATTCTCAACTGAATCTTTGTCAGTTCTATCATTACACAGTGGAGAGGGGGACAGCCAAAAGGTGTGTAGGATCTGCAGGCAAAGCCCACACCACCAGGTAGAAACACATATCCCCACCCTCTCTTCTCTCAACTGGGCTTTGGTACTCCTACACCTGCTTAACGAGTGCAGTTCAGGGCACTCAGTCTCTCCTTGATTCACACAACAAGGATAAAACCACTTTGTTACCCCTGCACCAAACAACAAAGTGACTTGCAATCCAACACCCACCAAAAATGATCATTTGGGCAAAGCAGCCCCATCATGCTGCGCACCTAGGTAGAGTGGGGGTGTCTATATAGCCAAGGTCAATTCATGAGGTCTTTTTCCCGAGCTCATCACTAGATGTCAGGGGAGAGCTCAGTCAGACCCTTCTTACATCTTCATACTTGATGGCCTTCTTAAAGTCCTCAGCTACTGAAATCAATTGATTAGGTGAATATCAACTTTAATTGAAAAGAAAAGTATGGTCTTAGCCCCTGCAGTTGCAGTGAAAAGCCTGAAATTGTGACCTGAGTCCATTTGAAAGTATCAGAAACCAGAAGTCCAACAAAAAGAGACGCAAATGTATTATTTTTTTCCCTAGATCTCATGATTTTTAAAGCCAATCCCAGTGATCTGGGGACCTAACTCTTCATTTTTTAGTACTTGGGCTTGACAATAACACCCCCTTTTGAGCTGGTCAACAGCCTTTCCACCTCCTCCTGAAGACCCTCATCTATCATGACACCTACAATTCATGATCTAGTTACTGAATGGGGACTAGGTAAACGGGCAACTGGGGATAATATAACTAATTACTAAAAATCTGTTTACTGTCGACGATGTGGCCATTTGCCACTTACCCACTTCACTTGCAAGTTGTGCTCTTTCTTCCTATCTTTTACCTGTTTGTTCATTGTCTTTTTGACTGTGGTAAGACTGTGCCTGTATGAAGCGGGTACAGCCCCTAGCACATGGTGGGTACTGGAAGAAACAAGTAAAACAAGACACTTGATAGATGAGCCACTGGATTGAATTCCTATTTAATAAATCATGGTCACTAGGGCTCCTTGAAGAATTAGAGTAGATAACTGTGGCAATAATGGATCTAAAGGCTGTAATCATACATTTATAACAGTGTATATAATGGCTAAGGTCCGTGTGACATTTATCTTTGTGAAAAGAGGAGGAATGATAACACTTGAGTGGAAGAGCCATGAATGAGTTATCAAGTCTGTCCTCACAAGTGAAGATAAAGGTCTTAACAAAGAACAGTTATTGGCTGGTACACACAATGCACATTGCTTTTCTGTGTTAAGGTCCATGGTAACCATTCTCAGACACCTCCTTAAGGCATTGTTTCTTCTTTCTCTTTTTTAACCTACAATTTAAGATAAAGAAATGTGGGTTTAAAGGAGAGTGCTTCATAAAATACATGCTGGTGATTTGAAAATCCTCTCTTTTTAATTATTCCTTCTGAGCTTCATTCAGAGGAGCCTCATAATCTACCCTCCAACTTTCTGTGGGGGTTCTATCCTTGGCCCCTTCCTTTTTCTCTCTAAATACCTTGTCTCTGGATAGTCCCATCTGTAAGAACAACTTCAACTATCATTGCTATGTAGACAACTCACATATTTACTTCTCCACCCCTCTATTTCTGTCCATACTAAAATTTAAATCTCTCTTTCTGACATCTCATGAATGTTCCACCAATGGCTTAAGCTCAGCATGGCCAAAACTCTTTATTTTTTCCTCCAAACCCTCCTCCTTACCTTCTTTCTCAGTCACAATATATATAGGATATAATAGATGTTGCTATTATAATGTAAGAAAAGATACTGGAGACTGTTTATGTTACAGTAAACACTTCATTGAACTTGTTTCTGAGAAATATACAGACAGCTGTATAGCTGGCTTGCTTGCCTGGCTCCAAGTGCCATAGCAATGTACTTCTGCTGCTAAGACCCACTACATAATAATACAACACTATTGGTAACTTTACTCCAACTTTCAACTTCTACTCCAAAGTTCTTGTTATCATTACAATGTACAATATCACCATCCTCCTTTGTCACTCAGACCTATTATCTGGAGTTCATCTTCAACTTACCCCTCTATCTAGATCCTCATATCTAGGCCATATCTAAATCTTTCCACTTCTTCCTGCATAAAATCTCTATGATTCAGCTTTTTCTCTTGATCCATGGAGATAAAACACTTGTCTAGGCCTTTATTAGCTCAAGTTTTGACTACTTCAGAGTCCTCTTCTCTGAGGTTGACAAGTCCCAGCATTCATTCAAAATGCTGCTGCAAGGATCATATTCCTGGCTAATCACTTTGGCCATGTCACTCCTCTCTTTGCATCCCTCCAATGGCTCCCCTAGCTCCATTACATCAAACATGAAGTACTCATCTTCAGTTTTAAAGTTCTTCATGACCTATACCTGATGAACTTATCTCTTCTATGCTATTGATATGTGGAGTTCTGACTCCACTCTGCCAGTGATAATTATCTTCATTTTACCTTTATTACATTCTCAAACATCTTCATGCTTTCTCTCGTGACATCTCCTAATAGGGTCATCTGGTGACAATTTTATAATGTGAAGGATGTTTTTTGGTGTATAGCGCTTAATTCCTGCTCAGTTTCTAGTGGACAGAGGAGAATATATCACCTGGTTGGCAAGTAGAATTTCTGTTCTGTGGGAAATTCAAACATTTCAAAATCTGTTTTTTTTTCCTATGTATTTGATCAAAAAGTTGAAAATCTGACATTTCTCATAGAAAATAAATTCTGAGAAATGGCAGTTCAGAAAAACAAACATTTTATTTCAATAATGTTGAATCATTTTATTTTTATATAGACAAAAGATTCTGTTTTGTTAAGGTTAAAGCTTTTTATTTTGATAATGTTGAAATGATATAAAAGAATGGATATAAAATGATATATATATATATAATATTAAAATATAATATAAACATCAAAATGAAATGAAACAAAATGAGAAAGTCAAAAGAATTAATTTGGCCACATTTCTATAGAGCAATGGTTCTCATCTTATTTACCACAATGGGACACTCGTGGAGCAGGTCCTCAAGGAATCAATTCTGAAGCACTTAGAGGAGAAGAAAGTGATCAGGAACAGTCAGCATGGATTCACCAAGGGCAAGTCATGCCTGACTAACCTAATTGACTTCTATGAGGTGATAACTGGCTCTGTGGATGAGGGGAAAGCAGTTGTTATTCCTTGACTTTAGCAAAGCTTTTGACACGGTCTCCTACAGTATTCTTGCCAGAAAGTTAAAGAAGTATGGACTGGATGATTGGACTATAAGGTGGATAGAAAGCTGGCTAGATCGTCAGGCTCAGCGGGTAGTGATCAACGGCTCCATGTCTAGTTGGCAGCCAGTTTCAAGTGGAGTGCCCCAAGGGTTGGTCCTGGGGCCAGTTTTGTTCAATATCTTCATTAATGATCTGGAGGATGGTGTGGACTGCACTCTCAGTAAGTTTGCAGATGACACTAAACTTGGAGGAGTGGTAGATACTCTGGAGGGCAGGGATAGGATACAGAGGTGTGGGCAACTATCGTGTATTTTAGGCCGCAATTTGTCAAGTCAGTCTGGAAAAATACTGGGACCCTTGCTATAATCATGTGACTGTCTGAGTTTTATCTGACCTTGCATAGTACAGTAAACAGGGCCTTTTATGGTGCCTACAGGATTGTTGCTTTGTGCATGCTGCGCGCGTGATAGTATGCTTTTGTCCAATTATATGATCAGTATGTACAACGTCAGTATGCATGGCTAGTCCTTATGTAACTGAATTTAACTATATAAGGAAGTAGAAGTAAAAATAAAGAAGAAGATTTTTCACTTGCTTACAGCTGTGTTGTGTGAGAATTTTCTGTGCTCCGCATTGAGACACCACACAGAGGGACCTAGACAAATTAGAGGACTAGGCCAAAAAAAACCTGATGAGGTTCAACAAGGACAAGTGCAGAGTCCTGCACTTAGGATGGAAGAATCCCATTCACTGTTACAGACTAGGGACTGAATGGCTAGGAAGCAGTTCTGCAGAAAAGGACCTAGGGGTTACAGTGGACGAGAAGCTGGATATGAGTCAACAGTGTGCCCTTGTTGCCAAGAAGGCTAACGGCATTTTGGGTTGTATAAGTAGAGGCATTGCCAGCAGATTGAGAGATGTGATCATTCCCCTCTATTCGACATTGGTGAGGCCTCCTCTGGAGTACTGTGTCCAGTTTTGGGCCACACATTACAAGAAGGATGTGGAAAAATTAGAAAGAGTCCAGCTGAGGGCAACAAAAATGATTAGGGGGCTGGAGCACATGACTTATGAGGAGAGGCTGAGGGAACTGGGATTGTTTAGTCTGCAGAAGAGAAGGATGAGGCGAGATTTGATAGCTGTTTTCAACTACCTGAAAAGGGGTTCCAAAGAGGATGGATCTAGACTGTTCTCAATGGTATCCAATGACAGAACAAGGAGAAATGGTCTCAAGTTGCAGTAGAGGAGGTTTAGGATATTGGATATTAGGAAAAACTTTTTCACTCAGAGAGTGGTGAAGCTCTGGAATGGGTTACCTAGGGAGGTGGTGGAATCTCCTTCCTTAGAGGTTTTTAAGGTCAGGCTTGACAAAGCCCTGGCTGGGATGATTTAGTTGGGAATTGGTCCTGCTTTGAGCAGGGGGTTGGACTAGATGACCTCCTGAGGTCTCTTCCAACCCTGATATTCTATGATTCTATGAATCTATGACACATATGCAGCTTTCTCTGTGTTATGTGGCTGTGGGTTGAGAACCACTGAGCATTAGCTTAAAATCGACATGTTGCTGTGAAACATTTAGATTTCTGAAATTGCAGTTTCTGAAAGAAAACTCTTCCCTTCGTTTTTTTTCAAACAGCTCTAATTTACATCCTGAAGTAACCATGGAATCAATTCGCTGTTTAGCAAGGTACTAAGAAATGACTAGGTGTAGAAATGGAAATACCCTCCTGCTTACTGGGGGTAGTTCCTAGAGGGTGGCATGGCAGAAGATGGCACTGCTGTCATCCACGTTGTGGGTGCTCTGTAGCTCGAGAGCATAAATTTCTAGAGCTGCCATTATAGCACCATTCATGGGTATCAGATTCATTAAAGTATTTGAACAGGTATCACCACTGTTTCTGAGCAAATGCTTTGAAGGGCAGAAAAGACATGGTTTCATGATTTTGGCCAGATATCATTTATAGGTTGGTAGCATATTTAGTCAGACCTGAGAAATGACTCTTCCTTTTCCTTCGAGTAAACACGTACCATGTATATTGGTGATTGTAGCAAATTAAGGTATTAATAGTGCCTGCAATGTGGGCTTGTGAACTTATAACCTGGCTGCTTACTTATCCATCTTCTACAATTCTCAATTTTTATTTGCTCTTTTATTTTCTGTTTGCTTTACTATCTTCCCTCACTCTGCTTTTGCTGGAAGGCATCATGATTTCCTGCTCGTGATGTGTTTGCTCTTCTGTTTGTTTATAAATCATTTCCCCATTTTTCGAATGGGTCTGTGTCTTATTTATCATGTAAAATTAATTAAAAAGAGGCTTATTTATTATTTTAAACCCAGCTTGAACCTAGACTAGAATGGAAGGAAAAGTTTTTGCGTTATTCCTTTAGGGGTTTGGAAAAAGTTGGGTTGGCTTTTAATACATGATCAATTACTTTTAACTGTTAATTAGTGTGTTCAGGATGGGAAATGGAAGAGCCAATCAACACAAAATAGATAATTTTTGCCATAATTCCAAGCTTGTCAAATGCAAGAAGTACTAGGAATATTGACAGAGCATGTTTTCACATGATGTCTAGACTGATTTTTATACCAAAATGGTTCAGCTAAGGTTTATTATTGTTATGAGGGAGGTGCTGGTAGCAACTCTCAAAGCTGAGTTCTATTTTTCACTTAAAGAAGGGAATCAACATCTTTGTTTTCATGAAAAGTACAGCATATCCTCCTCCAACTTACAGTACTCAATGAACTTTCTGAGAATTTACAAATAATAATTTTAAAATGGGTCTTTTAAGACATGTAGACTCTATGCCAGTCTTTTCTCTGTCTCGAATGACCTTAACAAGAGAATAGAGAAAACACTTCAAGCATCACATACAGTTAACATTTATTGAATGCTTGTGCACAGGCTACATTTTGAAGGAATTAGATTGTAATTAAGCTAAATTATTAATTGTTGTATCTAATTGTAATATTTGTAGGTGATACAATAAGCCTCAAGTCAACATCACAGTGCTTATGCCAGGCCACTGGAACATCACATCTAACTCAACCAATAACTATCCTTCTTCTCCAGCTAATTTGCATGCAACAACTCTTTTGGTTGTAATGACTCTGTAATATGAGGAAGATGGGACATGTGTGTCAAGAGTTCTCACTGAGAAATTACTTGGGTCAACTGTCACTGCTCTTTAAAGGTTTCATGGCTGCCTTGACAGGCTTCCTATGTGTCAAGATACCCGGTCAAAGGCGTAGGGCTGGCCTTAGGGGTGGGCGACCTGGGTGACTGCCCAGGGTGCCATGATCAGGAGGGTACCATGGTAAAGAGGCAGGGGGCTTGGTCTCCCCCTCGTTGCCTGTGGAGCACTTGCCTCCCTGCTTGCTGCCCTAAATGGTTTCCTAGTGCAGCTCCTAGTCCCGTCTCCACACTGTGTGAGCCAGCAGGATCTTCTTCCATCCCCCTTTCCAGCACCCCCTGGGATTGTCCCCAGTCCAGACCTTTCCTCCTTCCATGGGCAGCCTGAATGAAAGTGATGCCACCCAATGGAAGGAAAGTATGGCATCTCGGCTGGACAATGGGAGCTGGAAGTTGACAGCCTCTTCTGGGTAGGGAAGGGAAGGGAGCTGAACCTGCAAGGGAAAGAGACAAGTAATTTTGGGGGAGTCCTTTCCCCAGCTCCCGGGGGGCCCTCCCTGTGTCCTCAGGTCTCAGTCCCTCAGCACGTCCATCCAGCTCCCAGAGTGCTAGTCCATCTGCCCCCTAGGTCCCAGTTCTCTGACCCCCCCCATATTCCCCACTTCTCATGGTGTCCCATAGGTCTTTGAGGTCCCCTTCCTCCATGCCACACTCTGTCCCTCAGTTCTCCATGCTCTCCAGCTCTCAGGGGTTTCTCATTTTCCATAAAAGAAATCCAAAGATTTTAAAGTAAGAAATATATAGTTAAGACACCTGAACAACCCTGTGGTGATGCCATTAGAGGACAAATATGTGAAAAACACCACCACCTAATGTGACTTAGAACATCAGTTTAATTTAATCTGGAGCTACATACACTAAACAAATCTTAATCAAAATTGTATGGTTATTGCATGACATCACTAAAGGACCACTTCTTGCTCCTAAAAGCAAAACCTGGCCCAGTGCCTCTGAATGATTCACAGACAGACAATCCATAAGCTACAAAACATAACAAAATAAGATGCCCTTTAGGATTCTGCAGGTGTGGGGACAACAGCCAGAAATAAAAAAAGATTCCTTGAGGAAAACCTTTAAAAAACTCTCTTTACAATGTGACTTTAAAAAAAGCCCAGTACACTCTAAAGATCTGGGGCTGATGGCAAAAGTGTGACTGCACCTTTAATTTCTATAGTTTAATTTGCATAGCTGAGTTTATAGGATGGCCTTAGGCGTTATGCTTAGTCGGTACTCCCAGAGGTGGTAATTCACTCCTGTGCAGAGGGACTATGTGCCAATTAAAGGATCAAAATAGGGCTTAAGTGAGACTTAAGTGGTTCACCAGGCCTTGCACAGGAGTGAATTCTACCCTGAAAGAAGAGATGAGGTTAGATACATCCCAGCATCTATGCCAGCAGCTGCCAACGTAGACCCTAGTGGAAACCCCAGGTAGTGGGAAGTCTGCTCAGGACTGTAAAATTCACCTGTAGTGGGAGTTCAGTTGAGTCCACTGACAGCTGTAGGGGGAGAAAGTGATCACGTCTTCATGTTTACCCCATTCTCTTCCTGTGTGGATGAAGTGGGAGAGAAAGTAAGCAACTGCAGCCCTTGAAGAAGTTCAGCTTAGTTTCTCTCTTACATATGGCTAGCGAGAAGGGGGAGTCAAGACTCCACTCCTCCTGATGACCCCTCCCTGCCCTCTCTCTCACATGAGGTTGCTCTCCACACCAGACTTAAGATCTGGGTGGATCAGACTTGGCCAAGCAAGAGCGTGTGTGATCTTACTCCCTTTATTCCTCTCTTCAGACAAATAAAACAAGGGTACAATGTAGCTTGTAAAGGTCTCTGAGGCTCATGGTGGCCTCATAGTCCACTGAGAAGCTCTTCTAAGGCTTCAAGATGCTGCTTATCCCTTACAAGATTCTCTTCTGCCTCTGCTTCTATATGCAAAGGAAATTCAGTAACAGAAGAGGGAATGTAGAAAAGATGATAAACTCTATTTAGCACAGAACTCAGTGCCAGGACAGGGACATTTAAGAAAGAGAAAACTCCAGCCTGCTAAGAACCTAATTAGTGAGCGTACAAGAGCTTGTGAGTCACCTCCTATTTGGAAGGTTTGTGAAAGTTGGGTGGTGTACCTGCCGAAAGCTTTCTGACTCTCTCATACACTGATTGCTCCTGACCAAGCATCCAGGATCGATCATGAAAAATTGTTCTCTTTAACAGCCTTGGCTTATGCCTAGCGTTGCAATGCCAGAAGGCTGGAGTTACTAAAGCCAAGTGCTTCATTGAACTACAACACATTAGTGTGGACTGTCCTCGGCAAAGGGTTAATTGAGATGCAGCTGGGTATGAGAGGATTTTTTCTTGCTACTGACTGTCTCATTGGTGGTGAAGGGCAGAGTGCAGAGAGAGGATCTCGATACTTTTCCAATTTTACTATAAAACTCATTTTATTTTACACCAACTAGCTCTCCCAACACCAGGTCTCCACTCCCTAGGCAGAGCACTAGCAGTGCCCACAAATGCATGTTAAAATAAAAATTTCTGTTCCATTAAACATATGAAAAATATGTTGCATTGAATACAGTTGGCTTGGGAAATCTGTTTTTATCCATTCTAACCAATCGCCCATACTAACTGCAGCTGCCACAAGTGACATGGAATCTATTTTCTACTGCAAGGTTTAGAAACAGGGATTTTCTTTCAGTGCATATAGACCAGAGCTGTACTGCCTGCTGGTCCTAGTTCAGGAATAGCTGCATGACATGTTTCAGTGTGGTGCATAGTAACCTTCACCTATTTTGGCAAGTAGTTCCCCTGTGTGCAGGCTGAGAAGGATCTTAACTTTTAAAGGAGTAGTTAGCAAGTGACACCATCTGGCCATTGATGTGGTGGTGTAGCCGAAGAAGGTTTTAGTATTCAAAGATCCCAGTGACCTGCCTGCTTTGCATATAGTCTGTAATCTTCAGGGTCACACCTCTGTGCTCATGATGGAGAATTGTGTCCTCATGGCCTAAGATGAGACAGAAATTCCCAAATTCTAATCTGGCTTCTAATGCTTTTTTCCCCTGTGCCCTTGGCAAGACATTGAATCTCTCTGCCTCACTTTCCCCTTTTGGAAAACAGATGTAATGTTACTTATCTCCCTAACATGGATGCTACGTGGAGTAATTAATTCATTGATCAGGTTCACCACAGGCATAAAGTGGAGTTACCCAAGCATAACCCAGCAGTGATTTCAATTCAGTGTTTTCCAAGTGCTCTGAAGATGAAAGTTGTAGGTTTCCGCTATGGATTGGGATAGCTCCAATCTGCTCTGTGTACACAAATTTGATTCAGAACCCAGGTTCCTGGTAAATTACCAATTCCCTTCTCAGGCAGAATGAGGACAACGCTTGCACCGAGAGTTTTGCAGTTTAGCCATGTTTTGCTGGAACAGCTAGGATTAATGATCAGAGACCTAGCTATTTCCTGACACAATCATGTTTGGGAGAAACAACTGTGACTGCATTGTCAGGTCCATATTTTCAAACATGGCTACTGATTTTGGGTGTCCGGATTGAGTTACCTAAGGTGCTTTGAATGGGTACCCCAAAAAACTAAGGCATCCAAAATCAACCTTGAAAATGCAGGCCTAAAAGGGTTTCTGTTTTTAAATTAAAAATGGAGCACTTTCAGCTGTAGGGACCATAGGTTACTTCTCAACTTTGAAATTAAAGCCCAATAAACAATGAGAATAAATGTTCAAGTGGTAAGTGGGGAGCGATACCAAATTCCCAGTTGATCCAAACAGTGTGGGGACTGGGTGATTTGAGAGATTGGGAACAGGATATGGAGACTTTCACTCCTAAAAGCATATGCACAGAGATGGTTGGAAAAAAGAATGTTCCGCGGGAAATTCAGACATTTCAAATTTTGTTTTCATCATGAATAGGGACAAAACATCGAAATTGCAAGATATATTGTTGAATGGAATTACTCAATATTTTGGTTCAGCAGCACTGAGATGACTTTGCAATGAAATGTTTCAACTCAGTAATGTTGAAGCATTGATTAATATAACAGAAACAAGAAAGAAAGTGCAAATGAAATATTCTTTCAATTTTGGATCCTTTAGTAACTTTCGATCCAAACTTCCATCAAAAGTGACATGTTCCCACGAAACATTTCGCTTTCAACTAGGTAGCATCTTCTATCGGAAAACTGATGCACTGAAAGTATTCCACATGAGGGATGTGTCCCTGCCTGCAGGTATATGGGATCTTGGGGAGCGATTACCGCACCGGTGGGGTGACAATTAATTTCTTTATTAAAGGGAAAAGGAAGTGGTGGGAATTTAACAATGAAATGCGATGGGATGGGGTGTATAAGGTGTTTACAATAGACAATGATGGGGGGGTTTCTTCTTATTGAACAGTGTAGGGAGTTTTAACAGTGGGGTACAGTAAGTGGGGTTCAGCACAATGGGATACAGTACAGTCAATAAGCAACTTAACTTTATATAGGAACAACTCTAGATACAGTGTGGAATGCAAAACGTACCCAAAATAAAATGCAAAATAAAATGATAGCTTCTATATAAAAATGGTATACAAAGTATATTAGAGAAATGGAGGCAACTAATGGGGTGTTATAACCACAAGTAAAATGTGAGTCACAGGGCAATAATACAATATGGGTGATAAGTGAAATTATGCAATGTAGAAAATTACTGACTTAAGTTGTGGGGCTGTGATAGCAAGAGTGTACCTAAAAGCTGGGTCAAGAAACAGGAGGCGGGAGGGGAGTGAGTGATTAGTGGTATCTGACGAGAGAAGAGTGTAGCTGCAAGCAGCGAGAGACTCTGAAGACCAGAGCTGCAGTCTTCAGGAGCCTGCGGGCTGGAGGTACTAGGAGACAAGAGCAGCTGGAGCGCACTTAAGGGGAGTCTGGGAGCAGCAAGAGGGGAGGGCGCTGAACGTGTAAGCGATGGGAAGGCACATGGAGAATGGGGGAGAGGCTGAGGGAAGAAGCAGGCTGCAGCAGCGGAGAACACTTCAGGGATGTTGCGGAGCAGCGGGGTGAAGACAAACGGACTTGTGTGATGGTGATCTTCGGTAGGGGAGGGGCAGCGGAGGAGCAGGGGCACGAACACAGGGGATACAGGGAGAGGCAGCAGAGAGGTGTAAAGAAGGGCTAGAGGGACACCCCCCAAAAAAGGAAAGAAGCGGCAAAGGGTTTGGGAATTTACACAAGGGCGGGGGGAAGCAGCAAGGGGTTACAACAGGGAGACACGGAGAAGTAGACAGAGGGGGAGATTGGAGCAGGGGAAAAAGAGACACGGGAAAGTTCAGGGAGAGATTGGGACAGCGGGAAGACGAATTCAAGCAGTAAAAACCTTATCTATCCTCTAACTTAATCAAACTTATATAAATTAAAAGCGGCTTATACAAAGTAATAAAACAGGTACAGAATACAACCAGGCAATGGCTTTTTAAAATCTATCTTAATCAACTACTAGGCAAAACAACAAAATATCACAATTCTAAGCAAACTATAACAAGCAACTATACAGAGCAACAAAACAGCAAACTATAACAAGGCAGGTGAAACTTACAAGCTCTACAATCTTAGCAAACTATGACTTATTAAACTAAAAAGCAAAACCTACGGTGCACCTTATACTATGGGGAAGTTACAGAGGGCAGAGTGGTATGTGCCCAGGATACAGATCCCAAGGCAGTTCCCAAGGAAGCCAAGGGATGGTGGCTGCAGCAGTGGATACAGCTGAAAGCAAGGAGCAGAGCTTAGCAGCGGCACAAGCTTATATTTAGCAGCAAAGTGCCGCGGAGTTTAAGAGAGGTTTTAAGATACAAACCAAGGTTTAGCTTGAGTGCTAGGGAAACAGAGCCAGCAGCTAAAGTAATAAAATGAAAGTATGGAAAGTTTCACAGAGGGATTCTTACCAGTCCCCAAGGCAGCAGCAAAGGCAGAAGCAGCAGCAACATCAGAAGAAGCAAGGAGGGCTCGGTATGGTCTTGATAATCAGGAGATCTCTCAGGCAGCAATTCCTTCTTCGTGGGGGGGGGTTTTAAAAACCGGGGGTACACTCAAAAATAAAACGAGAGCGGAGAAAGGACCCCCCAGAACCCCTGGCTGATCAGACCAGGCAGCAATGCAGGAACCTTTCTGATGTTTGTTTCAAAAATGTCTGTTTTTAAAGGCAAACTTAGGCAGTTTCCCGCCAGTAATCCTGATAGGCTCCCTCTGTCACAGGGGAGGAGGCACAGGGAAAAAACTGCAGGTGACCACAGAGACATGCCTGGGCAGAGTCCTGTGCAATAGGTGACTCAAAAGCACATGAGGCCTATGACTCGTGCCCAGGAACTTAAAAACACAATAGGTCTTGCAGCTCTGGACATTGCCTGCCCTACACCAAGCCCACGTTCAATGAGGTGATAACAGGACTAACCCTTTGAACAGGGCAGTGGTCCCACCTAGCACGCAGCACAAGTGGCCATCCCTTTGAGAAGGGTAATGGCTCTTGGTAAACAACTTAAGGGCCCTCCCTTTGAGAAGGGCAGTGGCCCTGGTAAACAACTTAACAGCCAGGGAGGGGCAGCCACAGGAGGAGAACAAAAACAAAATGGAGTATGGGGACAGCTGTAAGAAACAAAATGTAACAGACAGGATGAAGCACTTCCAGAGAAGGCGATTACCCTTAGCTCCCATTGACTTCTCAGCATCTTATAGGGTTGACCTTGACTAACCAAGTCCTCTCTTGGTCAATAGCACCTGTAAGCTTGTTTTCCTTTTACACCTAATTTGTTGGCCTGTGTGCAGTGAATTGTGGTTTCAGATCCAGTCTTTAGCTGACAGAAATGCATTGCCCAAGGAACGCCACTGGAGTTCAAGCCTGTGTCAACAGAGAGGAGCTCTGGAGCCTGGACTGCATCCTCACTCCTTGCAGTAGTCTCTACAGGTCAGGACGGCAGCACCCTAGGGCTGCCAATTGCCTGAGTTCTTATGAACAGAAATGGCAGTTTCTAGTTCTGAAGCAGGTAGTCTATGCCAAGAACTGTCATCTAATGAACAGCGTAGCAGGTGCAGCACTCCTCTCTCAATAATCAGTCACCACTGGGCATCCATTATCTGCATTACAAGGGGTTTCGGAGGCGGGGGGAAATGTTATAATATTTTTTTTGTCTAGGTGAAGCGAAAACCATTTACTCCTGCTAACATCAGCCAGATGCACTGCAGCAGCATGGTACTGGGGAAAACCCCAGCTACTATAGAGCCTTTTCCAATGGTATGCAGGTCAATGGGACATTCTGAGCTAGAGCTGAATGTGTCCTGGATAAGTATCCAGTTAGGGCTCATGAATGCAAAACTCCATTGGAAAAACCCACAGAGCCAACTGCACTCATAGTAGTCTCTTATTTTTGTCTCTTTCCTTTGGACTCTGTCCAATTTATCCATATTTTTCTTAAAGTGTGGTGCTCCAAACTGGATATGGTACTCCAGAAGAGGCCTCACCAGAGCTGAGTAGAGTGGAAAATTATCTCCTGTGTCTTATGTGTGACATTCCTGTTAATAGATCCCAATCTAAACCTCTGTGGGTAACTAATTATTTTTTTGTTTTAAGGAGACAATCATTTAATCACCACTGATTGACCTACGTCCTATGGAAAACCCCTATAACATTTAACAGGGTTTAAACCACTCAGGTTTTAGGGAAATTGCTGTAAAAACCTGTTGACAAACTGAAAATGCCATCCATTTTACATGTGTTTTTGAACCATCCTTTAAAATGATTTAACAATTAGATAATTTTTATATTCTACAGGATAGTCCAAGAACACCTATGCAAAATGTATCATTTTCTGTTCTATTTTATGTGACTTTACCTCCCAGTATTTTGTCAAACATACTTCCTCTTGCTGAAAAAAAGGGTTAACGTTTTCTGCTTTCCATTCCATCACAGAGGTTTCTAAAATAGGGGAATCAAAAGAAGAAAATATGGGAAAGATCTGTTGAGTTATTATGTGCATCCCTTTGCCAGGATTAGATTGTTCCCTAGAGTATATTACAGAGTGCTTTATCTAGTCCATTTTTAAGTAACTCAAGCAATGAAGCTTTCACTGCTTCCCTTCGGAGACTATTCTGCAATCTAAAAGTTAGGAAGTTTGTTTTGTTTGGTTTTCCCATTTTCCGTTCCTTAATTCCATTCCATTAGTCCTAAATATATGTTCCCTGACCACTTTAAGAATTCATCTTCTTCTTAGGCCTGGTCTACACTGCGTGTTTAAATCAAATTTAGCAGCGTTAAACCGGTTTAACCCTGTACCCGTCCACACAACGAAGCCCTTTATATCGATATAAAAGATTTATGTACTCCTCCTCGATGAGGGTAGTAGTGCTGAAATCGGTATTGCCATGTCGGATTAGGGTTAGTGTGGCCGCAAATCAACGGTATTGGCCTCTGGGCAGTATCCCACGATGCACCACTGTGACCGCTGTGGAAAGCAATCTAAACTTGGATGCATGCCCAGTAGACAGGAAAAGCTCTGCGAACTTTTGAATTTCATTTCCTGTTTGCCCAGCATGGAGCTCTGATCAGCACGGGTGACGATGCAGTCCCAAATCCAAAAAGAGCTCCAGCATGGACCATACAGGAGATACTGGATCTGATAGCTGTATGGGGAAACAAATCTGTTCTATCAGAGCTCCATTACAGAAGACAAAATGCCAAAGCATTTGAAAAAATCTCCAGGCTATGATACAGAGTCCACAGCACAGTGCTGTGTGACAAGCATAATGGAAAGCCAAAGAATCAAATGGACTCTCATGGAGAGAGGGAGGGGGTACTGAGGACTCCAGCTATCTCACAGTACCCGCAGTCTCCAAAAAGCATTTGCATTCTTGGCTGAGCTCCCAATGCCTGAAGGGTCAAAAACATTTTCCCAGGTGTTTCAGGGTATATGTCATCAATTTACACTCCCCCCCAACAGAAAAGGGAAAAAACCTGTTTCTCGCCTTTTTTCAATGTCACCCTATGTCTACTGCATGCTGCTGGTAGACGGGGTGATGCAGCACTGAACACCTGCATCCCTTTCCCTGTGGCAGACAGTACAATATGACTGCTATCCATCATCATCAGCCCGTGAGTGCTCCTGGCTGGCCTCGGTGAGGTCGGCAGGGGGCGCCTGGGTAAAAATGGGAATGACTCCCGGTCATTCCCGGCAGATGGTGCAGAACGGCTGGTAACCGTCCTCATCATAGTAACTGGAGGCTGAGCTGTATCAGCACCCCCATTTCATGTCTAAAGAAAAGATTCTGTACTGCCTGGACTATCATAGCAGTAGGAGGCTGCGCTTCTCTCACTCCCCACCCTTTAATGTCTTGCCTGGACTATCATAGCAGCTGGAGGCTTCCTCCCCCTCATTTTATCTCACTAAAAAGTCAGTGTTTCTTATTCCTGCATTCTTTATTACTTCATCACACAAATGGGGGGACACTGCCATGGTAGCCCAGGAGGGTTGTGGGAGGAGGGAAGCAACGTGTGGGGTTGTCGCAGGGGTACCCCATAGAATGGCATGCAGCTCATCATTTCTGCGGGATCTCTGGGGCTCTGACATGGAGCGGCTGTGCTTTCTGGTTCTCTAGTACACTTGCCCCATATTCTACGCAGGACTGACTCTATTTTTAGACAAAACATAAAGAAGGGAATGATCCAGGGAGTCATTCCCATTTTTGTCCATGAGCCCCAGGCCAACCTCAGTGAGGCCAGCCAGGAGCACCCATGACAGCAGCAGAAGGTACAAAATGACTGATAACCATCATCTCATCTCCAATTTACAATGGCAGACAGTGCAATAGGGATGGTAACTGTCTCTGCTACCTTGCAAAGGCAAATGAATGCTGCTGTGTAGCACTGCAGTACCGTGTCTGTCAGCAGCATCCAGTACACATATGGTGACAGTGACAAGGCATAACAGGCTCCATGGTTGCCATGCCATGGCGTCTGCCAGGGCAATCCAGGGAAAAAGGGCGCAAAATGATTGTCCGCCATTGCTTTCAGGGGGAAGGATTGAGTGACGACATTTACCCAGAATCACCCGTGACACTGGTTTTGATCATCATGCATTGGGATCTCAACCCAGAATTCCAATGGGCGAGGGAGACTGCGGGAACTATGGGATAGCTACGGCATAGCTACCCACAGTGCAATGCTCCGGAAATTGACGCTAGCCTCGGTACATGGACGCACACCACCGAATTAATGTGCTTGGTGTGGCCGCGTGCACTCTACTTTATACAATCTGTTTTACAAAACAGGTTTATGTAAAATCGGAATAATCCTGTAGTGTAGACATACCCTTATTGTTTAAATCCTTGAAACACTAGAAAGCAGTAATCATGTTCCTTACCTCCCCTTAAGCTATGCTTTATGCAGTTTAATAACACAAGGAATGACTTGTGAGAATAGCACAGAAATTGGGGGTTAGGAGACCTGAATCTAATCCTAACACAGACATACACTCACTGTGGGACCTTGAGCAAGTCACTTAGGGCCTGATCCAAATTGAAGTCAGTGGAGTTTTGCAGTTGATTTTTATGGGAGAAGCACTGGGGATTTGGGCCCTACTCATGACTCAGTGAGGCTCTGTATTAACACAGAGTTCTGCTGGCATGGAAGCAGTTAATAGATCCATAGAGTCCAAGGCCAGAAGGGAGTACTGATTATCTAGTCTGACCTGCATAACATAGGCCATAGGACCCCACAAAAGAATTCCTAGGCCATTTCTTTTAGAAAAATACCCGATCTTTATTTAAAAGTTATCTTTGATGGAGAATCCATCTTGGCCCTGGGTAAATTGTATTAAAGGTTAATTGTCCCCACTGTTAAAATATACACTTTATTTTCAGTCGAAGTTCTTCAACTTACAGCCATTGGATCACCTTATACCTTTCTCTGCCAGAAAGAGAAGAGTCCATTGTCAAAATTTTGCACCCCATGTCGATACTTACAGACTGTGATCAAGTCTGGAGCCTATCTCTATGCGGAAGGATATGGATAGGGTCCATAGGGACATAGACAAAATGGAGGACTGGACCAAAAGAAATCTGATGAAGTTCAACAAGGACACATAGGACCGAAGAATCCTGTGCACTGCTACAGGCTGTGGACTGACTGGCCACGCAGCAGTTCTGCAGAGAAGGACCTGGGGATTACAGGGGTAGAGAAGCTGGATATGAATCAACAGTGTGCCCTTGTTGCCAAGAAGGCTAACGGCATTTTCGGCTGCATTAGTAGGAAGAACGTTGCCAGCAGATCGAGGGAAGTGATTATTCTCCTCTATTCGACACTGATGAGGCCACATCTGGAGTGTTGAGTCCAGTTTTTTGGGGGTCCACTACAGAAAGGATATAGACAAATTGGAGAGTCCAGCGGAGGGCAACAAAAATGATTAGAGGGCTGGGGCACATGACTTATGAGAAGAGGCTGAGGGAACTGGGCTTATATAGTCTGCAGAAGAGAAGAGTGAGGGGAGATTTGAAAGCAGCCTTCAACTACCTAAAGGGGGGTTCCAAAGAGGATGAGACTAGGCTGTTCTCAGTAGTGGCAGATGACAGAACAAGAAGCAATGGTCTCAAGTTGCAATGTAGGAGATCTAGGTTGGATATTAGGAAAAACTATTTCACTAGGAGGGAGGTAAAGCACTGGAATGAGTTAGCTAGGGAGGTGGATTCTCCATCCTTAGAGGTTTTTAAGGACCAGCTTGATAAAGCCTTGGTTGGAATGATTTAGTTGGAGTTGGACTTGCTTTGAGCAGGGGGTTGGACTAGATGATCTCCTGGGGTCTCTTCCAACCCTAAACTTCCATGATTCTATAAAGTCACCCTTAACCTTCTCTTTGTTAAAATGAATAAATTGAGCTCCTTGAGTGTCTCACTATAAGTTGTGTTTTCCAATTCTTTAATAATTCTTGTGGCTCTTCTCTGAACTTTCTCCAATTTACCAACATCTTTCTTCAATTGTGGACCCCAGAACTGGACATAGTATTCCACAAGTGTCATACCAGTGGGAAATACAGAGGCAAAATAACCTCCTTATTCCTACTCAATATTCCCCTGTTTATGTATACTATATTCTCATTAGTCCTTTTGGCCACACATTGCACTAAGAGCTCATGTTCCGCTGATTATCCACCAGGTCTCTCAAGTCAACTGTCTGTAATGGGCCTCTCTCTTACCACTTCAAAAGTTATTTTTTCTTCCTTGGTATCCTGCTGTTAATTGATTTACCTCTTTAGACTGACCTAACAGTTGGTAAAGCACCCCCATCCTTTCATGTATTTATACCTGCTCCTGTATTTTCCATTCCATGCATCTGATGAAGTGGGTTCTAGCTCATGAAAGCTTATGCCCAAACAAATTAGTTAGTCTCTAAGGTGCCACAAGGACTCCTCATATTTTTTTGCAGATACAGATTAATATGGCTCCCACTGAAGTCTTTTTCAAAGTCACTGCTTCCCAATATAGTCCCCCAGAATGCCAGTATCACCTACTTTATATTTTCAGCTCTATGACTTCATATTTGATCATATTGAAATCCATCTTGTTTGCTTTTGCCCAGTTTACTAAGCTGTTCATATAACTTTGTGACTCATCCTCTTCATTACTTGCCACTCCCCGAATCTTTGTGTTATCTGCAAACTTTTTCAGTGATAATTTTCAGTTTTCGGTTTCCCTATGTCTCAGTTCCCTCATTTGTAAAACTTTGATAACAATTCTGACTTACCTTGGCTATTTTAATACAAATGAATGTATATTCTTTTATTTTTGAAAACAGCCCCTGTAATCAGAAATATCTTGATAAAAGTCTGAACTCTTGAAAATTATTTATAGACTTCTCTTAGATCCTTGGATAGAAGTCACTATAGAAGGACAAAGTATTACCCTTATTAACCTTTTCTCACAAGGAATGCTAGTGAAGAAGGAAATCATGCAGGGAAAAACATTTTAAATATGCTTTAGGGTGAAAGTTATGTAATATAATTCCCATTTAAGCTCTATATTGCTGATCTTCTGCACAGGGGTGAAGTTTGCCTGAAGGCTTGTCTACATAGAAAAGTTGCACCAGTTTAACTTAAATCAGTTTTTAAACTGATATAGCTAAATTGATGCAAACCCCTATGTTGGTTTATTTCAGTTTAAATTGCACTAGTTCCCAGTTGACTTACGCTAATCTGAAAAAAGCCATTCAAACCAAAATACGAGTGTCCTACAGGGGGCTGCACCAGTTTAAACCCATGCCTTAGGTTATTCTGGTGTAACTTTCCTCAGTAAAGAAGGCCTTTTTTTCTGCAAACAAGCAATCCAGTTCAATTTCTGGGAGTAGGAAATATTTCTAAAAATCTTCCCTTTAGAGCAAACATTTCATAGATTTTGTGTGTGTTTTCCTTTCTAAAACAGCCTCACAGTAGACTCTGTGAATGATATCTCCACTCTCATCAGCCGGAGCCTTTCTGAATATCATCAGGTTTTTGTGCCTTCTAAAATGAAATGCATTCCATTCCAGGTTCGTAGGAGGCAAGAGACTAGAGTCCAGAATCTGATCTCCTTTATGCCAGTGTAAATCTGAAGTCACTCCATTGACTCCAGTGATGTGACTCCACATAGACACCCATAGTAACAGAGATCAAAATACATCCCAAAGTCATTTATTTCTCAAATGAATCCTACGTTCCTTTCAGTTCCATTTTCTATGGACTATTCAAGGATTTATTCCAAATCATGTGATCCCTGAAATAATCATTATTCCCTATATTATGGCTAGTATCATATCCCATGCACTTTCACTTACAGACATGTCTGTCAAAGGGACCATTTTTCAGCCTCACAGCTCCCATGGCTCTGTCACTTTCTTACTTATAGAGGCCCAAAATGGAAACTATTTTTCTTTTCATTATGAGCTGTCACTTTTTCATCTTGGCACTACAATGATAGACTTTCATTCATCTTCTATATTACCTTTCCTGAAGCCTCTGACACAGACTGACATAATACAAAATGCAGGAGATCTCAGAGCATACGCTAGCAATTTCTGGGAAAGGTGCTCGCTTGTCTTGCTTTGTTATTTTAAATATATATTGAAAATCTCGAGCTGTATTGTACGTTGGAAATGTTAGTGGGGCTTCTCTCTTTGCAATGATCATTGCTAAGCAACACTCCCGTATCCTGAATTGGAGTGGCCTGATTTGATATAGGATGCAACTTGCTGTTGCCATCACCTTTTCTAAGCGCAATGGTGAAAAGTTTGCCACAAATCAGTGTTGACATACAGAGGATAAAAGGGATACAATCACCAGGTCTCCATGCAGTGCTGCACATTGCTCTGCTAACAACCAAGCGGTAACATAGTGATGCCACGGGGAAACACTGGGAAGCACCTGGTTAAACCATCACAGAGCCCTCCATGTTGTTTGGGTAGACAAGAATAATTTCAATCAACCTCAGACTAGAAAAATCACATATTCATTCACAAGCAACACTGAAACCACTACAGACAATGCTGACATAAAAAAAAAAAAAACAATGGACTTTGCTTGGCAGAATTTATATTGAATTCACTGCAGTGGTTTCTGAGCAACTAGCACATTTTAAAACAATAAACGAAATAAAGGGACTCATTAACGATGGCACAAAGGGTCTTTGTACAGATTCTTCCCTGCACTGCTTCCACTTCATACTACACTACCAGCACAAAGTGATCCTAAAACCATCAGAGGGGGAACCCCCTGGAATTTGTGCAACTGATGTAACAGCTCCTAACTTTACCCCCTTCGTCACAGCTGCCAGTGTATATGGAATGGCAGGGGAAGGGGTTTTGTATGCTCCAGCAATCCCTGACTGTGGTCTCAGTCCATTGGGGGTCAGTGCAAATTAAAATGGTCTTCGGGCTGCTCTAATCTACGCTGAGGGACCAGCCAGGCACAAAATCCACCTAAGATTCTGGGGTGTGCAAACCGATGTAGCAAAGACAAGAGAGATCAAGTCACTCACACTCATAAAGGACATGTCCAAGGTCACACGATATGTCCATGACAAAACAAGAAACAGAACTCAAGGCTTATGGCTGCCAGACTTCTGCCCTATAGGTGTAACTGACTAGTGAGTGTGTTTTAGGTTCCTCCGAGTCAGTTAGTGGTAACAAACAAGAGAGCTTTAGTTCAAGCTGTAGCAGCTGATCCGTTTAGCTCTGGACATCCCCACTTCTATCCCTCATGTCATCCAAAATGGTGGTCAACACCATTATAATTGTCCCATCCTATGGTTCCCTTACAAAAAAAACCTCAGTTAAAAAAAATACAAAAAATTAATAGGTGAGTTATATGATGGTGGCAGAGGTGGCGGCGGGAGGGAGGAAAATCATGCTTGTTCAGTTACAGTATCTCTTTGAGAGACAGATGTGATGCTTGTCTGCGCAATTCCACTTATCTTTCCTTAGCCGGTTCACTTTATTAGAGTTGATTAAATTTTGATTAAATGCAAGTGCTGTACTGCTACACTGTATTGTTGCATTAGCACATGAACTGGCAGCTGTATCTTACTTTGACAAGTACTTTAAAAATCAATTAAAGCAAAAAAGAGGCAATATATTTTATTCTAATGAGTTCTTTATTTTTATTGATTTATTTTTGTAGCAAGAAAAGTTGCCAAGTTTTAGGGATGATTTAATATTGAAGTGAGAAGGAGTTTTGCCATTGATTTCAACTGAGAGAAGATATGGCCCCAAATTCTTTAGCATTGTATTGTGCCCCCTCAGGACCCGATATCCTAAGGTTTACAATATCTACGCATAAGTTTGCATGCTCTCTCTCTCTCTCTCTGGGCTCTGAGTTTAATTTTCAAAGTTGCTGAGCACCCACAGATCCCCTTTACTTCCGCTGGTCCCAATGTGTCTCTTGATCTACATCAAAAATCAATGGTCATGTTTTAAAACCTGGGCCATAGCCTTTTGCTTTTCTGCTGAGGTTGAGGTGGTATTTTATTATATGGACACGTTGTCTAGGAACAGAAACTAGAATGCCGATTTATTTCAGATATGCCACCGAACCACCATTAGAGAGTGTTGATTAATCACTTTCCATTTCTTGACTATCTTTGATCCAGTGAATGATCACTGACATAGCCATGAAAGGTTCAGTATCCCACAATCAGTGCAAGTATGTTGCAGACACAATCTCAGGAAATGTAGAGGGACTACTAGTTATAGTACTCCTGTCATTCCACACACATGTACTTTGCCCGACCATAGGGAACATAAAAAGTTGTGGTCCAGATATTTACAACAGCGCTCACACTTTTTACCCACTCAGTTTCCTGCAATTGCACATATGTGTGCAGAAAATTCTGAACATTTGGGCACAGATGTGTTTTCATACATCTTCCTCCTTTCCACTTAATAATGAATGATGGGGAAACCTCAATTGTCTAGGGGTTCAGTTAGGATAAATCATTCAAAAGTTTAGATGATTATCTGCTCAAAGCATACTTGAAAGTATTGAGTGACAAAAAGTCCCATGGCACCTTATAGGTTAACAGACGTGCTGGAGCATAAGCTTTCATGGGTGAATACCCACTTTGTTGCATCTGATGAAGTGGGCATTCACCCAAGGAAAGTTATGCTCCAATACGTCTGTTAGTCTATAAGGTGTCACAGGACTCTTTGTCGCTTTTTATAGATCCAGACTAACACAGCTACCCCTTTGATACTTGAAAGTATTGAGATGGTCTAGGCCTAAAAATATCATCATTTCAAAAGCCGATTTATTTTTAAAAAAAGATTTCCAGTCTCTTTTTTTCTGATTGGTAAAGATTCAATACCATGTTGCTATAGTATGTTGACACTCCTATTCACTGGCCTGTTTATCAGTCACACTGAGCTCATTTTCAGGCGTGTCATTTATTCTAGAGTAAGGGGGTTAGTTTCTTCCCCCTCAGACTGTTCAAACGTTCATATATAATCCACTTCCTCCCCTCTCTCCCAACTTTGCACAATGTAATGTAATCCCATATAATGTTCTATAGGCTGACACAATTTTGCCCCTCCCCTGCAGAATTTTTTTGAACTGCTGCCCCTTCAGGCCTTGTCTACATGTAGAGAGTCAGTGTGGCTCCCCTCCTGCCCAGGAGAGGGAGCGCCCAACCAGAAGCCTGAGGAGGCGGGGCTAAGGAGCGCTGAGCCCGCCCCTCAGAGGGTCAGGCGACGACCCGGGAATACAAGAGCCGGCCGTCAGAGCTCAGCCACCACTGGGAGCAGACCTGCTCTAGCGAGCATGAGACTGGGAACCCTCTAGGGCCCAGGGCAGCCACCCTGACTGGCCGGAGCTTTCCCGCACCCGCCACCTGGAGGGGCTGCCAGAGCTTCCCCGCCCTGACTGGCCTGAGCTTCCCCACGCCTGCTACCTGGAGGGGCTGCCAGAGCTTCCCCGCCCTGACTGGCCTGAGCTTCCCCACGCCTGCTACCTGGAGGGGCTGCCAGAGCTTCCCCGCCCTGACTGGCCTGAGCTTCCCTGCGCCCGCTACCTGGAGGGGCTGCCAGAGCTCCCCCGCCCTGACTGGCCGGAGCTTTCCCGCACCCGCCACCTGGAGGGGCTGCCAGAGCTTCCCCGCCCTGACTGGCCTGAGCTTCCCCGCGCCCGCTACCTGGAGGGGCTGCCAGAGCTTCCCCGCCCTGACTGGCCTGAGCTTCCCTGCGCCCGCTACCTGGAGGGGCTGCCAGAGCTTCCCCGCCCTGACTGGCCTGAGCTTCCCCACGCCTGCTACCTGGAGGGGCTGCCAGAGCTTCCCCGCCCTGACTGGCCTGAGCTTCCCTGCGCCCGCTACCTGGAGGGGCTGCCAGAGCTCCCCCGCCCTGACTGGCCGGAGCTGTCCCGCACCCGCCACCTGGAGGGGCTGCCAGAGCTTCCCCGCCCTGACTGGCCTGAGCTTCCCCGCGCCCGCTACCTGGAGGGGCTGCCAGAGCTTCCCCGCCCTGACTGGCCTGAGCTTCCCTGCGCCCGCTACCTGGAGGGGCTGCCAGAGCTCCCCCGCCCTGACTGGCCTGAGCTTCCCCACACCCGCTACCTGGAGGGGCTGCCAGAGCTTCCCCGCCCTGACTGGCCGGAGCTTTCCCGCGCCCGCTACCTGGAGGGGCTGCCAGAGCTTCCCCGCCCTGACTGGCCGGAGCTTCCCTGCGCCCGCTACCTAGAGGAGCTGCCAGAGCTTCCCCGCCCTGACTGGCTGGAGTTTCACCGCACCCGCTACCTGGAGGGGCTGCCAGAGCTTCCCCGCCCTGACTGGCCTGAGCTTCCCTGCGCCCGCTACCTGGAGGGGCTGCCAGAGCTCCCCCGCCCTGACTGGCCGGAGCTTCCCTGCGCCCGCTACCTGGAGGGGCTGCCAGAGCTTCCCCGCCCTGACTGGCTGGAGTTTCACCGCACCCGCTACCTGGAGGGGCTGCCGGAGCTTCCCCACCCTGACTGGTCGGAGCTTCCCCATGCCCGCTACCTGGAGGGGCTGCCAGAGCTTCCCCGCCCTGACTGGCCTGAGCTTCCCTGTGCCTGCTACCTGGAGGGGCTACCAGAGCTTCCCCGCCCTGACTGGCCGGAGCTTCCCTGCGCGTGCTACCTGAAGGAGCTGCCGGAGGTTTCCCGCCCTGACTGGCCTGAGCTTCCCAGCACCCGCTACCTGGAGGAGCTGCCGGAGCTTCCTCGCCCTGACTGGCCGGAGTTTCACCGCACCCGCTACCTGGAGGATCTGCAAGAGCTTCCCTGCACCTACTACCTGGGGGAGCCGCTGGAGCCTCCCCAGCCCTGTTGTTACCCGGAAGAACCACCGAAGCAAGCCAGCACGGACTTCCCCAAGGAACTACCAGCTCAGCCCCGAGGCAGAGGACCTGCCACCCAGCCCTGGCCGCGAGGAACCCATGCTGCTGGACTTCCCAGGGGGCAACCCTATGGACCAGGTAGGCCCTGAGCGGGAGGTCGGAAGTAGCCCAGGGGCAGCCGACTCCGGTCAGGCTGCACCCATATCCAAGCCTATGTTAGTGTGTTGAGGGCAGGATCCCCACTGGTGCAGCAGCGGACTGTCTGCCGCTGTTAGGGCCTCGGGCTGGAACGCAGTGGAGGGGGTGGGTCTGCGTCCCACCCGCTACCCCATGTATGGGTGGCAGTCTCCCTCTCTCCCCGGTGCTCAGGCCTACGGGTCTGGGCTTATAGACTGTGTGCTTTGCTCAGCCCTGAGCCAAAAGGGCCTGAGCTTTGTAACTCTGCATTTGATGCCCTGCCCGAACTTAGGGCTGGGCCCCTTTAGACTGTATTGCTGCTCAGCCCTGAAGCAGAGGGCTTGAGCTTCCTAAACCCTGTGTTTTGCTCAGCCCTGTGCCAAAAGGGCCTGAGCTTTTTAACTCTGCATTTGGTGCCCCGCCCAAACTTACGGCTGGGCCCCATTAGACTATATTGTTGCTCAGCCCTGAAGCAGAGGGCCTGAGCCCCCACCCCTTTTGACTCTGTATTGTTGCTCAGCCCTGAAGCAGAGGGCCTGAGCCCCTTTTGACTCTGTATTGTTGCTCAGCCCCTGAAGCAGAGGGCCTGAGCCCCTTTTGACTTTGTAGTGTTGCTCTGCCCCAAACCCGGGGACCTGAGCCTTGTGACTTTGTGTTTGTCGCCCCAGGACTGGAGCCAGGGGGCCTGCCAGGCCAGAGAATGTGTAGTGAGCCGGTGTGGCTCCCCTCTGCCCCTCAGAGAGGGTCGAGCCCCAATCGCACACGTTCACACTACACTACAGGGGGAATTTGATCTAAGATACACAATTTGAGTTACGTGAATAGCGTAACTCAAGTCAATGTAGCTTAGATCTACTTACCACCTGATGTCAAATGGAGACGCTCTCCCATTGACTTCCCTTACTCTTCTCGATCTGGTGGAGTACAAGAGTCAATGGGAGAGCGATCTGCTGCAGTTGATTCAGCAGGTCTTCACTAGACCCATTAAATTGACAGCCAATGCACTGATCACCACTCATCAGTCCCCCGGTAAGTGTAGACAAGCCCTTACATTACTTTAGTAGCATAAAATATGCCTACTTTAAAGCCCAAACCACCATTTGAGAATATTTCTTGAACAAGATGTGAAACTGGTGTAAGAGTTCTGCACTGGTCCTATTTTTAGCCCATCAAAAGAGGGAGGATTAGGAGCACGTTGCCCTAAATCTTCTCTAATTTACACTGGGTATTGGAAATGCCCCTGCACTTCCCCAGAATACACAGAATATGGGTCTCTTTGTGCCCAAGGTGCAGGCATGGACGCAAACATCCAGTCTTGATTTAAACATTGTCAGTGATGGAGGATCCACCACAACCCTTGGTATATTGTCTCACTGGTTAATTATTCTCACTGTTAAAAATGTGCATCATATTTCCAGTCTGAATTTGTCTAACTTCATCTTCCAGCCCTTGGATTGGGTTGTGACTTTTTCTGCTAGATTCAGGAGCCCATAATTAATTTGTGTTCCCTAAGTATTTATAGACTGCAGTCAAGTCACCCCTTATCCTTGTCTTTGTTAAGCTAAACAGATTGAGCTCCTTGAGTAAGGCATGTTTTCTAATCCTTTAATCATTCTTGTGGTTCTTCTCTATACTATGTTAACTATACTGGTGAGTAGACAAAGCCAAAGAGATGTGAAAAGAATATATGTTAATAGTTAACTGTTTTTTTCCCCAAAACCACACAAAGGGTTTGTGTTTTTATTTGTAATAAACCGCAGAGCTTGTATGTAAAGCACAAAACAGAGTGAAGTCCAGTCATGCAATGAGCCAGATCAAAAGACACCTTGGAAAGGCCAGTGAGGACCTGCATTCCAAATTGTGGAGAAACTGAAGCTGACACAAAGTCAGTTAAATAAAGTGCAGGGCTCATCTGTTGTTGGCAGCAAAGGGGAGTAACTGAGATATTTCTGCCTGTAAATAAACCTGTGTGTACGCCACAAAAATAGAAACAAACGCAAAGAGTATCCTGTCACCGGAAATAAAAATCACTACTTCACACAAAGGGGTGAGTTTTCTTCTTAGTATCATTCAGCTTCAGCCCAACTACCATAACAATATTATTAATGAAAATAATAGAAAGAGGGACCTATTCGCATAGAAGTGGGAGTAAATAGCTATGGCCAATAACAATATTTACAGCACACTTAAATTAATGCTGAGTTTTCTTTCAGAATGCAGATGTTTTGCCCACGTTCTTCTGTGTATTTCTTCTTCCTACTATTAGTAGTAGTAGTATTTTAGTAGTGTCAGGAGACCATAACCAAGTAGTGTTTAGCTGTTGTACAAACACATTCAATCCTGTCCCAAAGAGCTTTACATCTAAACAGACAAGACAATAGTGGGAGGGGAAATAAATGCAGAGATAAAGTGACTAACCCAAAATCATACAGTAGATTAAGCAGAAGAGATAGAACCCAGCTCTCTTGAGTCTCAGATCTATGTGCAGTTCACCTGCCCATATTGCTCCTCCCTTTAAACACCTGGTGCTTGGAAGAGAAAAAGGAAACATGGTATATTCTACAGTTCCCCTCTGTGTCACCATTTTGCTCCTGCTATGGAAATACAGTCAGTAAATAGCCACTTTGATGTAATTAAATGAGAAGCTGTGGAACTATATTCTTACTGCTAAATTGTTCCTCAAAGCTTGTGTTGGACAAAGGGCATAATACAAAGGCAGACAGGGAGTCTGATATACTGTTCTTGGAATAAATATATATATCAGTACTTGCTTCAACTCTGCTCACCAGTCCTAACTTTTAATATTTCTTAATAAAGTCAGTAGGCAGCAAACAGCAATCTGGGGGCAATTATTTTTGAGACATATTATCAGCTCTGCAGACTGAAGTCCTCTGTTTATCCATAGGGCAGAAAAGGCATGGGCAACGGTAGTGTTAATTCCCTGTACACCACCCCACCAATGCCACCTCAGCTCTAACCTGGAAGGACCACCTGTAGGGATGAGAGAATGATTCAGTCCCCCCTTGATCAGTGCTTAATTTGTGCCACAGCTTGCCAGGACTGAGCCTCGACACCTCTGGGCTTGGCAGTTCATAGTCCTGGCACCTCTGGGCTTGCTGCATCAGTTATAAATGTAATATAATTGCTTGAGCCCCAGCACCTCTTTCATTAAAAATTAAGCACTCCCCTTGATGATTCAATCCCTGGTTTCTCTGCTGAAACTGTTAGGGAGGAACTAGAGTTCCAGCTAGTGCTACTTGTGGCAACTTTTGTGCTATGCTCATCTGTCTATGAAGAAGTGGATTGAAGTATTCGGACTCATTTCACACAGGCCATCATACCTCTATCAACTGAACAGTTTTTGGACATTACCAATTTGAGCTGCAATGCTCGATTCGGGCTTATATGAATTTAACCTGATTTCTTTGGTCTAGAAATTTGTTCTGATGAGATTTCCAGCCTGTCTCCTTACTGAGTTTTCTGGAACTTCATGTTTCTGACCAAATATACTATATTGTGTAGACAGTTTTTCTTGTACCATTTGGGTATTTAGGTTTCTGGTTCTGGATGCAGGGGTAGCTCTAGCTTTTTTGCCTCCCAAGCATGGCAGTCAGGCAGCCTTCAGCGGCTTGCCTGTGGGATGTCCCCGGTCCTGCGGATTCGACGGCTTGCCTGCAGGAGGTCCCCAGTCCCACGGATTTGGTGTACCTGCTGCCGAATTGCCGCTGAATCCATGGGACCAGCAGACCTCCCTCAGGCAAGCCGCCGAAGGCTGCCTGACTGCTGCCCTTGCAGGGACCGGCAGGGTGCCCCTCACGGCTTGCCGCCCCAGGCATGTGCTTGGAGCACTGATGCCTGGAGCCGCCTCTGTCTGGATGCAACCAAGAACACTGGAGATGTCAAAAAGGGAGAGGAAAGAAGGGAACCAAACTATTGCTCAAACTACAGACAAGGTTGAGCTTGGTTTGTGCTTGAGTTTCAAGTGAAGATTCAGATTGGTTCTTAGTTATTTGAACCAATTTGCATCTCCCTCTAGGTATGGTGTGTGGGTCAGCTGAAATTTAACTTATTAATCTGTGTGTTCAGAATGGGTTTATACCAGGCTGACATGGTTGAGGCAGCAGCATCCATGCCAATCTGACCTGGTGGAAATGCCAGTCAATCCCCAGAGAATGGTTTCCTGGCAAAAGGAGTCTTTTGAGGGGGTGGTGGTAAAAATAGAACTCTTTGCCTGGCACCAGACCAAAGGAGAGTATACAAAACAAGGCTTATAGACTATTAAGATGATAATTTCTTATAGAACTGCTACAGCATAGCATCATTTCAGACTAGTCCACCTGAGAAATTCGACTTCAGTAAGCCCGAAAAGTGACTGAAATAAATTAGGAGATCTGAAAGATTCAGAATTGCATCAAGCCTAGATGAGCAAGAGGAAGTGAATCAGATAAATACATTAATACACACACGGTGACGGATGAGGCAGATGACATTTTATGCTCCTTTAAACTGACTGATGAAGATCAGACAAATTAGAAATAGCCGCGGACAAGTTCAAGAACGTCTTCTAGTGTGCACTGAAAGAGAATGTTAAGGAGAGACTATTCATTTATTGTGGAAGGGAATATTCTAGTGCTCCTATGCTGTTTAGCAGGACATCTAGGACTCCGCAAGATACAATGAGGCACAGTAATAGTACTGAAGGTCTAAGTGAGGAGACTGTTAGGGAAATATCAGAAAAGGGGATCTGAACATAAAAACCAAACAATACAAACAACAAAAGTTACTCTGTGGCAAGGAAAGCAGGGTAAATCTGTCAAAAAGTAGCAAACTGTGTTAAGAAATTAACTAGATTTTGTAGCTGTGAGAGTACAGAGCAATTAAAATAAATGGTCCATTCAGAGCTACCTAAAAAGCAAGCTATACGAGAGAGAACATTTCAATAACCCCTTTCCTCCAAGGAGCTCAAAGAGATTTACAAACATTACTTAAACTTATAAAATTGCCATTTCAGAAGGTATATTTTACTATTAATTAATTATTATTAAAGAACATAAGAACAGCAAGACTGGGTCAGACTGAAGGTCCATCTAGCCCAGTATCCTGTCTTCCAACAGCAGCCAATGACAGGTGCCCCACAGGGAATGAACGGAATAGGTAATCATCAAGTGATTCATCCTCTGTGGCCCACTTTATCCCCATTTTACATGGAAACAGAACCAGATAACTCTGGTGACTTTCCCAGGTGAGTCTAGGAATAGAATCCAGGAGGTATTACATTTATACTAGAATTGTGGGGCTCTGGCTCAAACATTCTCTCTTTGGGAGCAAAATGAAATTTTGGGGGATGAAACTTCTCTCCTACCAAAAGAAAAAATAAAATAAAATAAAAAAATAAATGCAGATTTGGGTGGACTGAAACATTTTGCAAATTCTTGTCAAATTCACCTGTTTCAGTCAAAACAATAATTTTTAAAAATTCCAAGAAAATCTATGTTTTCAAAATTTAAATGTTTTGTCTTTCTGTTTTGAAACAACTTTTCATTTCAAGTTTTACTTCAATTTTATTGTTTTTAAAGGTTAAAAACACCTTAAAATAAAATGAAACAATCTTTTTTTTGGAAAAAAAATTGATTATTTTTCCAAATGATTATTTTTGGAATGTTTTGCCAAACCAAAAAGTTAAAAAACAAAAACAAAAACAAAAACAAAAAACCCAAACAAACAACACGTTTTCAGTTGACATAAAACCATTTTTTCAATTTGGCCACCAAACCAAAAAATCAGTTGTTTACACAGCTTTATAACCCGTTCCCTCATTGCGGGGCGGTGTGGGGGGAACAATAGGAGTGAAAAATCACCTCTGTGCACAGGTCTAAACACCACTTGAATTCTGCTAAGGCCTTCTGCTGATGCTCACCAAAAGGGCAAATTAAGAATAAGAGTCTAATCCAACAGAAGTGTTTCTATTGACTTCACTGGGCTTTGGATCAGGCCCAGGGTCAGCTTTTCATTCAAAATCTACACTATCAGTTTTACCAAAAATGCTACCACTATTTTCTGAGGCTTTCAAAAACTGCATGGTAGGTCACTTACTGTCTATTTGGTGTTTGGGCTCTCAGGCAAAGCAGAATCTCTCTATGCATGGAGTAGAAGACTAATAGAATTCAGTGCTGCCTGTACAGATTAAGCCAGATCGTGTGTAGTTGGCAGCAAAAGAAATTCTATATAGCAGCCATCTTGGTAGACAAGACATATACAATCTGTCTAGTCAAGTAGACGAAAAAAAAGCACTATGCCAAACATGGCAGGAAGCAAAGGGCATCAAATCAGAGAAAAATTAATGGATAGTCATCCACTGCAAACATCTGTCATCTTGTGAGTCTTCCTTCTCTTGTGGTAATGTGATCTCCTTTTTCTAAAATCCCACCTATTATCTGATGTGTTTTGGATAGAATCTGACTACACAATTCTCTGGTTGTTTTGTTCTGCAATGTCAGATACCAGTGCATATTCACCACTTCAGAGTTCTGTGATCTGCAGAGTATTACTGAGCCAAAACTTCATCAGTTTTTTACTAAATCATGTGAAACTGATGTTGCTATAGTCGGACATTTCAAATGGACAGACAAAATAAAATATTGTTGGAAGCAGTGGCATAGAAAAAAAAATTAGCATCATTATCCTGATGATCATGAGTCAATTTCAACTAATCATCAATTGCACATGATTTCCTAAGTATGAAAAAATAGAAGACAGCTTCACTCTCAATATTGGCATATTATTGATTGCACATTTTATGATGACACATAAGTGACCTGATTTTCACGGCAGTGGAGCACCCACAATTTGTGCAGCAGGAGCACTGTGTGTTCAGCATCCCTGAAAGTCCAGACACTTATTCAGGACCCTATGTTTAGGCATCCAAATGTGGAAACATTGGTTTTAACATTCTAAAGCAGTGGTTCCCAAACTTGTTCCTCCGGTTGTGCAGGGAAAGCCCCTGGCGGGCTGGGCTGGTTTGTGTACCTGCCACGTCTGCAGGTTCAGCCGATCGTGGCTCCCATTGGCTATGGTTCGCTGCTTGTTATTAAGGTTGCCTAATGTTTCTCATTATAAGACCCTGTCATAGGTTTCACCCCCACTCTGAACCTTAGAGTATAGATGTGGGGATCTGCATGTGAACCTCCTAATCTTAATTACCAGCTTAGATCAATGGGCTGCCACCATCCAAATGTCTGAGTCATTTGGAAAACTCTGTCTTCCTCCCCAAAACCTTCCCCTCCCTGGGTAGCCTTGAGAGACTCCTCCACCAATTCCCTGGTGAACACTGATCCAACCCCCTTGGATCTTAAAACAAGGAAGAATTACTCATTCCCCTTCCCTTTTCCCCCCCACCAGTCCTGGTGAGTCCAGATCCAATCCCCTTGGATTTAAAAAAACAGGGAAAAATCAATTAGGTTCTTAAAAAGAAGGCTTTTAATTAAAGAAAAGAAAGGTAAAAGAAAAAAAACTCTGGTAGACAGCATACCAGCTAATCTCACAGACAACAGATTCAAAACACAGAGGATGTTCCCCTGGGCAAAATTTAGTACACAAAAGAATTCCCAATTTGATTATTCCTCTAATTGCACAAAGACAAAGTCACAAAAAGAAAATAAACATAAACCTATTTATTCTTTTCTAAAACTTACTACTCTGATAAGAGGCTGGTTCCTTGATCTTTTCCACTCTGGCTGAAACTGAAAACTGACTCTAAACAAAGGAAAACTTCCCTCCTTCCTTTTGAAACATCTTGTTCCCCCATTGGTTCCTCTGGTCAGGTGTCAGCTAGGCTAGGTGAACTTCTTAACCCTTTACAAGTAAAAGAGGCATTCACCCTTAACTATCTGTTTATGATAGACTTTGTATTTAGTTGCTTATAATGAGCTGAAATTTTCTATGCCGGGTGTCTGCCTCAGGCTGCCTTTTGCTCTTCCTGTGAAATTCCACCCAAAATTGGCCAACTTATAAACCTTGGAGGAAAAAAAAATCACAGCTTGTACATGCTCAGTACAGACTGCTCTGATTTTAGCAGCTAAAAGCAATGAAGATTCTGTCCTCGCTGAGCACACTCAAATCTCTTATAGCTCCTGTGTGTGACTGGATTCTATCTCTATAGAGTGACAGAGCATGCTCCATCTCTTCACAGCTGCGTATCTTGACCAGACTGCAAGTGTCACCTCAAGGGCTAAAAGGGCAAATACAGACTTTCTCTGAATAACTGCTCCTTGCTGCTCTAGGCCTGGTCACTGGAACTGAGAGGAGGGAACCTGTACATCAAGTGCTTTTGTAACACTAACAGATGCTGCTTGTAGGCAGACAGGATCAAACTGGGGCTGTCTGGAGCTTACTGGATGAGCCTCTACAGTATGAGCTAAAAGCCAACTGGCTTTTATCTAAGGCTGTAGAGCAGACTCATTTTAACTCCTTAAGGGGTCTTGGGGCCACTAGATGGGACAGAACACCGCAACCAGAAGGTGTGTGGGTTACACTTTCACCGACACTCCCTGCTGGCATCCAGGCAGCATGGAGGAAGAATACATGTGTATTCAAAAGTCATCTGAATTGAATGTAGAGAGGATAAAAAAATCAGACCAAGAGGAAGGGGTACCGATTTTCTGGGTGCCCAGCTTGACACTGTGTGGTCTGATTTGCTGAACTGCTGTGCACTATGGGTACTCCAGCAATATTACTATGGTGTTGCAGCAATGCCATTGTAACTCCATGGCATAGAACCAGACTACAGCAATGGAAGGCATTTTTCTGTCAGTGCAGGAACTCCACCTCCTCGAGTGGTAATGGCTAGCATTCTTTTGTCAACCTTTCTGTATCGACACCAGGATTAAATTGGCATAGCTACAATACTCAGTAGTGTGCATTAGTGATGTCAACCTAAATTGTAAGTGTATACTCGCCCACAGCTGCAACTGAAGTCAATGGGAGCTGAGCTTTGAACATATAAAGTGCTATATAATGCTAAGGACTCTGAAAAAAATTAGATACTAGTCATCTCATATTGGCCATCCAATAGTAGTGGAAACTTTTGACTTTAAGCTCTGTGCCTCAGGGATAATAACATCCCCTCGCCTCCCAAGGGTGTTGTGAAGGTAAGTTAAATGTTTGTGAAGCACTGAAATACTATACTGATACTCAGCATATAAAGCCAACGAGGAAATTAATAATTCTGAATTCAAAGCAGGGTTTGAATAGCGTGCAGTAAGTAAGGTTTGTAGCCACTTATTGAACAAGGATGATAATACAAAATATTGACTAGCTAATAGTGAACTGACCATCATCAATCCTGTGCACTGAATGAAGCAGAGGTCCAGTGGAAAAAATCAGTATGTCATCAGATAATTAAAGACTGTATCATAATGCACACACTAAAGAGGCCCAATTAAGGTTGCACAAACAGCGTTACTACTGGTATTTTGAGTGCTTGACTTCACAGCCTTAATAATAATATCAACATGGAGTCCTTGTTGCACCTTAGAGACTAACAAATTTATTTGGGCATAAGCTTTTGTGGGCTAAAACCCACTTCATCAGATGCATGGAGTGGAAAATACAGAGGAAGGTATAAATATACAGCATGTGAAAAGATGGGAGTTGTCTTACCAAGTGTGGGGTCAGTGCTAACAGGCCAATTCAATTAAGGTGGAAGTGGGCTATTCTCAATAGTTGACAAGAAGGGGAGAATACCAAGGGAGGAAAAAATCACTTTTGTAGTGCTAATGAGGCCAAAAAGGTGCCACAAGGACTCCTCGTTGTTTTTGCTGATACAGACTAACACGGCTACCACTCTGAAGCTTTAATAATGTTCTTTTTGTGTGTTTTATGAACAGAATAAATTCTAATAGAGTAATATATATATATATATATATATATATATATACACACACACACACACACACACACACACACACACGGTACTTTAAAAGAGCCTTTGATTACAGTCTATAAATACCTTCGGGGGAACAGAAGTTTGAGAGAGTACTCTTCAGTGTAAGTAGTATAAGGGACCTACCATCAATCAAATTTAGACCCTGACCCCTAACCCCTCAGGTCCCACCCACCTGTCACCCTATGACCCACCCCTGGGAGTCCTCTCTGAGAGCAGATTTGACGAATCAGGGGGCAGGGAGTTCCAGGGTGAGGTGACCCACCAAGAAGAGGGTTGTGTGACTCCTCTAAGAGCTCCCCCTACCACCCTCTACCAATCAGAGCACAGCACCACTCCCAGAAGTCCCAGCGCCACGTGAAAGAGGCCATTTCTTGCCAAGAACGCATGTTTTAGAAATTGTGGATACATTGAGAGGAAACATGGACTCCTTCACCACCCCCATGAGAACTTCAGACTTTGTTTAAGCTCCGAGGGCCTTTGACCACCCATTGAGGAAGTGCTACATCAGTAACAGTTCCGATGAGGAGGAGGGAGCGGCTGAGGGAGCCCTTTGGCCCAGCCATTGATACATACGCTGGAACCTGACCCCAAAACCCAACTGCTCATGAGGCAGCCTGACGAACGTGATGGCCTCTCATTGTGCACCCCCCTGGAGGAGGAAGGTGACCATGGCTCATGAGACTCACTGGTGGACAAGGTGAATGGAAAAGATGCTGCTCAGGTAAATGAACGATTAAGAAGTGACAGCTGAGGATGGGTTGTAATCAGGTTAGGTACCAACTCGGGGTTAGGTAAATCTAAAACAAGCAATGTGGAGCTTACACTATTTCTTTTCTGAAAATCTCTCAACAGCTCAACGATGCCTTTCTAGAGGCCCTGGACAGTGTTGCTTCAGACAACAAAGATGAACCAGACTCATGTTGTTTTTGCTCAATGCTGGTACAAATCATTGACGAGGACAATGAGGATGATAGCTATATGGATTTAAGGAGGAGGCTTGGCGTGGAACTAACTGAGCCAGTGCCAAGTCGTGAGCACAAAAAATGTCTTGTAAGTTTCCTTTTTGTGTTTAAACTCACCAAAGGGTTTCTTCAGGTATGTTAGCAACAAGAAGATGGTCAGAGAAAGTGGGGGAGGCAACCTAGTGACAGATGATGTAGAAAAAAGCTGACATACTCAATGCTTTTTTTTGCCTTGATCTTTACGGACAAAGTCAGCTCTCAGACTGCTGCACTGAGCAGCACAATATGGGGAGGAGGTGCGCAGCCCTCAGTTGTGAAAAAGCAGGTGTGACAAAGTTCCTCCTCTACCTTAATGGGTCCTGCGCTTATTGGCGGATTTGTTCACCTCAGTGATCTTCCCCTCTTGTGGAACTCACAGTCTGGGTCAGCTCCTCCTGTGTCTGATCTGGAGTTGGGAGGTTTGGGGGTAACCCAGGCTTGCCTTCTACTCTGGGTTCCAGCCCAGGGCAATGTGGATAGCAGCTGTCTATAGTGCCTCCTGTACCAGCTGCATGACAGCTACAACTCCCTGGGTTACTTCCCCATGGCCTCCTCCAAACACCTTCTTTATCCTTACCACAGGACCTTCCTCCTGGTGTCTGATAATGCTTGTCCTCCTCAATCCTCCAGCAGTACACTCTCTCACTCTCAGCTCCTTGCCTTCTTGCTCCCAGCTCCTCACACACGCTCCTTCTCCTCTGGCTCCTCCCTGCCTGACTGGAGTGAGCTCCTTTTTAAACCCAGGTGCACTGATTAGCCTGCCTTGATTGGCTGCAGGTGTTCTAATTAAAGTAGCTATCTCTACTGCCTTCTAGAAAGATCTTAATTGGCCCCAGGTGCCTTGATTAACCTGGAGCAACTGCCATTTGGTTACCAGGGTACTAGGGATTTGTTTAGCCTGGGGCTAACATACCTGTTTCTCAGTACTTTACTGTAGCCATCTGGCCTTGCCCCATCACACAGGTTAAAGATTATTTAGAAAAGCTGGACATGCACAAGTCCATGGGACCAGATGCAATGCATCCAAGAGTGCTGAGGGAGTTGGCTGATGTCATTGCAGAGCTATTGGCTGTTATCTTTGAAAACTTGTGGCAATCAGGGGAGGTCCCGGATGATTGGGAAAAGGCAAATACAGTGCCTGTCTTTAAAAAAGGAAAGGAGAATCCAAGGAACTGCAGACTGGTCAGCCTCACCTCAGTCCCTGGAAAAATCATGGAGCAGATCCTCAAGGAATCCATTTCAAAGCACTTACAGAAGAGCAAGGTGATCAGGAACAGTCAACATGGATTCATCAAGGGCAAGTCATGCCTGAGCAACCTGACTGTCTTCTATGATGAAATAACTGTCTCTGTGGATATGGGGAAAGTGGTGGACATGATATGACTTGACTTTAACAAAGCTTTTGATACAGTCTCCCACAGTATTCCTGCCAGAAAGTTAAAGTATAGATTAGATTAATGAACTATAAAGTGGATAGAAAGCTGGCCAGACTGTCGGGCTCAACGGGTAGTTATCAATGGCTTGATGTCTAGTTGGCAGCCAGTATCAAGCGGAGGTTGGTTCTGGGGCCGGTTTAGTTCAACATCTTCATTAATGATCTGGATGATGTGATGACACTAAACTGCGGGAGAGAGAGGTAGATATGCTGGAGGGTAGGGATAGAGTCCAGAGTGACCTAGACAAATTGGAGGTTTGGGCCAAAAGAAATCTGATGAGGTTCAACAAGGACAAGTGCAAAGTCCTGTACTTAGAATGGAAGAATCCCATGCACTGCTACAGGCTGTGGACTGACTGGCTAAGTGGCAGTTCTGCAGAAAAAGACCTGGGGACTACAGTGGATGAGAAGCTGGATATGAGTCAACTGTGTGCCCTTGTTGCCAAGAAGGCTAATGGCATAGTGGACTGCATTAGTAGGAGCATTGCTAGCAGATAGAGGTAAGTGATTATTCCTCTCTATTCGCCACTGGTGAGACCACATCTGAATTATTGCATCCAGTTTTGGGCCCCCTACTACAGAAAGGATGTGGAGAAATTGGAAAGAGTCCAGCAGAGGGCGACAACAAATTATTAGGGGCTGGGGCATGTGACTTATGAGGAGAGGTTGAGGGAAAAGGGCTTATTTAGTCTGCAGAAGAGAAGAGTGATGGGAGATTTAATAACAGCCTTCAACTACCTGAAGTGGGGTATCCAAAGAGGATGGATCTAGACTGTTCTCAGTGGTGGCAGATGACTGAACAAGGAGCAATGGTTTCAAGTTGCAGTGCAGGAGGTCTATATTGGATATTAGGATACACTAGTTCTCTAGAAGGGTGGTGAAGCACTGGAATGGGTTACCTAGGGAAGTGGAATCTCCATCCTTAGAGATTTTTAAGGCCTAGCTTGATAAAAACTTGATTGGAATGATTTAGTTGGGGTTAATCCTGCTTTGAGCAGGGGATTGGACTAGATAACATCCTGAAATCTCTTTCAACCTGAATCTTATCTGATTCTATGATATTCTGGGATCAACATGGTTACAAAAACACCGAAAACATTAGTTTGTGTCCATGGTGTAATACACATTCTTAACTCTGTTTAAACAGGGAGTCAGAAAAAATAATCTATAACCTCTGCACTTGCTGTGTTTCCAGCCTTGTTTGGTTTATGAAAACAGGAGCTGAGTCATACTGAGATCTAATTATCCCTTTGGCTACTGCCATTACTGATAGCACTTAGTCAGCCTTCTTGCATTTCCTGGATATTTTGGAGTCTATATGAGGGATACACAGTTATATGAGCATAATTGACTGGTCACTGCCATAAATAACTGTTTGTTTCACAGTAGGGAACGGGAAGGAGAGCGAAATGCTTGATTCTTTGCATAGCTTCAAATAGCCGTTGATAGATTAGGTATCTGTCCCTGCTGCTGTTCCCACCTCCTGCCTTTTTCAAGTTGTTTCAGCTCCTAAATTTTATTCATGATGACAATTCAGCCCAAATGCCCCAAATATTGCAACAGGAAATGCAGGTAATTCTTCCTTTTTGTTTTTGATCTCCCCACAAAGCTGCTATATACTGCTTTTCACGTTTTGAACTTTTTCCACTGACACTTCTTTCTTCTCTTTTTTCCTACTATTTCACCATGGGTTTTCTGTCTGAATTCAAACTGTTTGTCAAATGTGATAATGGGCAGAAAGGTGAGACATGAGTGGGTAGCACTACTGCTGCTGTATGTAGAGGATTTCTCTGGATGTAATTTTCCTGATCTTCATGCAACTATACATTAGACTTAGAAATTCCAAAGCCCTTCATAAAGGGCAATGCCATCGCTTGCCTAAATACTACATTATCACCACTGTTCATTTTGTGGTCATGGTAATGTTCATTTTATGAGCTCAGTCTGGATCTGAACAATTGGAATTTGAAAATCCAACTACCTTATCCCTAAGCGGGCCAGCTCATGTTTGGTTTACACTGTGCACAATGCTGAATACATTAGGGAGGTTTGGGATAAATATAATCTCAAAAATCACAGCATATGGCAAGGTGGGCACTCTCTTTAAAACTGTATCGGGAAGCAAAGGAGCTGGGAAGATACCATTAAGGATCACAACACTTCCCTTATTATAATGTAATTCCCTGTTATTGTAACAATTCCTGTGTTCAATGTGAAAAGAAAGGGACTTCTCCTGTTATTGTCTCATTGACACATGACACAGGAAACAACAAAGATCAGGGGATGCGGTGTTTGCCCTATTTTGAACTCTTTTGCTTGCTGAGATGTAGAACAGAGTGTGTTTTTGTTGGATTTTTTTTTTTTTGTAAACTGCTTGGAGAAGAAATGTGGTTTATCCATTAGAACCATTAGAACAAAGGACTAGGAAAAAGAATTCTTCCATTTAACCATATACATTCTACAACTGACATGATGTATGTTCTTGAGCTAGTCAACTCTACCCACCTGTAACTTGAGGATAATAATAGTCACCTAGACCACAGGGATGCTGGGATGCTTAACTGACACTGGTGCTGTACAGTGTTTTGATAGGAGATGTTACCTTAGTTGTTTAGTTGAGATGTGTATGCATGTGTGTGTGTTGGGGGGAAACGGAGGGTGATTAGTCAGCAATCTGCCTCGCTCTGTGCTCGGGGAAAAAAAACCTTGAACGCCATTCTTGGGTGCTTCCATCAATTACTCCTCTACAAACTCACTGATGCCAAGCATCATAGTGAAGACAATGAGGATCTGTCAGGGACTCATTCACCTGCACATCTATGAATGTGATATACGCCATCATGTGCCAGCAATGCCCCTCTGCCATGTACATTGGCCAAACCAAACAGTCTCTGTGTAAAACAATAAATGGACACAAATCAGACATCAGGAAAGGTAACATGCAAAAGCCAGTAGGAGAGTATATCAGTCTTCCTGGACATTCTATAACTGATTTAAAAGTAGCCTTACTTGAACAAAAAAAGCCTTCAAAAACAGATTTCAGAGAGCAACTGGAGAATTCAAATTCATTTGCAAATTAACACCATTAATTTGGGCTTGAATAGGGACTGGGAATGGCTGGCTCATTACAAAATCAACTTTCCCTCTCCTGGTATTGACACTTCCTCATCAGTTATTGGGAATGGACCAAATCCACCCTGACTACATTGGCCCCGTCAACCCTGGTTCTCCACTTGTAAGATAACTCCCTTCTCTTCATGTGTCAGTATAATAGTACCTGCATCTGTAACTTTCACTCCATGCAACTGAAGAAGTGGGTTTTTTACCCACAAAAGCTTATTCCCAAATAAATCTGTTAGTCTTTAAGGTGCTACCGGACTCCTTGTTGTTTTTGAGGATCTATCAAAATAAAGGAGAGCAGAATTTGTGTGTGTGTATATAAATAAAAATTTATATTGTGTGTGCACATTCACACAAATAGAGTCACACCCACTACTGAAATGCAGCTACCTCTTGGATGGAACACATTAGCTGTTTATTAGTGCATAGTGCCACTTCACAACCGTGTAGGGCAGGAAGTGACTAAGAATGCTGCATTTGATTGAAACTGCAAAGGGAATTAAACTAACTAGATGATAATTATTCCCACTGGAATTTGGCAAGCACACCCAGGTTAACCCATCTACATCTTGCAATATTACTATGAGATCTTCAATGGCCATAAAAGCCCTCACTTTTACTCCCATCTGAAAGATGGCACCTCCAGTGGCATAGAATCCCCTAGTACCAAGCAGGAAAACTGGTTCAGTATTGATGCAGATATCTCCACCTATTGAATCACAGCCACCATTATCTGCTCTTAGATTCCTTTTGTGGCTCTTGCCCGCCCCCCACCCCCCATGATCTTGTGATGTGCTGAGCGTGATCATGACCCTTAATTATTTTGTATTGTGGTAACACCTAGAGACCTCAGCCAAGATTAGGGTCCCCTTGTGCTAGGTACTGTACAAGCATGTGGTGTGAGACTATCCTTGACGAATGTAAAATCCAAGGATGAGATTTTCAAGTGCTGGGTGCTGGCTTGACTCTGCTCCCATTGAAGGCAGTGGGGCAAGAGTTTGACTAATGCTGAGATCTTTTAGCACTCCCATCCTAATGAGTCTAGACAGATAAAGGTAGGAGAAGGAAAACATTATCATCTCTCTCAGAAGAAAGGAAGTCTAGGCCACTGGCTGGGGCACAAGCGAGGCACTTGCAAGACCCAGTTAAGTTCTCACTTTGTCACAACCTTCCATGGTGACCTTGGACTACTCACTCAGTGTTTATGATCCTCAGTTCCCCCATCTGTACAATGGTGACAATAATACTCCCCACCTCACAAATACATTAAAGATTGAGGCACTCAAATACTATGGGACTGGGGACACATCAGCACCAAAGAGAGAGGCCTTCTTACATATGGGGAACCGATGTAGGGAATGATTAAGTGGCTTGACCAGAACAACACCAGAAACAAGCATGGCAGAGCTGGACTGGAACCAAGATTTCTGGAGTACCAACCCAAAGTTTAACCACAAGGACATTGCTCTTCTTAAATGGGTTGACGGTTGAGGGTAATTGGCTCTCCAGCTGCTGATGTTGGCTCAATAGGTTTACCTTACAGTACAGGACCAAATGCTACGGTGGAATAGCTGAGGATTATAATGCATGGATAAGCCACATTTAAAGATGCTCTTGCAAATTTTGTGCATGGTGAGAAAATTGATACAAAAGCTGGTCGAGTGGATTTGAGCAGAGTTAATCTCTCACACCTATCTGATATTCCGTGGTATGATTGAAAACACTTTTATAGACATAGACTTGTACAGATAAAGAAATCTATTGATTCCTTTCCCTTCCCCTGACCCTGTAGGCTTCTTACCTGAGACCATTATCCAAAGTACTGTCTGCAATTAATCTTCTGGCAGTGTGTAATCACCCCAGGTGTACAGAGCTGAGTTTCAAATAGATAATGATACTGAAGGAGTGGGGGGACAAGTTGCCATTTGTTTACTGAACCTATCAGCAGATGAGCATAGTTTAGTGTCCAGAGAGGTCAAGGTATAACACTTTACAAAAGGACAAAACAAAACCCCTAGACTAGCTATTAAAAAAGAATGTATGTCTTTTTAATGTATTTGTATGGGGGGGGGAGGGGAGGAGAGGTGAAACCTTCCAGATGCTTGCCTGCAGTAAAGCATTTCTGGCTGTTAGTTCCAGTAGGTCATTACTGCATTAATTTGGTGTTTAATTAAATGCCTGTGCAACAGACCATTTATTTGTTATCTAATATTAGCTTTAGTTCTTATCAATTAAATGCTAGCTGAGGGCTTGATTCACTTACGGTTTATGTCCCCGTACACTTTTTTTTATAAACAAAAAGCAAGGACTCAGTACGCAGAGGATAGATTTACACACCCAAATTTTCACAGTGTGCATAATGAAATGTGCTGAAGTGCTTATGCAGAAGGACCTGAAACAAAGGAAGATTTTTAAAAAAAAATCATGTAAAACAGGGGTTGGGGTTAAAAAAGCAAGCGAAAAATAATTTAGTAGAGCATGTCTGGCTTCTTGGGGAGTGCATGAAACCATTTTCTCCAGCTTTCATTTGAGCAGGATCCCATGTCCATTTTTTCCTCTTTCAGTTTCAGGTTCCAACTCAGAACCTTATTCAGAATGTTCACTGGGTTTCACATCAAAACTGGAAGATGGTCAATTTTGCATGAACTCTACACAAAGTCCAAAAGGGGCCCATTGTTGCTGAAAAGGCTGCTGTGCCATAGGAAATCTCATGACAAATATAGGACCTGATTCTCCATTGCCTTGAACTTTTTGTTGTCATATACACTGGTGCAAAATGCTACCACAGGTATAAATGAACCAAGAATTCTGATTCAGTAGCATTTTGCACTCTGTGGTGTAGAAAACTACCTGCAGTACAATGTAGTGAAGAATCAATTGGAGATAGTGAAATATTTCACCAATATTAAAAAAAATGGTGAAAATAAAAATCACTGATATCTGATCTAGTTTTTTTTCCTACCATGAATAAAAGAGTCACATCTTCTACCATTTTCATTATGTGACAACATTGCTTTTTAATCATGGGAAAGAGAGAAGGAAAGGATAAATGTTGCATATTTGTGACCTTGAACCTTTTTCTTGAGACAATGGAGAGCTTGACGAAAAAATCAACTTCCTTTCCTGGGCTATCTCAAGAAGAAATAATTTAAAAACACCCACACAAATTATCCAGAGAGTGGCGAAATTATGTGACATGCATTAAGTTTATGATCTACTCCAGAACATTCATAGTGCTCAACCAGTGGTATGGTACCCAGATGGAATGATTTTCCTGCGCAGTAGAAGAAGTCAATTTGTTAATGACAACGAGGAACTGGTGACCCGCATCACATATTTCCTCTGATTTTCGAATCATTCTTATCCAAGCCCTTCCAGATCTCACTGAAGCAGTAATAACTTATTTACACTACATCCAGTTACTAACTTGCTCCTTTAGATCAGAACAGGTGGTTCTTTGTGTACTTCAGATCCTTCCTGTCATTCACTTCTTTCCACTGCGTGTGTTTTGGCTCCACTTCACTCCACCTCGAACGAGAACAATAGGCCTGATTCACTTTCATCCTAACTGGATCACTCTATGGCTGTTGTAATGTATGATTCTCTGTACAGTAATGAGTGGGTGTGCAGGTGTTCTTCTTTGCCTGAAATGATCCTCAAGTGTGATATTACGACAATCAAGATTTCAGACCAGCCCCTTGATTCTTTAATCAAGTGTCCCTAGTTACTTAATATTCAAAAATGTGGATGCTTAATAGACTCCTATTGCAGGATCCCCTACTGCCATTGGAGCTTAAAGAAGCTTGTGATGTGGTATTCAAATCACACACTGGGCAACAAGGTATTAAGAAGTTGTTCTGGGTTCAGACATCCCTGTCCAATCATACATAAGAACAGCCATACTAGGTCAGATTAAAATTCCATCTAGCCCAGTATCCCATCTTCCGACAGTGTCCAATGCCAGGTGCCCCAGAGGGAATGAACAGAACAGATAATCATCAAGGGATCCATCCCCTGTCACCCATTCCCAGCTTCAGGTAAGGGATGCACAGACTCTGGCGTTAAAGGGGGAAAGAGCAGGTCACTTGAGGGCAGACTAGGGAAGAGAAAGGACATTTACCTTGTTGCTCATGAGGAAAGACTTTTTCCCCTCTCACATACTGACTCTGTTTGTTTGTGTTAATTTCCCCTGTTTTATTTATGGACTTTCCTAGAAGGAGAGAGACTTGGAACTGACCTGGCCAGAGGGCAGGACAAGAGAGGCGACAGCCACCATCCTAAGAGGGAGAGATCAATAATGCCACACCTGGCTGTGAAGAGGTGCCAAGCGGTGAGTTGACTTTTTCACACTACCTTGCTAAAAACTGTGAACTTTGGACACTAGAGGGTGGTAGGAATTGGCTCAGGGAGAGAAATCTTAAAGCACTTCTGAGGATCAGACCATTTGGAAGTCACACAGGGTACAGTGCTGGAACCCAGAGGAGTGGGAGGGCCCCAGCTTCCCTACCACCCACCTTCTCTGCATGTTGACCCCAAGCACTAGGCAATGCTCCCCAAGAGTGCCAACCATCACAGAGTTGTAGAGGATTATTTTGCCATCTAGGATACTTTATACAAGCACCAAAACCCTCTGGGACACTGAGAAAGCGATTTTCTGGTAGCAAATAATTGCACTGACTACAAGATGTAAGAAAACTACTCCTGGTATGTCTACACTACAGTTAGACATACATGGCTGGCCCGAGCCATCAGACATGGGCTCACAGTGGTTGGGCTAAGTGGCTATTTAATTATGATGTAGACTTCTGGGCTTGGGCTGAAGCCTGGGCTCTAGAACCCTGAAGGTTCCAGGGGTCCAGCTGCAGCCCAAGCCTGAAAGTCTATACTGCAATTAAACAGACCTGCAGTCTGAGTCCCAGGAGCATGAGTCAACTGGTATGGGCCAGCTGTGGGTTTTTAATTGCAGTGTAGACATAGCTAGTCTATTCAGAAGGTGCCCTTATTCCACCCCTAAGAAACAGAGAGGAATCAAAGACTGGATCTGTTTTTAAAAAAAGATATGCTGTAGCTCAAACAGAAATTATGGGCTTGAAGCAGAAACTATTGGGTGAAGTCTTTCGGCTTGTATTATGAGATCAGACTGGATGATCATAATAGTCCCTTCTGGCCTTAAAGTGAACATATCTATGAAAGCAGCAAAGAATCTTGTGGCACCTTATAGACTAACAGATGTTTTGGAGCATGAGCTTTCGTGGGTGAATACCCACTTCGTCAGATGCTTTCACAGATCCAGACTAACACGGCTACCCCTCTGATACTTGATATCTATGAAAGATAGCTGGGGAAGCAAAACTCTGAAGTAGCTAAAAGCACATCTAATGCTTCTGCTCTTGAAGCAATGTGATAGTGAGTCTGTAATGAGAGAGAAATGCCCACATAGGTACGCTGACAGTCTAGAGAAAGACCAGATCTACCCAAAGTTTTGTCAATACAGCTATGTTGGTTGGGGGTGTAAAAATCCACACCCTCAGATGACATAGTCCTACTGGCAAAATCCTTTGTGTAGGTGCATCTTCTGTTGGCATAGTTTATGTCACTGGAGGAGGTGGGGTTGCTATACCGATAGAAAAAACTGTTGGCTTATGCTGCATCTATACTACAGAGGCTCTGTTGGTATAGCTATACTGGTACACCTCTACCCCGATATAACATGACCTGATATAACACGAATTGGGATATAACACGGTAAAGCAGTTCTCGGGGGGCGAGGGGGGCAAGTTGCACACTCCGGCAGATCAAAGCAAGTTCGATATAATGAAGTTTCATCTATAACGCAGTAAGATTTTTGGGCTCCTGAGGACAGCGGTATGTCGGAGTAAAGGTGTATATCTATTCCAACAAAGCATATGTAAGGTAGACCAAATGTAAACTACTGTATGCTGCCCCTCCTCCCTTGGCAGTGCTGGGGGATGACACATGGAACAGGATGGCCACTTCCGGGGGTGTGGCACAAGCATTGTTTTTCACTAGTTGTCAAAATTTCTTCAACGGGTCCCAGTAAGTAAATGAAGATATTATGTAGAATTAAAGTTTAAAAAAAAAACACTCAGATACTAAGGTGATGAGTGTGGTGTAAATAAATAGATTGCGAGAACAACACCTTTGTTGCGTTTAGCACCAGACGAGCAGGATGAAATCCTTGTTCCACTCATGTCAATTGGGATAGGATTTCACCCCTAGAGACCATTTGAGAAACAACTGCCAATTTATCATTTACTTTGTGGTAGCACTGAAAGCCCCAATCAGGATTGGGAGTTGAATACATAGGAAGGTTTGATCCCTGATCTAAAGAGCTCACAGTCTAATAACTTCTTAGTGCTGGTCAAAATTTTTCACAGAAGAGGTTTAGTTAAAAAAATAGCTTTTTCCAAAAATGAAAAAAAAAATTGGGAGGTGGAATAGTCAGTTATTGAAAGTTTCTATTTTTCATTATATTTTTTCATAACCTTTTTTTATCAAAAAGGTTTAATTTTTTTAAAATTATCCAAGGAATATTTACTTTACCATAACCCCGGTTGTCAATAAGAAAGCTTCTCAATGTTCTCAGTAGGAGATGATGGGTAGTGTGAGCAGTCACTTCATTTTTGAAAAGGCGATGCCAATTGTGAATTCTGAGCACTTCTCAAAACCTGGCCAATAAACTAATTTGAAAAGCTGAAAATTCCAAAGCCAGCGAGTTGATCTGAACACCTAATACCCTTCAAAATGAATGGAAATTGTGTCTCCAAACCATCTAGATGAGTTTGAAAATCTCAGCCTAAATTTAGGTACCTGAAAATTGAGGACATTTTTAAAAATGTAGCTTATTTGACTTACCCAAGGGGTCACAACAAATAATAGTTTTGGTAGGCTAAGACATTAGGCATTTCTGGCTTTCAGATCCCTTTCATAGCCTACTATAGCACACTGCCTTCTCTATTTAAAAACTGGACTTTTTACAATAATGGCCCCTTAATGGGTGGGGAAGGTCTTTTGCAAAAGTAATTATTGAATTTTATGATCAGGATCTTGTCTCTTGGGGGAGAGGGTTTTTCTTCCTCTGTGCTTTGGTCACTATTGCAGTCTAAATGAATAATAATTATGAAATACATGCATCTTAGAGATTCAAGTATGATGACCCTCGTACTCACACTCAATGTTGGCTCTGTTTGACCTCCGATAAACACTAAGCACAGGCCTGGAGGGGATCCATTTCTGCTTTTCTCTCTCATAAGTAACTTGTTTGAAACAACTTCTTTCAACTGTGTGTAAAATGATACAACTCAAATGGAGGTGTCCACTTACTAATTTTTTAGAACACGTTTATAATCTCCTGGTGAGATCAGACCATCTCTTGAAATTTCAGTGTGAATAACATTTTCAGGCTAAGATTTGATCATTTAGAATGTATGCCATACTTAGATATTATCCCAACGGTTTTTGGTTTATATTTTGCTTTAAAAAACGAACAAACAACAACAACAAAAAACAGATGTCTACAATAAAAAAAAGTCTTACAAACATGATCATATGCTAGACAAGCTGGCAGCTATGTGAATAACAAGATCAGTTGTGTATTTCAATCACAGTCTGACAAAAAGACTGTCAAAATAAGAGGAAGACCCTTTTGGTACCTTGTGTATCAAGTTATAGCTTAAGGAGTTTTCATTTAACAGCTGAATTTTTAAAATCTCTTGTAAGAAAGGAATTGACAGATCTCGACCTACAGCATGTGTAACAGGTGCTACTTGATAAGATCTGTACTAGGGGCTGCATAGTGGCAACAGTTCCCATTGTTGTCAATGAAGTTGACAAAAAGAACAAACTTCACGTGACTGTTGATTGTGTCACTTAGTGGGCACTGTTGGAAGGACCTCAGATACTGTGGTAAGGAGAGTATTATAATAAACAGAATAGAATAGATAAGATGTCCTATTGCATTAAATAGGACATAAGCACATACTAAAGAGCTTTGCTGTCTAAAAAAATTGAAGTAGGGTTGCATCTTCTTGATCCACTTATACTCTTTGAGTGTGACCAACATAACTGTTGCCATAACTAGCACATTAGTCTCAGGGAGAGTGGCTGTGGGTGGTCTGGAGGGCAGGGCTGCAGTTGATATGGGAGAGACTAAAGGAACTGGACTGAGGCACAGTGAGAAAATAGTACATAATTTAAATTGGATGGCAAAACAAGGGTCAACATTGCAACAGAGGGGAGAGAGAAACTGAACGGACACAATTGGGTAATACACAAAGAGACCCAAATTTGGGGGTGTTTATAGGGGTTGGGGGACAGGAAGGAAGACTCAAAAAGGGGCAGAGGGGACATGTGGAAAGGGGAAACAGAAAAGTCAGCCAAATTTCTGGGACACCCAGGGATAGAGAGCTCACTAATGTGGAAAACACAAAAAGGTAAGTTTTTCCCATGGGATAACTAATGTGTGTTACCCATCTTGCTGCACCATCCTGGTAGAGAAAAGGCACTGTAGTTTTATCATGATGTAGGCTAGGCATGACCAACCATGGGCAGGGGGATAAAGCTGACCTTGCCTAGCTACCTCTCAGTAAAAAAACTTCTGTGCCTTATCTCCTCTAGGGTTTTTTTTTTTACACATTCATTATCCTTCTGTAGAAAAATCCTCACTTTTTTGCAATGAAGACACAGCTTTTGTGAGAAAAGTCTCTGGGTGGGAGAGCAAACCCATGATGAGAGAGTGGAGGGAAAGCAAAAAAGAAAAATGGCAACTGCAAAAAGGGAACTTCAAAGTAGCAATCGTTGTTGTTCCATGCAGCACCGTAAGTGATTGATGGAGTCAGTTTGGAAAAAGAAAAATGATGTGACAATTTCCATAGCCCCAAACTCCTTGTCCACTTCTCTGACCATTAGACAATGCTTCTTCTTGGATTTTTCCATGCAGAGCCTGATGCTGTTCCCATTACAAAGTTTTGCCAGTCAGTTTCAGTGGTAGACAACACAATGTATAAAGCAGGTGTCATGGTATAATACCCTGCTCTGAACCTTAGCGTCCAAAAGATGGGGTACCAGCATGAATTCCTCTAAGCTCAATTACCAGCTTAGAACCTGTAGTGCTGCCACCAACCAGGAATTCCAGTGCCTGGTACACTCTGGTCCCCCCAAAACCTTGCCCAGGGACCCCCAAGACCCAGTCCCTCCGGATCTTAACACAAGGAAAGTAAACCCTTTCCCTCACCGTTGCCTCTCCCAGGCTTCCCCTCCCTGGATTATCCTGGAAGATCACTGTGATTCAAACTCCTTGAATCTTAAAACAGAGAGGAAAATCCACCTTCCCCCCTCCTTCTCTCTCCCCCTCCCAGACTCTCCCTGAGAGAGAAAGTAATCCTAACACAGAGAGAAATTAACCTCTCTCTCCCCCTTCCCTCCCTTCTCCCCACCAATTCCCTGGTGGATCCAGACCCCATCCCCTGGAGTCTCACCTGAATAAAAAAACAATCAGGTTCTTAAACAAGAAAAGCTTTTAATTAAAGAAGGAAAAACAGTAAAAATTATCTTTGTAAATTTAAGATGGAATATGTTACAGGGTCTTTCAGCTATAGACACTGGGAATACCCTCCCAGCCTAAGTATACAAGTACAAATTAAAATCCTTTCAGCAAAATACAAATTTGAACTCCTTCCAACCAAATACACATTTGCAAATAAAGAAAACAAACATAAGCCTAACTCGCCTTATCTACCTAGTACTTACTATTCTGGACATATAAGAGACTGTATCAGAGAGACTGGAGAGAAACCTGGTTGCACGTCTGGTCCCTCTGAGCCCCCAGAGTGAACAACCAAAAACTAACAGCACACACAAAGACTTCCCTCCCTCAAGATTTGAAAGTATCCTGTCCCCTGATTGGTCCTCTGTTCAGGTGACAGCCAGGCTCACTGAACTTGTTAACCCTTTACAGGCAAAAGAGACATGAAGTACTCCTGTTCTATTAACCCTTAACTATCTGTTTATGACAGCAGGTTTCATTCTCTGCCCTCTGACCCAGGAGTAAGTCAGGAGGTGAGGGAAGTAACTGATGTAAAACAGATGTCAGTAAAAAGATTAAAATACAGGCAAACAAGGATTCCTGTAGGGAGTAGGGATAGGGTACAGAGTGAACTAGACAAATTGGAGGATTGCGCCAAAAGAAATCTGACGAGGTTCAACAAGGACAAGTGCAGAGTCCTGCACTTAGAATGGAAGAATCCCATGCACCACGACAGGCTGGGGACCGATTAGCTAAGTGGCAGTTCTGCAGAGAAGGACCTGGGGATTACAGGGGGTGAGAAGCTGGATACGAGTCAACAGCACACCCTTGTTGCCAAGAAGGCTAATGGCATAGTGGGCTGCATTAGCAGGAGCATTGCCAGCAGATCAAAGGAAGTGATTATTCCCCTCTATTCAGCACTGGTGAGGCCACATCTGGAGTATTGTGTCCAGATGGGCCCCCTACTACAGAAAGGATGTGAAGAAATTGGAGAGTCTCCAGCGGAGGGCAACAAAAATAATTAGAGGGCTGAGGCACATGACTTATGAGGAGAGGCTAAGGGAACTGGGCTGATTTAGTCTGCAGAAGAGAAGAGTGAGGGAGAGATTTGATAGAAGCCTTTAACTACCTGAAGGGAGGTTCCAAAGAGGCTGGAGCGTGACTGTTCTCAGTGGTGGCAGACAACAGTACAAGGAGCAGGGGTCTGAAGTTGCAGTGGGGGAGGTCTAGGTTGGATATTAGGAAAAACAATTTCCCTAGGAGGGTGGTGAAGCACTGGAATGGGTTACTTAGGGATGTGGTGGAATCTCCATCCTTAGAGATTTTTAAGGCTCAGCTTGACAAAGCTCTCACTGGGATGATTTAGTTGGGGTTGGTCCTGCTTTGAGCAGGGAATTGGACTAGATGACCTCCTAAGGTCTCTTCCAACCCTAATCTTCTTCTGTGATTCTATTCTATGAAAGGAATAATGAACCATTAGTTAAGTTGCAGTTCAGGAGAGCTGGAGCAGTTCATTCTCCTGCTTCTTCGCAGGATTTCTGTGTGACCTTGGGCAAAACACTGAGTCTTTGTATGCCTCAGCTCCCTGTCTGTAAAATGGGGACAATGGCACTTCCCTACCTCCCATGGGTGTTGGGAGGATAAATCCATTAAAGATTGTGAGGTGCCCAGATGGTACAGGAATGGAGGCCACAGAAGTGGGAAAAAAATACAATTAGTTTTTCAAAAAACTTTCCCCTGACAATTTCTTTCAAGATCGCTCGCTACACCTCAATTGAGGCTGTCATCATACATGATAAAACTGCTTTCAAACACAACCATGTCTCACTCTCCAAATTAGGTCAGCATCAAAATAAGTAAAATACAGACATTCCCAGGACCCATTTATTTCTCAAAGACTCAGTCCAATAACTAAGAAATTGCCTTATGTTACCAAGAGAGCTAATGGATCCTCTCTCTCTCGTTGTACGTGCGCTCCTTGTGTCTGCCTTGTCCGTTTCCTCTTCCCTTCCGACTATCATCAGTACTGAAGCAGCTCATAAAACAAAGATAAGTCCCAGCTCCCAGGGAGCTTTTCCTTGTCAATGAGAGATCAAAAATGACAGTCAGAAGCTATGCCATGATATTTGCAGCCAACTTTAAAAAGTATTAGTCAGACCATTTGGGCCTTTTTGCCAGCTAATCCTCCAGGATACCTTTAATTTCCCCTTATTAGGCTTGGGGACAAAAAAAAATAGGAGCACAGTTTTTCTACATGGAAAATACATCATTAAAAGGGTCTCTTTTGAGGTTATTGTATTAGAGTCGTGTCCTGCGTAAGACAAACAATTTCACATGTGCTCAATGAAATGCTCACTTGAAATGCTCACAATGAAACTCTGCTGCTTCTGGAATTTCCTTCTGTGAGATGATGTGCAGACTCAGAAGCCATGACAAGAATATGAAAGTCTCATCTACAGGTCACCTCAGACCCTTTCCCTCAGTGCTTGTTTTATTTCTGAAGACCAAATTCAAAACCAGAACTAAACAAGTCAAGCTGCTGGGCAAAGACCTACCTAAGAACTTTCCAGCTTTGGCCAGCTCGGAGAAAAGATGACACACCATCTCCCTTTGCACCACTGCTTTTTTCCTTTTATAACAACAAGTTCATATCAGTCATGCAATAAGGAATTACCAGGGTACTGCTTACATACTGGAATGCATTTACACCCAGTCACATCTGGCAAGTCTAACCTCAGATCAAATTGCAGGTTCTGATTCAATGTTCTCAGAAGTCAAGGGCAGAACTCCATTGTCTTCAGTGGGCACTTGTTCGGGCCATTATTGAAGAGTCTGTTCAAGTATCTAAACTTCAGAGTGAACTAGGACTGATATGGTTTAGCATCAAACTGTGTGGTATTCATGGTGGCACATGCGATAATAAAATCTCACTCAGAATGCCTGTTTTGTAAGATTGATGTAGCATTCATAACTATACTCTCCACTTAAACAAAATGTAGCTGTGCCATACAGTTTTGGAGATGGTCATGTCTCTTGTAAGGAATGCCACAACAATTTATACAGCAAGTCCATACTGCTAATGTAAGTATTACAAAACAAATGTGGATCCTCAGTAAGTTTGAGTCCAGCACCATCCACACATAACACAGATCTCTACTACTTGAGATAGAGAACTAAATCAGTAAGGGTCAGCTCTCCTCTGTATAAGCTGCTAGAAGGGGACACATAAAAACGTACAATCACATTAATTAAACATGTTGTTTCGACAATCACTTTGAAATACTTGTATTTTTGTAGGGACTGTAAAAGCTAAAGTATATTTCTATTTTTCTGATTTATGCAGCACTGGTCTTGTAGAAATCATAATGACTTCCTAATGTTGCCTTCCTATTTCACCCAACTTCAGTTATTTAAGGATAAATAAGTAACTCTTAGTGGTGGGTCTGTATTCAACATCTTGTTCACATATCACTAGGGACTGACCCAAACTCAGAGACCAGTTTTGAACATCCTGGATGTTTTGAATCTTAGTTTCACCGTGGACACAATTTTTATACTGGGCCAAAGCGAAACCTGGAATCTGAATGTGACTGGTATTGATCCAAGGACCCCTGATTCTAAATGTATTCACCACTACTACTTGAGGTGAAAGACAAGGGCCTATTAGTTGGCTGCAGAAGCAGGAACTTAAACTTCTATGTGGTCCATTAACACAAGGGGAAAAAAAATCTCCACATTGCGTTAATATGGATTACATCAGCGTTTCTCAAACTGGGGTCGCTGCTTGTGTAGGGAAAGCCCTTGGCAAGCTGGGCCGGTTTGTTTACCTGCCCCGTCTGCACGTTTGGCTGATTGCAGCTCCCAGTTGCCACAGTTCGCTGCTCCAGGCCAATGGGAGTTGCTGGAAGTGGCATAGGACGAGGGACTTACTGGCCGCCCCTTCCAGCAGCTCCCATTGGCCTGCAGTGGTGAACCGTGGCCAGCAGGAGCCACGATTGGCCTGACCTGTGGATGCAGCAGGTAAACAAACTGGCCCGGCCCGCCAGGGGCTTTCACTACACAAGTGGCAACCCCAGTTTGAGAAACACTAGATTACATAAATATCCCTGAATTCTGAGGAAGCTTGTATCCAAAACTGATTTAAAATGGCTCCTCTGAGCTTGTCCAGAAATTAAATTGATGGGACAACCAGGGGAATAAGCACTATGTCCCAAAATGATTGATTGACACTGATGCTTTGTCCATTCCTTCCAAAGGGAAAATAAGTACACACAGATACATAAAAGTGAAAACTAGAAAAATCAGAACATTGACAGATGCTCAGCTGGTGATTTGGAGGCTGTCATAGCCAAGAATGCAGCCTGTGGGTTGGATTAGCATCCTGGTATACATTAAATAGCTGTCACGGAGGCACACATTTTGACTGTCATGAATCAGACAGAGATGATCATCCGGAGTTTTCAACATTTTATCCATGTTTGAGTCTCCTCACTCCTCACTGATGGGTGGCAGAAGAAACAACAAAGGTATCTTCTGTCTTATCCAGGAACAGAACCTACTGTAGAGTTGTACTTTTTAAATATATTGGGGAAAATCCTGGACTTACTGAAGTCAGGGGAAGTATTGCTACACCCATTTGTCTAACAAAGACCTCCAGCATTCTGTATGTTTTCATTTACCTAGAAAGATATGGTTGGGAAATGGACAGTTTTGTGGAAAAAAAAAGAAAGAAAAAGACTTTCACCTCATGGGCTTCAGTTAAAATCTAGCCAAAGCATGCTCCCAAGGCAACATGTGGCCTCTCAGAACCTGTGGCAGGACTTAAAAGAAATATTCAGAACTGTTGTGGACATTTTCATGCACCGGCAATTGCCAAATATTGATAAAAAGAAGAGACCATGAGACTCCTCCATTCTTCAGACGGAACCCAAATGTCTGGAAGTTTATGGAAAGTTCTGATGCCCTGGGATATTCAGTTAAGGTTACGCCCACCCAACACTGACTCTCTCCCAGAGGGAGGGAGTTGTGGATTGGTCAGTGGGAACATGTGTGGCCCAAACAGAAGGAAGAACATATGCCAGGGAGCCAAGACCCCTGGTATTCTATTTCCTGTAGACTCATTGTGTGAATTTGAGGAAGAGAGTGAATCTCTATATGCCTTAATTTATGTTTTAGCTTGTCTATATAAATCCTTTTCCTCCACCCCAACATGCCCATATTTAGTCAGAGAAAACTTCTCTTGATCCTGATTCTAGGGTTATTCTTTTCTGATTTTTCTAGTATATGTTATACTTTTTAATATGATTTTAATCACAGGTGACGTTTTGTCTGTGCGTTGTTACCAGATTTGCCCATTACTTTGGGGTATGCTCATTTATTCAGGTTACTCTTCTGGGAGGGAGGTCAGGGTGTGTTCTGTAATTCTGTCAATGTGCTGTTTGTGTCACTTGTGCTTTCATATGGAGCTCTACTTCTCCCTTCTGCAAGTCCCCTCCCAATGGAGCTACCCTGCAGGACCTGGGTTCCCAAGGGCTGGGTTTCTCCAGCCCCAGAATTGGATGGAAACACACACACACACACACACACACGGAAGTCTGAGCAGACTGGGTCAATCACACTGTCAAACTGACTGGGCTGGATGAAGCAGCATTTTCAAGCTGCCTCTCCTTATATGACCCTGGGCTCCAGGGACTGGGTCAAGCAGCACTTTCAAACTGCCACCCGTATGCGTCCCAGATTCAGCACATCCCTATCCCCCACTCTCACATCACAATTGTACTGGCAGTAACCTACTTGATGAGCAAATCCCACAGTATTTTGGGAGCTGCTGGGATCTTTAGCTTAGGTAAACGAAGCGTTGCTGTAGAGTAAATGGGGGAAGTTAAAACAGAAACGAATAAAGTTCAGCAAGAGAGAGAGAAGCAACCAGCTTAACCATAAAAGTTATTTATTGAATGATAGTGATAACTACACAAGGAGGGCTAAACCAACATGACATACATTATTAAAGGTTACTATCTAAGGCAGAAAGGAAAACAGAGAGAAGCTTGAACTGCTCAGGGTTCCCAGGTGATAGTGGTAGTTCAGGGTTCTGAGGGCAGGAGACAGGCAGAGTCCCCAGCACGATCAGTCAGGAGAAGAAAGAGTCCCATTAGAACTGATGCATAGTTTGGATCTAAGCATCAGAACCCTGACTAGAAGGTGAGTAGGGATTTTTGTAGAGAACATACAATGGTTAAAAGGAGAACATTAGATATGCTTATAGGTAAACTGATGACTCAAGGATTTTCTTTAGGCTAGACAGTAGGAGCTGTTCACTCTTGGCTATGGGTGGTGTTTTCTTCCAGGGAGCTCACAGTGCAACTAGGCTGCTTCAGTATTTTGGATATCAATCAAGGATTCATTTCTAGAACTGGTCTGATAATTGCTGGGCTGGGTGTGTGCAGGTATAGGTTCATTAGCATCTGGAGCAGAGATTCCCATGATGCAGTGCTTCCCTGCTTTTCTGTGTGGTTCTCTGTTCTCCATTCTGTATGCAAACTGAGATGTCTCTCTGTCCCATCTCTCATGCAGATGAGGCTATGGGAGGTGTCTCTGTTCTCCATTTTGTATGCTAATGGAGATATCTTAATGTTATCACCCTTGTCAGGAGGGGTCTAGGTGTGTCTCCCACCGTCTTTCATTGCTCTCTGCAAGTCTTTTCTCTGATAGGTTTTGGTTTAAGCAGAGGCTGGTGTGTGTGGGGGATATCTTTTATGAGTCAGACAGGCTGCACCCTGGTTCCCAAAGAACACAGAGCTGACTGGTATCAGCATTGATGAACCTGTGAATCTTTGTTGCGAAGATTTAGGTTTGTTACTGAACCTACTTGTTTGGAAACATATCAGTGATTTTTCTCAGAATTTGCTGATTTGTTGAAATCTAAATGTTTTGAGTGACATTTTCATCTGCAAACCAGGAGACAAAATAAACCTATAGAGAAGGATGTTCCCTGCCACTTTTTCCTTGACTGTTTGAGCTTCCTTTGTTTCCTTTCCTGATTGAGGACTCTCTTTACTGCTTAAATGCAAATTTTAAGCAGAGCACACATTCTGCTAACAGGGAGTTTTGAGAGGGAGTTCTCCAGGTGAAGGAGGAGCAAATATGGGAGCCTTGGGGTACAGGGCTGCCCAGAGGATTCAGGAGGCCTGGGGCAAGGCAATTTTAGGAGCCCTTTCCATTAAAAAAAGTTGCAATTCTATAGAATGCTATATTCTCGTGGGGGCCCCTGTGGGGCCTGGGGCAAATTGCCTCACTTACCCCAACAGGGCTGCCCAGAGGTGGGGGGGGCAAGCGGCTGTCTGTAGTGTGTGTTTGTGGGTTACTTGCTGTGTTTGTTTGTTGGACCGTGTGCTGTGGCCGGCAGTTGGAAGCTGGGAGCTTCTAAACAAGGTTTGAAATCTAGAAACCTCTGTTCATTGGCTGAGCCTTAGTCAGGGGATGGGGCTATCAGGAAGGCCAAGGCTTTATTAAGCAGTGAGTCAGCAACCAGGGAGCTTTGCGAACAGGGGCCACTAACAGGGTCTCAATGCATGGATGAGATAATGTTGTAGAGAAGAGGGGTTTAGATTAGGAACTGGGGAAACTTTTGGGATAGGGGGAGCCTATATAGGAAAGGTGGGCTCCACCTAAACAAAAAGTGGAGCCAGAGTGCTGGCACTTAACATTTAAAAGGTTGCAGAGCAGTTTTTAAACTAAGAGATGGGGGAAAGCCTATTGCTGCTGAGGCACATGTGGATCAGACAGAGACTTTGCTTAGAGGAGAGTCTATTGATTCACATTCTCTAAGTTTTAGTCAGTTCGGGTTGTTGGAGTTCTGGAATTGATATAAGCACATTCAGGGATTGATATATTGTGTCTAGATGAGATGCGATATATCGATCGCCGAGCAATCAATTGCTACCCGCCGATACGGCGGGTAGTGAAGACATAGCCTCAGTGTAAGGAGAGTCAGGATGAGCGCTACCCTGACATCTGATGGTGAATTGTAGAGAGTGTGGAAAGAATTTCAAGAATTTGCATTGGCATCCACCCTCCCCCCACATAGCATAACCCCACAGCAGCCTGGGATGGTTATTTTAACAGCTCTGGGATCCCCAATTTCTTTGTTATTGAGGCAGGAGGAAAAAAAGTTTGTCACCCTGATTGTGTGAATGGGGAGCTGCGGGACTGCTTTGTGACAGAAATGACTCAACCTCAGGTGGGTGGTACTTGCTAAACATGGGACATGGGTTCCAAAACCCCATGAATTGAGAGAGGTTGGGGACTGGTGTGTGTATCTGATGGTATGGCCCTGCTGCCCCTCCCCCCCAAGGGCCTGGAACACCAATTGCCCGTCCTCCTCTCTCCAATGTTAAAGAGTAGAGCTAATTTTTATTCTATTAGGAGTTTATCTAGAGACTGCTGAGCTGAATTCTTGTTGGGCCAATGGTGCACCAGCACCAGGGCTCCCCTACAAAGAGCTGGATTGAGATCATGGAGTGCTGTGTTAACTAGTGGGGGAGCCTGAAGACCTATCGTTAAGTGGCTGGCAGAGCAGAGCAGTTTGAAGCATGTTGGAGCAGCCCATGGAACAGTGAGCGGAGTGAAGCGGTTTGCAGGGACAGCTGGAGGAGTGGCACAGCTGGTGTGGTGGAGCTGGTTGTGGTGAAGGCTGCAGCAGAACTCCACGGACAGGTGAAGCAGTTTGGCCCTGGCCCACGTAAGGTGCCCCTTAACACCCTGTGTGGACTTCCCGCCCCCTTTCCAATCAGGCTGTGGGGAGTAAAACTCTGCAGATAAACTCTTGAATTCTGGGGTGGCACTGACCAGAGACTTTTGGGTTGTTGGACTTTGGGGTGATTGGACTTAAGACCCTAAGGGGAAAAGGACATTGCCAAACGTACCTGGGGGTGGGTTTTTTTGTTTATGGTTTGTGTTTGTATGTTTGTGGTGTTTCTCCAGGGGGATGCCTCATTGTTTCCTTCCTTTATTAAAAAGATTTTGCTATACTCAGACTCCATGCTTGAGAGAGGGGAAGTTTTGCCTCCTAGAGGCGCCCAGGGGCATGTGGTATGTAAGTGTTCCAGGTCACTGGGTGGGAGCTCGAGCCGGTTATGCATGGTGTTATTGAAACAGAACCCCTGGATACTGAACCTGGCCCTTGTTGCTGCCAATTCAGAGGGGCAGAAGGGTTACATCAGTTTGGAAAAGAGGAGACTAAGGGGGGATATGATAGAGGTATACAAAATCATGAGTGGTGTGGAGAAAGCAAATAAGGAAAAGTTATTTACTTGTTCCCATAATATAAGAATGAGGGACCACCAAATGAAATTAATGTGCAGCAGGTTTAAAACAAATAAAAGAAAGTTCTTCTTCACACAATGCATAGCCAACCTGTGGAACTCCTTGCCTGAGGAGCTTTTGAAGGCTAGGACTATAGCAGGGTTTAAAAGAGAACTAGATAAATTCATGGAGGTTAAGTCCATTAATGGTTATTAGCCAAGATGGGTAAGGTATGGTGTCCCTAGCCTCTGTTTGTCAGAGGGTGGAGATGGATGGCAGGAGAGAGATCACTTGATCATTACCTGTTAGGTTCATTCCTTCTGGAGCACCTGGCATTGGCCACTGTCGATACACAGGATACTGGGCTGGATGGCCCTTTGGTCTGACCCAGTATGGCCATTCTTATGTTCTTTGTTTGAAACAGACCTGTTTGCCAACTTTTCATAGAGTCATAGAATATCAGGGTTGGAAGGGACCTCAGGAGGTCATCTAATCCAACCCCCAGCTCAAAGCAGGACCAATCCCCAACTAAATCATCCCAGCCATGGCTTTGTTAAGCCTGACCTTAAAAATCTTAAAGGAAGGAGATTTCACCACCTCCTTAGGTAACCCATTCCAGTGCTTCACCACCCTCCTAGTGAAAAAGTTTTTCGTAATGTCTAACCTCAACTTCCCCCACTGCAACTTCAGACCATTACTCCTTGTTCTGTCATCTGGTACCACTGAGAACGGTCTAGATCCATCCTGTTTGGAATCAGCTTTCATGTAGTTGAAAGCGGCTATCAAATCCCCCCTCATTCTTCTCTTCTCTATACTAAATAATCCCAGTTCCCTTAGCCTCTCGTCATAAATCATGTGCTCCAGCCCCCACAGAGGCTAAGTGAATGGCCTGAGGTCACACAAAAATCTGGAGTGGGATAAATAATTGAATCTCTCTCACAAGTCAGCACCCTAATTACCGTGCCATCCTTCCTTTCATTTGAGGTGACTGAGAATAGGTCTACTGAAGTCCATGGAGTGACAGAGATTTACTCCAGCTGTGGGATCTAGCCCCATTTACTTTGAGATCCAAGTGCGAGAAATTGTTACTTTGACATTATTTGAAGCCAACATTTTTTCTAAAATAAAATTGAACAAAATGTTATCTCTCTATTGCCGAGACTGTCTGAAAATGAAAAGCATTGATTATTTTATCTTTTTTTTTCTTGGCAGATAAGAAGAATCTGGGAAGACAGTAATTCAAAGTATTAGTGTTTTTGTGAAGCAATTTATTGCACTTCTGACAATGAGATACTTTGAGATTTGCAGAGATTTGTTGGGGGTTTATTGGAACCACCCTGGGGAGTCGGTGCAGCAACTTGTTCTTTATGTAGGAAAGTCCTGCACAGCAATAGTCATAAAGCACTGTACTGGACAATAAGTGTGTGCAGGAAGGAATGCCGTATATAACCAGAACTGCTGCTCACAATCTAGCAGAGCTGGGGGGAGGGGAAAGTACAGGAAGCATCAGCAATGTTTAGGGATTAGAGGACAGAGCAGCAAGACTTCTGGATTGTATTCCAATCTCCATTATTGACTGGGTGGGGGCTCCTGGAAAATTCATTGAGCTGTGTGTCCCAGCTCACTCCTCTGTAGGGACTACAGAATTGCACCTAGATCAACGGAGCCTCAATCCCTGATTGGAACCCTGTGGTGTTACCCTATTACAAATACATAATAAAGCATACTAATATCTATCTTCTTTTGTTTGACCCTGTGATAAATTAAAGGGGGTGGAGAGTAGCTCCCTTTTATGGACACCCACCCAGCCAGCCATCTATAAAGTCTCTCTTGGTGGCTGTTCTCTGCTTGCTTTACCTGTAAAGGGTTAAAAAAGTCCCCCAGGTGAAGGAAAGGGAGTGGGAACCTGACCAAAGGAGCTAATGGGAAGGCTAGAACTTTTTAAAATAGGAAAAAACTTCCCCTTTGTCTCTTGTTGTTGCTCTCCAGGAAAGAAGGGGGACAGGGAGCAGTTATGCTATGAGAAGCTTTAAGCCAGGTATGATCATAGATCGTACCTAGAACTACTTATTAGGTTTATTTCTGTTTATTTCTTATGGCTAGTAGACTCCTCTGTGCTAACCCCAGATGCTTTTGTTTGCTTGTAACCTTTAAGCTAAACCCTCAAGAAAGCTATTTTGGGTGCTTAATTTTTGGAATTGCTTTTTTAAAATGTAGCAAAAGTCCAAATTCCAGATGTATTTTATTTCTTTTTGTTTTAAATTTGTCTTTTTTAAGAACATGATTGGACTTTTGGTGTCCTATGAGGTTTGTGCACATGTTGTTTAATTAGCTGGTGGCAACAGCTAATTTCCTTTGTTTTCTTTCTCAGCTCTTCCCCAGAGGGGGGAAGTGAAAGGGCTTGAGGGTACCCCATGAGAAGGAATTCCCAAGTGTGCCTTCCGGGGTTCCAAGAAAAGGGTTTTGCATTTGGGTGGTGGCAGCGTTTACCAAGCCACAGCCAGAGAGAAGCTGTAACCCTGGGAGTTTAATACCAACCTGGAGTGGCCAGTATTAATTTTTAAAATCCCTGTGGGCCCCTACCTTCTGCACTAGACATGCCAGATTAGGGAATTAGCCTTGACAGACCCCAAATAGTTTTTTTTGTCCATTCCATTTGCCAAATTAAAACCAAATCATTCGAGTTGACCCAAAACTTTCACCCCCACCAACTTTTGGAATTGTCAGTGAACTGAATCCATTATCCTCACCACTTGCATCCCTTCTCTATAAGGCTTGCACTATAAAAGGGCACACAAACAAAGGGAAAAAGGAATGGGAATCAATCAAAAAAAGCATGAAGAACAAGCAGCATAAGCAACAAATACTGCCAGACCATCTTGATTGTTTTTTGTTTTGAATGAATGAATTAAAAAATGAGTGGATGAAGAAAATTCATCCAAAATGACATGAATATGAATACTGTCACGTGGACTGAAAATTGCCTGAGCGACTAAAAAAAGGCCAGAAATAAACATTGATGTATCAAGTTGAGGGGAAGTGTGCAAGGTGTGAATTTTTTTAATATGGTCATTAATGATTTTGAAGAAGGTGTAAACATCACATGAATGATTTTTTTCAGGGGATGGTAAATTGGGACGTATTCAGAACACCAAATGAGGAGAGAGAAAAAATAAGGGATGGAGAAAGATTAAAGATGTGCAGAAAAGAACAACAGGGAGTCAGCTTGCAAAAATGCAGGGTGATACTGCTAGGGAAAAATAATCCAAGCCATTCAGTGGGAGCGAGAAACCTGAAGTGGAAAGCAAATTAGACTCATGCTTGCCATGTCATCTGGCAGCAAGAAAAGGCCAACATGATGTTAGGCAGCTGTGATGGGGCGCTCAATTCACCGTTAGGATGGAACCTCCTCCTAGATGTTCTGGGGATTAGCTTCACGAGGTCAATGCTTCTTTCTGCAATTGCATGACATCTCTCCACCTCTCTTTCCGTCTGGAGCCCCTCTCTAGTGCCAGGAGGTACCGCTGCCCCTTTGTGACTCGGCCAGCTCATTATATGCATTTTCCATTCCAGGGGTATCAAATCTTTACTCAGCAAATTCAAGCAATCTTCTCATTCAATGCCTCTGTATCACTGCCTCATTCTTAGGAAGTTCTCCCACTCACTGCCCCATGGTGCCATGCCCTTAGTGACTGGCAGGGGAACCCAGCTCGCCCTCCACTGCAGGCTCTGGCTCAGGGACACTCTAGTCAGCTGCTAAGGTCTGTCCCCTTCTAGACTTTACTGCCTTTCCCTGAGCTCTTTCCTTGTCATCTATTGCCAGCCTCTTAATTCCATCCTCCCCTGGAGTAACTATAGGCTACCTGTCTCTGCAGCATCCAAATGCGCCTCTCGTACAGGGAGTGACTGTAGGCTTTCTCAGCAGTCTCCTCTGCTGCCAATTTCCTGTCTTTCTAAATTCAGCCCATCTTGTTCCTCCTCAGTTGGGCTCCCTCACTCAGTCAGGGGATTACTATGTCTACACTACCGCAGTAAGTCAACCTACGCTACGCAACTCCAGCTATGAGAATAACGTAGCTGGAGTCGATGTACCTTAGGTCGAGTTACTGTTGGGTCTACACCATGGTGGGGGGTCAATGAGAGAAAATCTCCCATCGACATACCTTGCTCTTCTCGTCAAGGATTGACTGGAGAGTGATTTGCAGTCAATTTGGTGGGTCTTACCGCCAGTGGATCTATCTCAGAGCCTCGATCCCTGCTGTAGTGCAGACCTACCCTTAGCAACCTGATTTCCCTCAGCTGTGACCTGTTGAGTTAATTAGGCCCTTTCTGAATCTATGTTAACCCTGTCCGGGGAGGTGTGGGATGAACATCTCATCACAGTGGCATACACAGAGACCTCATTGTCATAAACAGATAGCTAAGGGTTAATGTCTCTTTCACCTGAAGCACCTGACCAGAGGACCAATCAGGAAACCGGATTTTTTCAACTTTGGGTGGAGGGAATTGAGTGTCTGAGTCTTTTGTCTGTCTGCCTGCTTTCTCTGAGCTTTGGAGAAGCAGTTTCTACTTTCTAGTCTTCTGTTTCTAAGTGTAAGGACAAAGAGATCAGATAGTAAGTTATATGGTTTCTTTTCTTTGGTATTTGCATGAATATAAGTGCTGGAGTGCTTTGATTTGTATTCTTTTTGAATAAGGCTGTTTATTCAATATTCTTTTAAGCAATCGACCCTGTATTGTATCATCTTAATACAGAGAGCCCATTTGTATGTATTTTTCTTTCTTTTTATATAAAGCTTTCTTTTAAGACCTGTTGAAGTTTTTCTTTACTTCAGGGAAATTGAGTCTGTACTCACCAGGGAATTGGTGGGAGGAAGAAATCAAGGGGAGATCTGTGTGTTGGATTGCTAGCCTGATTTTGCATTCCCTCTGGGGGAATAGGAAAGTACTTTTTGTTTCCAGGACTGGAAACAGAGAGGAGGAGTCCCTCTGTGTAGTTTCACAGAGCTTGTGTCTGTGTATCTCTTCAGGAGCACCTGGAGGGGGGAAGGGAAAAAGGATTATTTCCCTTTGTTGTGAGACTCAAGGGATTTGGGTCTTGGGGTCCCAGGGAAGGTTTTTCAGGGGGACCAGAGTGCCCCAAAACACTCTAATTTTTTGGGTGGTGGCAGCAGGTACCAGGTCCAAGCTGGTGACTAAGCTTGGAGGTTTTTCATGCTAACCCCCATATTTTGGACGCTAAGGTCCAAATCTGGGACTAAGGTTATGATACTCATGCCATATGAAATGGAGCTGAAATATTGGGCTTGTCTCTGGGCACCACATTACATGAAAGATGCTGATTTAAGAGTAAGAAAAAAATATTAAAGAATTATTTACAAGGAAAGACTGATGCTAAATCCGTTCAGATGGGACAAAACAATGATTAGGAGGGTGTATATGTGAGAGAGCATGAGAACAGTCTGCAAATATCCCCAAAGGGTTTAAACATTAAGAAGGAAGAGGAATAATTTAAAATGGAACAAATGGTTAAGCTTAGGAGTAATGGGGGGAAATTTAGAAAGGGAAAGTTGAGGCTGAGTGTAGGACCATAGGAATTGGCAGAATAGATCAGATTCATTCATGTCTAGTATTATGTCTCTGACAGTGGCCAGCACCAAATGCATGAGCCCTGCAGTGGGCAGGTATGTCCCCATCTATTAAAAGTTGCTAACAATGAGATCTATTAGATTGTTAATGATCTAAAGGAAACAGTGGAAGCTTCATCATTTGGGACATTCAAACCTAGACTGGGCAATGCCTCAGGTCACTGTATTATCTATGCAACAATTAGTTTGTATCACACCCATTACTTCAGTATCTGAGCACTTACACTATATGGAACAAACCTCGACCAACTATGTGTCATCTTTCCTATCTCTAAGGTCTATAATAATCTGATCTATACAACTATTCAAGGCTTTTATTCTTTCTATATTCATCCTAGTTATCCATTCAATGCCCTAACCCTCTGGACTTTGCCTCTCCCCCACTTTTTTTTTTTTTAAGTATTTGGGTTTATTTCGATCTTTGTCAGAGACTCCTTCTTCTTAGCATGTGCTGCAAGTGGCATGGGGCCAGGATTCATCACCTAATTTGGTCCATGGGTTGGATCATCAGCTTCCGCGGCGTGGGCCAGGTGCTGATGGGGGAGTGTGATGCGAATGCTGATCCATGCCCCCTGGCAGAGACTAATAGATCCTAAATACTTGTAAAGTCATTAGTTAAAATAACACAACTGATAAGTGCTCCGATGCTTTGGAATACATTGTACTCATCTTACTCCTTCTTGGTTGTTCCTGAGATAGTTACAGCCAGCAGGCAAAGTCGCAGCTCCAGAGAAGCAGGAATTGGAGTTAGTCCCAAACCCAAAATCCCTAACAATGATATTGGTCAAATTCAAGATCCTGATCCTTCTGCGAATGGCTTCACTGGGAACAGGACTGGGTTTACTTTATTGCCTCATCAGAGAGATCCAAAACTTGCTGACGTCAATAGAAGGACTCTGACTAGCTTTGATAATAGAGTTTGGATCAGTCCTGAAGTGGTATGGAAAAAAAAAAGCCCTGGGTTCTGAAGTAGTGTAGCTGTTGAGTTTCCAGGCACTGGTAACTCCTGTTTGATCTAAACGTTATCTTTAAACAACAAAACCTCTACCCTACAGACAGTTTTCTTCCTCTCACACTGCCAGCATTACTAATCTAACTACATTCTCAATACTAGCCTTAAACTCACTTGTTTCTAACTGCTTTTTCTCTCTCTCACCTACTTGTCTAAAATTACTTTTCTGTCTGGGCTGATTTATTTCCTCCTTTTAGCTCAAGTACTTATCTTCCTTTCTCCTTCTGGGCTGGCACTTTTTCTTCTTGTCTGCTCCTTTTAAATGTTTTGCAGACTTTCTTCATGACTCCTTACTTCTCCCCTCCAGATTCTTTTTTCACTTTGGCTCAGACAGCTCAATTCCCTCACACGCCTCAGTACTCCAGGATCCTGAATGCAGCATTCTCCCATCACCCACAGACACAAGGATGGAACTGCCTCTCCAGCTGCTCTTCTGATCCTCCAAAAGTTAAAGAAGCAGCTGCTCCTAGTAGGCAAAGCTGTTAGGGCTTTATGTATCTTTGCCTCAAACATAGGTCACATAGCAAATCTTGAGGAGAAATTTCCTAATGGTGAAGAAAGCTAGGCTGCTGAAGCATCTTCTAAAGGGTGTCTTGGAAGCTCCTTTTATCGAGGTATTCAAAAGTAAGTTGGAAAAGCATTAGGAAATAAACTGTAGGGCACAATCCTGCCCTTTAAGGGCTGTGTGGATTTAAGGAATAGTGCAAATGAGCTATTCTATTTCTAACTTCAATGAATCTATGAAACCCCAGGGTGACTTGCCCTTCCAGACAAAATCCCAAATGAACTGGTGCAGGAAAAACCTAGGAATAACTAAGTCTTAACATATACCTTCCACCTGCATTGTAAATAGGATATTGTTGTTCATTGACACCTAGGACTGAAAGTTTATTGACATTTTGCATAGCATATCCATTTGGAACTTCAGAGTCATAGCAGAGACACAACATAGAATAGTTTTTCTTACTCAATAGCATAGGGGCTATGACACACAGGTAAGCAGTTCTTACGATGCACCGTAGAGGCACTACCTGAGTTCTATTCCAGTTGTTGCTGTGATGTTCCTCGTTACTACTGTGGCAAGTTTGAAATGCTCATGGGCCACTGCATTGTTATGATGTGCACTTGTACCATTATAGCTTTTATGTATGGATAGAATCACAAAACCATAGGGTTAGAAGGGACTACAAGGGTCACCTAGTCTAACCCCCCTGCCAACATGCAGGATCTCAGTGTTTGCTACAATCACTAATAATGAAGTCTTTCAGCAGCCCTGTGAAATTTTGGGGGTCTTAATTACAAGTGGGTAAAATGAGGCATAAAGGGTTTGTCTATATACTGAAACTAAGACCATACCTCAAAGCCTGCGTAGATGGACGTGCGTAAGCTCTGCTCGAGCTAGTGTGCTAAAAGTAGCAATGTGGTTGTTGCAGCATTGGCTTGGGCTAGCTGCCTGAGTAAAAGCTGTCCTGACCCCTTAGGTCCGTGCTCAGGTAGTTAGTCCATGCCACCACCAGTGCCACAACACCCACATTGCTAAATAAAGTGCACTAGCTCTACTTGAGCTAAGGCATCTGTCTATCCAGGTTGAGAGACATACTCCAAGCTGCTGTTTAGGCATACTCAGAGAGTTTAAGTGACTTCTTAAAGGCGATATGGAGAGTCAGTGACAGAGACAGTAACAGAACCCAAGAGTTGCTGTCATCTGCTCTCATCATTAGAAACCTTCCTGTAAAGATGAAAGATTATATTACACAGAAATTAGGAAGGAACTTTCCCTAAAGGTAGCTTGTTCCATAATGGCCCATTGCAGGGTTTCTTGCACCTTCTTCTGAAGCATCTGGAACTGGTCACTGTAGGATACGGAACAGACTACATGGACCACTGGCCTGATCCAGTATGGCAGTTTTTAATGTTCCTATGAGTGCACTGAATACTTGGAAAGTTTGGGGTGGAGATTTTCCCTATAATGCACACACTCAAAGTAAACGTGTTCTGAATGTACTGAGGAGTCAACAGATCGCAGATGGCACAGTTGCCTTCTGTGTCACCATTTCCTGGCTGCCTAGGACCTGAGGCAGAACTTTACTTTGTAGAAGAAAGCCACAAGTAAATTGCCGAATGCTGCTGGCCATGTGACATTACTGTATTCGTCCAAGGGAGAAGTCATTTTCTCCCAAGCCTATATTTGATTTCAATTAACAGAAGACAGCTTGCTTAATCTTTCCCAAAAGTTGATATGGTGTATACCTGAGTGAACTGGCCAATTCCCCTTATAAATTATGTATAAACTCCACAACAGCAGTTTCCCTTTGGAACTCACAGGAAAATTCAATCTCTCTTTTAGCTTATTTTTTGTCATGGTTCTTGGGATATTCATTCCGTATTTTCTGCTCATTTTTATAAATGTCTTATTTATTCAAGCTCTTCACAGAGCCAAGTAATGCCATGCATTGCTGATTTTATTACTTTGGACAGTTTACAATATCTCTTCAGAACCTAACATGTTAATTGATTTTAAAATTTCTATAAATTTGAGCCATGCCTTCAGACCTTACATACTGATGCTGGAGAGACTTACTGAAACACCCTTTTCAGTCCTGTTACAGTTCCTCTGCATATACATAGGTTCAACTTTTTAAAGTAGAAATAGGGGAAGAATAAACTTCTCATCGGCCAGACACCCAGTTGTCTAATAGCAGTGCTAAGTGTTGTTCTGTAGGGGCCAAGTTTGACACTTGATTTAAGTCCAATGTGCTCATTCCGCTAGAGGCAGGGGCATCCATTTAATAGATTCCTAAATTCATACATTGCTAAGCCAGAAGGGACCACTGTCTTCATCTCCTCTGACCTCCTGTATATCACAGGACATAGAACTTCCCCCAAAATAATTCCTAGAGCAGCTATATCATCCAATCTTGATTTAAACAAACACCCAATCTTGAGTTAAAAATTGCCAGTAATAGAACCCACCATGACCATTTGTAAGCTGTTCCAATGGGTAATTTACCTATGGCAGTGGTTCTCAAACTTTTTCTTTTCCATGGACCACTTGAAAATTGCTGAGGGTCTCGGCGGATCACTTAATGATCTTCCAAATGTTGTTTGTACCGTTAGCTAAGTATTGTAAAGCTCTTTGGATAAAAGTGCTATATATAAAAAAAAACTTTAAAAACTTTTTTTGTTCTACAGATAAAAGCACACAACTCATATTTTAATATCAGTGGTCTTACCTTTCTAATGCAATGGATTTGCCCTTTCTCCCCCACCATGGCAGCCCCCAAGCTCGGACTGCGAGGGGTGGGGTCTCTCCCCCACCACAGCAGCCACAGAACTGAGGCTAGGAAGGAGGGCCATTTCTCCCTAGCAGCTGTAGCCCTGGAGCTGGGGAAAGTCATCTCTTTCTCTGGCTGCTGCAGCTGTGAACATCTCAAATTTCCCCTACCCGCTCTTCTCACCCCACTGCCCCATCCCACTTACCCCTAATCCCCCCAAGGCCACCACTTCACTTTACATGTGAGTCTTCTCCAGGGTCCAGGCACCTAATTAGTGGAGCCACGCCTAGCCGTCTCCACTAATTAGATGGGTGGCCCTTCATTCTCTCATGTGCGACCACCCAGGTGCGCACCTTAGCGGGAACTATCTGCAGACCACCTGAATGAAGCTCACGGACCACTGGTGGTCCACGGACCACAGTCGGAGAACCTCTGACTAAGGTATTGTGGTACTTGTGTGCAGCATCAGCTGCTGCCCCCAACTAGATGAAATGGTTAGACAACTCCAGTTTTTATCCATTTGTAATTGTCATTTAGTGGTTGGGCTGACCAGAGCAACCTTCTGACTAGTGATATGCCATGGTAATTCTCTTACCTCAGATGTCAGCAGCATATACTTGTAGACAAGAAATAGTGTGTTCTCTTCCACCCACCAATTGAATATAGTCAGCTGTGGTATCTGTGAATGCCATTATGGATAATTATGGTACATGTAATCCAAAGTTTTGGCTGAGCGCAGTAGCGCAGGAACAATTGTTATAGTGAGGGTGCTAAAAGTGGAAACCATGTTTTGGTTATTACCACTTCAAGCCAGGGGTTGCTGCATCAGCCCAGCACCTATAGTTCCAGCAGCCCTGGCAGAGGGTGCATAAATACTGAGTAATAGTGTGGTTTGAATCATAGAATCATAGGGTTGGAAGGGACCTCAGGAGGTCACCTAGTCCAACCCTTTGCTCAAAGCAGGACCAATCCCCAACTAAATCATCCCAGCCAGGGCTTTGTCAAGCCTGACCCTAAAAACCTCTAAGGAAGGAGCTTCCACCACCACCCTAGATAACCCATTCCAGTGCTTCACCACCCTCCTAGTGAAATAGTGTTTCCTAATATCCAGCCTCAGCCTCCCCCACTGCAACTTGAGACCATTACTCCTTGTTCTATCATCTGGTACCACTGAGAACAGTCTAGATCCATCCTCTTTGGAACCCCCTTTCAGCTAGTTGAAAGCTGCTATCAAATCCCCCCTCATTCTTCTCTTCTGCAGACTAAATAATCCCAGTTCCCTCAGCCTCTCCTCATAAGTCATGTGCTCCAGCCCCCTAATCATTTTTGTTGCCCTCCGATGGATATGGACAAATTGGAGACAGTCCTTTCTGTAGTGGGAGGCCAATCTGAACAAAATACTCCAGATGTGACCTCACCAGTGCTGAATAGAGAGGAATAATCACTTCCCTTCATCTGTTGGTAATGCTCCTACTTATACAGCCCAAAATGCCATTAGCTTTCTTGGCAACAAGGGCACACTGTCAACTCATATCCAGCTTCTCGTCCACTGTAACCCCTAGCTCCTTTTCTGCAGAACTGCTGCCTAGCCACTCGGTCCCTAGCCTGTAGCAGTGCATGGGATTCTTCTGTCCTAAGTGCAGGACTCTGCACTTGTCCTTGTTGAACCTCATCAGATTTCTTTTGGCACAATCCTCTAATTTGTCTAGATCCCTCTGTATCCTATCCCTACCCTCCAGCATATCTACCACTCCTCCCAGTTTCGTATCATCTGCAAACTTGCCGAGGGTGCAGTCCACGCCATCCTCCAGATCATTAATAAAGATATTGAACAAAACTGGCCCCAGGACCGACCCTTGAGGCACTCCACTTGATACTGGCTACCAATTAGACATGAAGCCATTGATCACTACCCATTGAGCCTGATGATCTATCCAGCTTTCTATCCACCTTATAGTCCATCCATCCAGCCCATACCTCTTTAACTTGCTGGCAAGAATACCTTGGGAGACCGTGTCAAAAGCTTTGATAAAATCAAGGAATAACATGTCCACTGCTTTCCTTTCATCCACAGAGCCAGTTGTTTTATCATAGAAGGCAATTACGTTAGCTGGGCATGACTTGCCCTTGGTGAATCCATGCTGACTGTTCCTGATCACTTTCTTCTCCTCGAAGTGCTTCAGAATTGATTCCTTGAGGACCTTCTCCATGATTTTTCCAGGGACTTTGGTGAAGCTGACTGGCCTGTAGTTTGCAGACATAATGGGAAATGATATCTCTACTTATTAATTATTATTATTGTTATTATTACAGCAGAACTTCCAGACTCCAGCCCCACTGTATACAAACAGAGTAAGAGTTGGCCCTTGCATTGAATTGTATACAATCTGAATAGACAACACAGATCTTTGATATAGTGTTATGATATGCAGGCAGAGCGAAGAGTGATGGTTTGCAAACCTTATGGCAGTTCTGTTAGGGTGTTGTTTGCTTATTTGTTTTCATATAATTTTGGGGTGGGGTTTTGTTTATTTTACATTTGATTGTACCTATGTATTGACTGGAGGCAAGAGATTAGCTAAAAATCAAAACAAGGGATGGTATCAGCTCCCCAATCCCATTCCTTTTGTGCATGTACAAATTTGAATCCCCATATATTTTTGTTTGTTTGTTTTGATCACCAGCCCAAAGTGGTGCACCCTTGCAAGGAGATATTCCAGGACTCAACATCTGTCCAGGGCAGCTGAAAAAGTCAGTGAGGAGGTCTGCCTGTTCTGGACACTCTAGAAACACAGTTGGGTGTCTGGGTTTCTCATTTGCATTGCATTACCCAAGAAAGATTTTTTTCCAGCTTATACCACAGAGTTAGGCCGAGTTGTAATGTGTGCTCTGAATACCAGCATGTGTGTTACAAGTGAGAACAGGAGAAGGCAATTCCAATATTCAGCCTCCACACCTTCTCTTAAGAGTGTTTTCGATTTAATTAAAGCTCTATTTTATCCACGAGCATTGTATTGGCTCTAACATCTTTCTGCCAGTGTTAAGTCATAGAATGGCCTTTTCCCTTTCTTATTTCACGGATTTGCTTTCTCCATTTGTTTCTTGTTGACCTAGGAAATTGCCGAAAGCTGGGCTTCTCACTGCCCATAAATATCATTGGTCATACTAGATGATTATTGAGTCTTTATTGGTGTGGTTTCCTGGTTTTGGAGCCCTTTGAAAATTAAAGCACAGAATTTGAAAAAGTCTTTTTTATTCCGCTTCAGCTACCACCCACAGCACAACTTAAGTGTAACTAATTTGTATTTTTGAGGCATATCAGTTATGCAGAGCACTGGGAGTCAGAAATTCTGTGCTAACTTCCCAGCTCTGCAATTGTTTGTATGTTATTTAATCTCTCTCAACCTTGGCTTAGCTGCTTGTAAAATGGTTTGGGCAATAACCACCTTAGTTGGGCATTATGAGCCTTAATTCAGATTTGTAAACCTCTCTAATTCCTTGAAATAATTGAGATAAACAGAGTTATGTATTTTTTTAGTATTGTGTACTGCCACTCAGGGAGAAAAGGGAGTAGTTGATATTGTGAATGGTGTTCTGTTTCTGATGGAAAATTTTCATCAGGCAGGAAGGTATCGCAGCTCTGAAGTAGATATACTCTAGTTCAAACAGGAACTATTCAGGAACGTCCTATGTCCTGTGTTATGAATGTGACCAGGTGCCTAGAAGGGCCACACTGAGAATGCCACTTTAAGGGCATACTGCAAGAAATATGGCAGGCAATGCCCAGGTATTGGTGGTTTACTCTATAATTAGTCACCAAGTCAGTAATAAAAGTGTTTCTGCAGTACCCCACTGGTTAATCAGAAGACAAACACAGTCCCCTCTAGGCATTCCATCCCTTGGCTCCAGTGCAGACAACCATGTCTAATATATAGAGAGGTTATTGAAAACCCATTTCTCCATATGTGAGGTTCTTTCTAATCCCAGAGGACTGGACACATATTGCCAGGTTAATATGAATCTCACATCTTACCCAGATATAATACTGTCAGTCAAACCTTAGTAAACTAACTAAAGATTTATTAATAAAAGAAAAGAGGAGAGTTATAAATGGTTAAGGAATCATATATATATACACACAAGTGATTGCAAAGTTCTTACATCAGGTTTGTAGCAGCAATAGAATAAATTGCTGGTTTGCAAAAGTCTCTCTGGAATCACTCAAGTAGATTGCGGGTCATCAGTCCTTGTTCAAAGCTTCCTTGTCAGAATCTACTATAGAGAAATGAAGCAGGAAATGAAGACAAAATAGAGATGTTTCAGGGGTCTTTTATAGCCTCTGCCATGTGCATGGAATTTTACTAGCCCAAACAAAGCCCACAGCCCGTTTGTGGAAAGTTACTGGCCTAAGATGGAGTCCAAGGTCACATGAACAGATCATATGTCCTTACATGGTAGCCACTGGCCTCTCGCTATCTGAGGCATCCTCAGGAAAAGCTGTCTGGACAGGATGAATTTCTTCAATGGCCTATTATGAGAGTTCTGAGTCCTTGAGGGGCCACCAACACAATGGTTTAGCCTTGATGTAAATTCTGTGGGGGCAGGAGGGTCACCCAGGAATACTATACATGTGTAAGATACAAGTACATGGCCAATATTAATTATTTCAGATACAAAATGATATATGGATTTAAACAGGATAATCACACTTAGCAAATAATAACTTCTCTTGACACCTTACATGCCATATTTTGTACAAGATTTGTTGTAATTGTGTAACCGTGGTAGCAATAATGATACAAATGGTCATCTTTCTTATATACAACATCACAATAAAAATCATAAAAATGGCCATACTGGGTCAGAGCAATGGTCCACCTAGCCAAGTATCCTGTCTTGTGACAGTGGCCAATGCCAAATGCTTCAGGGGGATGAACAGGCTAGATCAAGTTATCAAGTGATCCATCACCGGTCATCTAGTCCAAGCTTCTGGCAAATCAGAGGTTTAGCCATTTTGGCTAATAGCCATTGATGAAGCTATCCTGCACGAACGTATCTAATTACTTTTTGAACATAGTTATACTTTTGGTCTTCACAACATCCCCCGGCAAGGAGTTCCACAGGTTGACTGTGCATTGTGTGAAGTTCTTCCTTTTGTTTTAAACCAGCTGCCTATGAAATTAATTTCATTGGGTGACCTCTGGTTCTTGTGTTATGTGAAGGGATAAATAACACTTTCTCTACACCATTCATGATTTTACAGACCTTTGTCATATTCCCCCTTTAGTGTCTCTTCTCCAAACTGTATAGTTCAAGTCTTTTTAATATTTGTTCAGATGGAAGATGTTTCATACCCCTAATAATTTTTGATGCCCGTTAGGTACCTTTTCCAATGTTCATATATATCTTTTTTGAGAGGAGGCAACCAGAAGTGCATTTGGTATTCAAGGTATGTGCATACCATGAATTTATATAGTGGTATTATGATATTTACTGACTTATCTATCGCTTTCTTTATGGTTCCTAACATTGTCGGCTTTTCTGACTGCCGCTGCACATTAACTGGATGTTTCCAGAGAACTATCCACAATAACTCCAAGATCTCATTTTTGAATGGCAACAGCTAATATAGACCCCATAATTTTGTATGTATAGTTGGGATTATGTTTTCCAGTTTTTATTAGCATTTATCACCACTGAATTTCTTCTGCCATTTTGTTGTCCAGTCATCCAGGTTTGTAAAATCTCTTTGTGACTCCTTGCAGTCTGCTCTATACTTAACTATCTTGAGTAATTTTGTATCATCTGCAAACTTTGCCACCTCACTGTTTACCCCCTTTTTCAGACGATTTATGAATATGTTGAACAGCACTGGTCTCAGTACAGATCCTTGGGGGACCCTGCTATTTACCTCTCTATATTGTGAAAACTGACCATTTATTCCTACCCTTTGTTTTCTCTCTCTTAACCAGTTACTGATCCATGAGAAAACCTTCTCTCTTATCTCCTGACTGTTTACTTTGCTTGAGAGCCTTTGGTGAGGGATCATGCCAAAGGTTTTCTGAAAGTCCAAGTACACTATATCCACTGGATCACCCTTGTTCACATATTTGTTGACTGCCTCAACGAATTTTAATAGATTGGTGAGGCATGATTTACCTTTACAAAAGTCATGTTGACCCTTTCCCAACATATCTTTTTCATGTATGTGTCTCATAATTCTGTTCTTTACTATAGTTGCAATCAATTTCCCTGGTAATGCAGTTAGGCTTACCAGATGTAATTGCTAGGATTTCCTCTGGAGCCTTTTAAAAAAAAAAAAAAGAGGTCTTATATTAGCTACCTTCCAGTCATCTGGTACAGTGGCCACTTTAAGTGATAGGTTACATACCACAGTTAAATATTTCTGCAATTTCATATCTGAGTTCTTTCAGAACTGTTGGGTGAATACCATCTGGTTCTCTTGTGACTGTTCCTTTTAATTATACAGGAGGTCAGGCAAGCTGATCACATTTACCTTTACAATCTATTAATCTATGAATTTTGTAAAGGTCATGAAATTTTGGATTTATCTAATCTCCTCTGGAAATTTACACTAGATCACCTCAGCTGCTTTATCCCCAGATTTAATGTCTTTAGTTCTTGGCTTTATAATTTGCTTTGTCCCAGAGGAACATATCTTGGTGGTGATGGGGTTTCTTATATAGCTGGAATCTCATTGATTGCTTTAAAATCAGGACCAAGGTCTTAAACTAGCATCAGAAGCAGACTCTGAACCAGTGGAGGCACCAGATCAAAGGCCTGATGTGCTCATAACAACCTAAACAATGAAAGTTAAGTAATTGCTGTCAGTGACACTATAGGTTTACTTGGTCCTGCCTTAGCTAAGAGGACTGAACTAGATGACCTCTCATGGTCCCTTCCAGCCCTACATTTTTATGATTCTATTATTAATATTATTTTGAGGCCAAGTTCAGAACTAAATAGACTGGTTAGAATTTTTCCAACTAAAAATATTTTTTTAAAAAAAAGGCATTAAAATATTTATTTAGGTTTATTTTGCAAAAAAAAAAATGGTATGCCTTTTATCCAATATTAAAAAAATCCCTAACATTTCTATCAAAACCATTCTAGAAACATCAAAAGATAACATTTTTATTTATTAAAATAAAAAAGATCAGAAAGTAACTGAAAATGGTCTATTTTAATCACTTTGAAACAAAATCTTTGAAATTTCTTTAAATTTTTGAGAGACTATTTTTTTTCATCTTGACCAGGCCTAGCAATACACCAATTCTCCAGCAAAGTGCTAGGAGATACTCTGCTCACTTAGATGTAAACCAGAGCACTTGGTGTCATTAAAAATCCCTTTTCAGTCTTTGCAAGATGAGACGTGTCTGTTAACCTTTTGTGATGGGCCAATATACACATGGGGTAAATAGGGTAGCAGAGATTGGAGTAAAATTGAAAGGATTGCAAACATTGCCAAATAGAAAATCATTTTCAAATTAGAACAAACTTTTGAAAGTTCCTCCATCCCCATTTGTAGCAACTTCACTTAGTATCTTGCAGTTTTGTTGCATGCTATCAAACATTTGCTGTGTGTCACCCCAAAAGTGGCTGCCTTTCACAGGGGGATGGAGTGATAACAATGCCAAGCTCTTATAAACCACATTTTATCTATAGATGCAAAAGCATTTTACAAAAGGAAGCAAACATCATTGTGCTTATTTTACGCATAGGAAACCCAGTTACAGTTACTTGTTCAGTGTCACCCTGTATGCCCATGGCAGAGCCAAGAGCAGTGCCCACAACTCACAAAGGCCAGGCCTATGAGCTATCCCCCAAGTCCTACTAATTCTGCAGATGCGCCATGTTTTAGATAAATACTTGTGCAAAAAAACTCCAGATGAATATAACTGTAAAGTTAAAAATACAGAATCATACGGTTAGAAGGGACTGAAAGGGTCATTTAGTCTAAACCCCTGCCAAGCTGAAGGATTTGTTGTGTCTAAAGCATCCCAGACAGAAGGCTACCAGCCTCTTTTAGAAAACCTCCAGAGATGGAGATTCCATGGCTTCCCTAGGCAGTTTGTTCCATTGTCCTACTGTTCTTATAGTTAGGAAATGTTTCCTGAGTTTTAATCTAAATCTGCCCTGCTGTAGTTTGAACCCATTGCCTTTTGTCCTGACAAGAGAGAACAATTTTTCTATGGCAGCCTTTCAAGTATTTGAAGATTGTTATGTCCCTGCTTATCCCCTCTTTTCCAAATAAAAAATACCCAGTTCCTTCAGCCTTCGCTCATATGGCTTGCAATCCATCTGTTTGATCATACATTTATAAAGTTTGAGGACGATATCAAGCTGGGAGGGGTTCCAAGTGCTCTGGAGGACAGGATTAAAATTCAAAGTGATCTGGACAAACTGGAGAAATGATCTGAAGTAAAAGTAGGAGGAAATTCAATAAAGACAAATGAAAAGTACTTCATTTAGAAAAGAACAATCAGTTGCATACATACAAAATGGGAAATGACTTCCTAGTACTGTAGAAAGGGATCTGGGGGTCAGAGTGGATCACAAGCAAAATATGAGTGAACAGTGAAGGACTGTTGCAAAAGAAGCAAACATCATTCTGGATGTATTATCAGGAGTGTTGTAAGCAAGACATGAAAGGTAATTTTTCTGCTGTAGTCCACGCTGATTAGGCCTTAGTTGGAGTACTGTGTGCAATTCTGGGCACCACATTTCAGGAAAGATGTGGACAAATTGAAGAAAGTCCAGAGAAGAGCAATAAAAATGATTAACTGTCTAGAAAACATGACCTATGAGGGAAGATTGAAAAAACTGGGTTTGTTTAGTCCAGAGAAAAGAAGACTGAGTGGGAATATGATAACAGTTTTCAGGTACATAAAAGGTTGTTACAAAGAGGAGGGAGAAAAATTGTTCTCCTTAACCTCTGAGTATCGGACAAGAAGCCAAGGGCTTAATTTGCAGCAAGGGTGGTTGGGTTGGACATTAGGAAAAACTTCCTAGCTTTCAGGGTGGTTAAGTACTGAAATAAATTGCCTAGGGAGGTTGCAGAATCTTCATGATTGGGCATATTTAAGAGCAGTTTAGAAAAACACCTGTCACAGATGGTCTAGATAATACTTAGTCCTGCCATGAGTGCAGGGGATTGAACTAGATGACATTTCAAGGTCTATTACAGTCCTATGAGTCTATGATCATTTTTGTTGCTCGCCTCTGGTTCCTGTCCAGTTTCTCCACATTCTTTCTATACATTGGTGACCAAAATGGGACACAGTACTCCAGCTGAGGCATAACCAGTGCAGAATAGAGCAATACTATCATCTCCTATGACTTGCATGCTATGCCTCTATTAATGCAACCCAAAATTGTATTTGCTTTTTTTGCAATAGCATTGCACTGATTCAACACCTTATGATACACTTCTCAGCTATTCCATTTGTGACTTATAAAAGGCCTTCAGTTTCATGAAAGTGCTGGAGTGTCATCAGGAATGTGCTGCGCTTAGAGAAACGTATGACTATGATATTGCAAATATTGCCACACCAACTCACTCCTCTCCCTAGATTTATTTTAATCTTTGAACAAATACACATCTTCCCTTCACTGCAGTTGCTCAGGGGAGAAAGGGAGGGCATGCTCATCTCACAGCTGGACTATGCTGGATCCACAAGGCCATGAACACTTTCCATATTGTTCTCAGGGTGAGGTGAAATATACTGTCCCTGACATGCCACACATCACTAGAAATGCATTTATAACCTCCCAAAGAAAGTTCCTAGAGCAAGTAATATCCTGGTGAACACTTTGTTTCTTTATGAAGGGAAGAATCAGAGAGGGCAGATGAAGCAGGGAGTCTAGGGGTATTCCTTATTACCTGCTGGCACACTGCAAGCCTGGATAAGCTGATGCAGGATGCTGCACTCACAAACTTGACAGCATCAACACTGCTGCTTTAGGCAAAGACAACAACAGAGGATGTTTACTGACCTGCAAACTGTTCTGTATGTGGGTGGGATGTACTAGCTGCACTGGGGATGTTTGCAGAGTACATTGTTCCTGCCAGGAAAGTTACTAGCTGAGCGTAACCAAGTGTGCATTTCTCTCCTGGCTGTATCCTGGGAAGTTCTGATCAGATAACTCCATTACGTTGGCTTGGTGAAGCTTCCCTTTTCAGGCACGTCATGCAGGTTAGATCTGATTTTTACAGGCAGGCACTGCACCTTTAGCAATATGTTTTGCCATTGCAAACTGAACATGTTCCTTCTATCAGAAGGGAAGCTGGAATGTACAGAGACTCAATATATAGATGAACATTATAGCAGCATCAAGCCTGGCTTGGCTGGAGTTGGGAGACATTGCGGTAGTTTGTTTCAGAAGTTCTGTACTTAGTGGAGAAGGGCAATGATGAAGAACCAGTTTATTTGCTGCAATCAGCCACAGACCCCAAGGCACGTTCTTCAAGTAATAACTAGTATGGACAATCTGGTTGAAATGGAGTTGTGTTTATGTAAATGTCAGCGTTTTGTGCCACGGATCTGCTCCCTGTGAGCCCAATTCGTGATTGCCTTGTGGCTCCATCACACCAGCTGGAGGCCATAAATCAGGCATATCCTTCCAGCAAGACCTCTTGGGAATATATTGTTATAATAATGGTCCTACCAAATAACCCTAATTGTGAGCTCAACTGTGATGAGTGGGTGAAAGTTCATAAAATGTCACAATAACCTAAAATAATAAATGTTGATGGGGAAAGGTACAAACGAAAGACAAAAAGATTGATTTAGTCCAAACAAAAACGCCTGCTGATATAACTCAAGGATTGTGTTAAAATCATGCCTGCTAAACAAGTGAAGTGTGGGAACAGAGACCAATGAACCAAAACTCGTATATCAGAAATTAGGACTATGGGTGAACCAAATCTATTCCACTTCCTTTTGGAGTTCTTGGGAAAAAAAAAGATGGGGGAGGAGGGGGAAATAGGGATAGGCAGATGAATGTGGACACTGACTGAAAGAAAAAGGAGAAGTAAGCTTCACCATCATGTAGGATGACCAGACAGAAAATGTGAAAAATCGGGACAGGAGGTGGGGGTAATAGGAGTCAGGGGCAGCTCCAGGCCCCAACACACCAAGAGCGTGCTTGGGGGGCAAAATGCCTACAGCTGCCCCTGATACAAGCCTATATAAGAAAAAGACCCAAAATTGGGACTGTCCCTGTAAAAGCGGGACATCTGGTCACCCTACCATCATGGCTGCCACCACCAGTGTCCTGGGGCTCTGGGCCTTTTCCATCCTAATCCTGTGGTTGCCATGGTACTAAGCAGCCTGAGATCTCTGTATGTCAAACCTAGAACCTCGTTTAACACTGTTAAATGTTGGACAGTTTCATGGCTTTGTTAACACCTTTGACTCTTTGGGCCCTTTATTCCCTCCAAATGAATAGAGGACGAGAGGCATTTGTATCAACTCTTCAGCTGTCCCGGCTGCAGGGCGCATACGGGGGTGGGGTGGGGTGGAGCACATGCAGTGAAGGAGGCAGATGCATTGAAGCAGAGCTGCACCCTGGTGATGCTGCGCTTCTGCAAAACCCCACAGGGGCCAACTCACCAGAGTCTTGTTAAGCATGGATGGAAAGAGCTACCATTTGCAGTGCGCCATGATTTTGAGTGGTCCTACAAAACTGAGGACCTATGCTACCTTTTCCTGAGCACCATCTACTGGTACTTTAACTATTTACAGAGAAACAGGTCGAGTACATCTGAAAGAACTGGGGGACCTAGAGCTCCTGAACAAGAAGAGGCTTAGTCTGCCCTCTCTCTATCTCAGCTCTGCTGCTGACATCGTTGCAAATGCTGGCACTCCTAGCTACTATCATAATGCAATTAAAACAAATACACAGCACATTTGTATCATGATGTAATTATGAAAGTCACCATGCAAAGGGAATGAGGTCCTGTCAGCATGGGAGTGGCTGTTAGTCTCTGTGTAAAGCCTCTGAGTATGAGTGAATTAGAGCTCTTCCAGAAGCCTGACCCAGAATCAGCCTGGGTTGGTTACTCCAGCAGTTAATAAAAGTGCTTCTTTCTCTCCTGAAAAGCCTGAATCCTAAGTGGTATTTAACATGGCTTTATGGCCAAAATGCATTCACACGGCCGTAAAATGGGTATATTTCTTACCAAGAAAGGAGTAATTGAGGCCAGCAGTAATACAAGTGACTCTAGATAATCCGCTTGCTAATTTGTGGGTCTAATTCATTAATGTTTAAGTTAGAGATTTACAACACCCAGAAGGGATGCAGGTTAGGCACTAGGCCACAAAGCCTATTTAATGCTGATGTTGCTCTGCTTGCATTTATTATACATTTTTTGGATTATCGTAATTACACATGGGACTAGCTGGGTGCAGTGTCCAAATCATCAGGAGCTCAGGATCATTAATAGTTGCCATAGAGCTGCACTGTTCCCAATTCTCACAATTTTATCACAATGATCCCAACATCTAAAGCCCCAGCTCTTGGAGTCACGTGATTATTTGAGAATCTCAGCTTCCATTTACAAAAAAGTCTAGCCCTCATGATTGTAGACAAAATCCCCCAAACAGGACCCCTAAAAGTTCAGAAACCAGCAGACTAATCAAGGAAATAAATAGAGCCCCACATTTATTATTTTTCAATGTCAGGATCTGTAAGCCACTTTCACTATTTTTCAGGGCCTGATTCCTGATGTGGAACATTGGGGCTGGTAAGACTGAATTTGTGCTGCAGAAGAACGGCCTTGTTTATCTGTTGCTGCAGCAGTCAAGGCTGCTGCTACTCCTCTGCATGGCTGAAATTTACCCCTGTGTAAACGAGCTTGCGCTGACCATCTGCACAAGACTGAATTACACCCTACTTGTTCTTTTGAACCTGCTATGATCAGTGATGATTATCCAGAATGAAACTATTGTGCACCCATCTCAGCCCGCTTGTTTAATGCAAAGCCGCGCCAAAGAAACACATACTTCTTGATTTACTCCCATTCTCGCTTAGGTCTGTGTGTGGAGATGATAAGTGGCAGCAAAATTTTCATACACATTTCAGAACGTAAAAGACGTCTTTAGGAAACACTGCTGAGATGTCACTGTGCCCCTCCATTGATTTTTTTCAAATGTGCGTTACAGTGCAAGTTTGAGGAAGATAAGGTATGTATTGTTGTTTGGTATCTGCTGGAGACTAGGGGGACCAGATGTCCCCATTTTATAGGGACAGCCCCAGTATTCAGGGCTTCGTCTTATATAGGTGCCTGTTACCCCCCACTCCCATCCTGATTTTTCACACTCGCTATCTGGTCACCCTACTGGAGACAGAAGCAAAAGTCAACTGGAGCACTGGTTTGTATTGTTCCCAGAGTTGTAGATAATATAAAGGCACAAAGGAATGCACAAGTCTTTCTCCTTCACATCTTATTTCCATTCTTTTACAGTTTGGGGCAGACCAGTTAGGTTTTGTCACTACTTTAGTTGCAATTAAAGATTGGGTTTTTTAGGTTTGCTAATGTGGATATATACAGTTTGGCAGTGACACTTTAACAAACATGGTAGAGTTAAAAAAAGTCACAGCTGAGCAAAATGATAGAAAAATCACTGAGTTTGTGCCTTCCATAAACACTGTAGCACATTGATTTCCATGGTGATCACACACAATGAGGGTGCTTGGAAAGTTAGGAAATTGTCACCCTGAATACAGCTATGCATAGGTGAAATGAGAGACAATTCACCTCAGCCATGCATGGGGTTAGAGTACCCCTTCCCCCACCCTGAAAATTAGAGAACTTTGGTTCAGTTCCCAATTCTGCCCCAGGCTTTCCATCTGATGGTGGGCAAATCTTTTGATTTCTTCCTAGCACCTCAATTTTCCCCTTGCACCTCAATTCCACCCCCTACAAAACAAGGATAATAGAACTTGCCTAACCCATAATGGTCCTTTGAGGATAAGCACATTAAGATTCAGAGGCACTCAGCTACTATAACTGGTGTCACCTCAGTACCTTTGATGAAGGCAGATAGTCTTCTCCTGTAAAAGAAATTGCAGCCTATCTGAGTTCTTGAGCCAGACCTTTCTTATAATGTATAAACTTCAGATACATGAAAGTGGACAAGGTACAGTATGAAAAATGGAGAATATTTCTAAATTCCTTAGATAACATTGAAAATTGTACTCTAAAACCCAGGACTTAAATTCTTAGAGATTAGTTCCAAGACCCGCCCCCCCACATCCTTTTCCCCTTTAGGATCTCAGGGCTTTAGCCATGTGAGAAGGCACCAGGGTTCTTTCAGCTTGAAAATATTAACTGGAACTCAGCTCTGGATAGCTCCAGCTAAATTTAAGCCCTGCAAAAACCTTAATCCTGCATTTAACCGACACTGAGTCCCAGAGAAATCTATGAGAGTCTACCCACTGATCCAGTTACAGGATCTAGTCCTAAATATCTATCTTACTGCTGAAATTTCACTGTTTACACATATAGTCAGTCCTGAGCATTCATTGTTCGAGCACCTTCATAACCCTCTCTCTGACCAGCCCCTTACTTACATACACTTTCTGGGCAAAACTCAATGACTTATTTTTATAGTCCCACCCTTATTAGGGTGAACACTGGACCTCTCAGGTGCATCCCATAAGAGAGGCAGTAAACAGCCTTCCTACTCTCTAGAAAATCAGAAATCCCATGATTCTAGGTGCTGAGGCTCTAGCCAGTGTTGGTTTAATCTGGGCCTGGTTGCAGTACATGGGTTGAGGTCTTTAGCTCAACGTTTGATGGAAACTATGTGATCCATCAGGATTTTCCCTAGCATACATGAATCTGAACTCTGTTGTATTTTGAAGCCAAAACACAGGTTCCCTGTGTAAACTAGATTTACTGAACAGGCAGTTTTATCATTCAAACTATGATTAATTTACTCATGTATCACTTTTGTTCCTTTTATCAGCCTACAAAAACTCATAATTCAAGTTGAGACCTTTTCAGTAAAAATGTGTATAATCATTGTTTTAATTAAAAAGCTACCTATAGCTCTACCATCCTATCACGTGATCTCAAGAGATATCATCCCCTTCTAAGCATGGTCAAATGGTCAGTAGTTGATGGAAGAAGCCCAAGAAATCTGTAGTTGCTGCAAAGAATGTTATTAATGATGTAATAGGTAGCAATCTTAATTGCTGGTCTGTAATAAGTAGATGCCCAAGCCTGGTGCTAGGGGGAATTGTGTTGCTGGATGTATTATCATTCAGCTGTGACATAAAATTGAGGTGCTGACCACCTGTGATAATTAAAAATATGGTAGCATTTTTGCAGCAATAGGGGTGTTACGGCAATCTTAAATCCTCTGCAAATGAGGCTAATTAATTTGCCTTTCTAAACTCCCCATGTAATCACAAGTGATTACAATGTTCTTTAATTCTTGTCCTAAACTGCTGTGTTGCTGATGCTTGATCTTTGCATTTGTTGCCTAGACAAGACAGACTGGAAATAAACTGCTAGCTAGGTAGATGGGCTGAATGGTGGTGTCATTAACGCAGGGCCCTACAGAATCATGAGAGTTTGGTTTGTTTCCTGGTTCTGCTGTAGACTTCCTGTATGACTTGAGGCAAGTCAGTTAACCAGTTATTTCTTCATAAAACAGAAGAGGGACAAAAGCAGTTATGTAATTTGCACGGTTGTTGTGAAGTTTAATTCATTTATTTTTAAGCAATTTTAAATCCTTAAATGCCAAGTGTGGATTCAAGACATTATTAGAAAATGACATTAACTGTAGAGGATATGTTTATAACTTAGTGGTTACACAGAAAAAAAATACTTCTCCCAGCATGTATATTTAGGAAAATCATATTCACTGTTTGGTTTTTTTAATTTTTTTTTAAATAAAGCATCTTCCCCTCCCACCCCATCACACTGTGTGAGTAGTGACTTGCTGTCTACCTTTGTTAGACCTCTATAGGAAAAAAGAAATCAGGATATTTCCTTGTAAAATAAAGGTTAAATCCAGGAAAAAAATATAAATAAATTATGTTTCTGATCTTGTTCTTGAAAAGCTAGTCCCATGTAAAATTAAAGCCAGCATTGTAGTGTTTTCAAATTGCATTTAAAAAGAGGGTGGGACTTGACCTGGCTGCCCAAGTCTGTTTGTTTTGTGGAAAAATATACATTCTTGCAAAAAAAAAATCCAAGTACATTGCTGTATTCAAGGGTTTTTATTGGTGGCATTTCTTCCCACTCTTGCAAAATAGGATACAGAATTGAACAGTTATTATGGCCATGCCTGCAGGCTCTCTCTGTGACTGGCGACCCCACTATGCTTGGCTCTGTGCCCTGCCAGAAAAACTTGCAGTCTAAACAAGCATATGCCTGGGGACACAGAAAGACAGAGTGACTTGCCCAAAATCAGTGGGACAGCTGGGCACGGACCTCAGGATATCTGCTTTTCCATCCATTTCCATCTCTAGACCACACTGCCACACCTATGAGCTGAACCAGATGTGCCTGTACAGCCCATTAAAATTGCATGTGGGCTCTAGACACACACATTTGGATGCCCCAAGTTAGGCACCAAAACAGAAGTGGCCATTTTTCAGAATTGTGAATATCCAAGACTCTCAATGACTTTCACTTAGTGTTGTGGGTGCTCAACAGGACTGAAAAGGAAGTCAGTGTCACTTAGATGCCACATATGGGTTTAGGGGCCTCACTGTAGGCACCCATGCTTGAGAAGGTTGGCCACTGATATGGCAAACTGGAGACAAATTTCAGGGGCCAGTCTGAGATGTGTAATGCCCTGCCCCTGAGGAACTAAGGACCATCACAGATATCCCCACCTTCCACTCCACCTGCAAGGCACAGTTCTTTGTTCCTAGCCTTCTGTAACATATCTTTACAGCAACATGCATATTAAAAAAACAAACAAACAAACAAACAAACAAAAAACCCCTATCAAAACAAAACATTCCTCCACACGTGCTTTCCCCCTGGAGAGAGGATGAGAGAACAAAGTGCACATGACAGGTGTGAATCATATGACTTAATATGTGCCTGGAAAGCAGTCAGATACTATGGGGTTGAGCACAGTATAAGAACCTGTATACAATGGAATAGAAAGAGACTGACTTGCGCTACAATAAATGCCTAGCTCTTTAGGATACTGTGGAAAAAGAGTTAAATTTTCAAAAGGTTTCATCCACAGGCACCACATATTAATAAAATCCTTATAAATATTAATCCACAAAAGTAAAAAAAAGAACACGTTTTTCCTCTTGGGAATGGTCAATGATCATCCAGTAAATTCATTTGGCAAAAAATAATTTTGCACTTTATTCACTGCTTTCAGAGCAAACACAAAGAGGATGTTCAAACATTATTTAATACCTGAAAAATATTCTTGTAATTTATTTTTTCTTTTAATTTGATTTTAATTAAATCTGGGCTATAATAAGGGAAGGACAATGATCCTCTGACTATAGCAGAAATCCTGTGTAATGCACCATGGAACTAAATCATCTATGGTGTAACTCCACTGAAGTCCACAGGATTGTTCCAGGGATAAATATGGAGTCGTCGCTGTTAAACCAAATATATGTAGGATGTCATTGGAATTACTCCTGGATACGTTTTGGCCCAATGACTTCATTAATGTTCACCACTGGGCAGTTATAAAAAAGACACTGCCAACTTACACTTCTTTAAAATGATTTTCACTTTGCAGTAATTCGAAGGTGAGGGGGAGTCTTGCAATGAACAGTTTGGATCTGGGCCCAGATTTGAAATATCCATGAGGTTCTGTTTCAGTCAGTTATAAAGAAAAGGATAAAGGATAAAGATCCTTGCAAAATATGGATCTGGATTTAAAAATGGATTTTGCTGCCCTTCTCTTAAGTACATAGGTGTCTGGATTTCTGGTTTGACACAGGCCTATCTCTGATCCTCATCTCAGCTGAAATTTTTGGAATATGAGTGAAATTAGTGAAAAACAAAGCAGAGCAGCAAGGCCAGAGAAGAGCAAGAACAAAAATCCCTGGACCAGTTCTCAAGGCATTTTGTTAACTTCTTATTATGATAACATGTGCAGGTTCTCACTGAGATCAGGGCCCATTGGGCTCAGCAGCATACATACATGTAGTGAAAGATCATCTCTGCTCTGAAGAGTTTACAATCTCAATAATGGCTGGGAGGTGAAGTGACTTACCCAAGGTTAGTGGCAGAAAGAGAAATAATCCCAAAATCTCCTGATTCCCAGTCCCATGCTCTAGCCACAGAACTAGATTGCTGCACAGAGCACTGGAGTTTTAAGTATCTCTCTTGAAAAATTTTACCACCCTTCTGTGGTGGTTCTCTGCGTCTAGTGGGAATGTATGTCCTGGATCTAGACTGTTCTCGGTGGTACCTGATGACAGAACAAGGAGTAATGGTCTCAAGTTGCAGTGGGGGAGGTTTAGGTTGCATATTAGGAAAAACTTTTTCACTCGGAGAGTGATGAAGCACTGGAATTGGTTACCTAGGGAGGTGGTGGAATCTCCTTCCGTAGAGGTCAGGCTTGACGAAGCCCTGGCTGGGATGATTTATTTGGGAATTGGTCCTGCTTTGAGGAGGGGGTTGGACTAGATGACCTCCTGAGGTCCCTTTCAACCCTGATATTCTATGATTCTATGTTATTATTATTATTAATAGTAGTAGTATATTTCACTAGAGCCAACAGGTCCTAACTGAGGCAGGGACCCCATTGTGCTAGGGGCTGTACCTATGTCTACACTTATGGCAGCACGTAGGGAACAGACACTGCACACCCAGCTAGGAATAAATAGCAATATCGCTAGCAAGACACAGCGTAGGTGGGTCGAATGACTGACATGCCTGAACTCTAGGATAAATACCTTACATGGCTCTCTAAATGCCCAAGCCATGCTTCCCACATCTACACTGCTATTTTTAGAGGTGTGTTGTCTCACTGCTTCCTCGCTGCCAGAGCCTTTCCTTTCCACAGTCAATCTAAATAAACAAGACAAGGGCGGGAGAGGAAACCATCAAAAAACCTTCTGCAAAAGAGCCAAAACCCACTTTTTTATATGTCCATAACCTCCTGTTGATCACACAGGAGTAACAAAGCACAATTTGGCCCTCCTAGAGGTTATGCATTTGGGTTATATCACAATATTTGTACACATCTTGTGTGCAAGGTGGTGGTAAAATCAATAAAGTGAATGTAATATAAACGCTACAGGATTCTTTGTCAGTACACCCCTGCTCAGTCTTTATATCAGAAGATTTTTTTTTCTACTATTGAGTGCTGACCATGTGCTTAGCCCACTACAAAACATAAAGCAGACAGGGCCCTGCCTTAAGGAGCCAAAATGCTAAGAAACTACCAGCACTGCCAAGCCTACCTGGAATCAGGAAATCATGCAAAGCCTCAAACAAAGTTCTGCTGCTTCTCATCACAAGTAGCAAGCGTTCAGCAACTAGAAATAAGCCAATATCTGTTCTGGTGAAGTTCAAGGTAGAATAGCTCTCAAGTCACTCTCCCTTCGCTGTATGGGCTCTGCTGGTTGAAAAGTAGCAAGAACTTGTCAGTGAAGTAAACAGGTGTATGTCTACAAGTCAGTGTCACCTGGTATTCGCTAGTTAAATGCGCAGCTGTTGTTTCCACTTTTTGGCTTAACTTCGTTCATTTTTTTTTACCTCATCCCCCCAGCCTCCACCCTGCCTTTCACCCTTCTGTACACAGTCCTTTACATGGTTATTTTCCCCCACACATCCCAAAACAAGTAGCTGTGGATGTTTAGTGTAACAGCTGGTTGTATTAGGAGATAGTAGTTTGGTAAAGTTTAAAAATTACCGTCAATCCAATTTTACAAACTCATTCCTGATTGTATCTAGATAAACTCAAGATCCACCTCTACACCAAGCTTTCTGCACACAAAACAGTGTTGACTGACAGTGGTGGAACAAGCTATGAAGAGAAGAGCTGTTAAGGAAAATAAAAATAAAAACTAGCCAGAGCCAAAATTCAAAGACTTCTTACTAAAACTGTATGAAGCAAAACCAAACCAAACCAAACTGCACAGAAATTTCAAAGGGTACAAAAATACACAGTGAAATGTCACACCAATTGACCATCTATTTTTAGAGAAAAATAAAATACAAGACTAACTATGGAGTACTTACCAAGCACCTCCATAACTACTGAGAGATGAAGGATGGCAAACACTGGGGGAGAAAAATCAGACAGCATCCTGATGCTACGAAATCTATAAATGTTGCATATAAGCAAGGAATATTAAATAAAATATTAAGAGACTAATGCTGCCTGGAAAATTTATAGAGTTGGAGTTGTCTGTCTGAAATTATGCCCTTCGTGTACTTCATCTCCTCTAACTTAGCTTCTCTGAGGGATTTGTTTGGGCAATAAATGCCTTTTTTTTTAATTCTGTGGACATATACAAAATTTACAAAGGACAGATTTAAACACCACATTAAAAATATCAAGGTACCTTTAATAAGAGAGCTTTTGCTAGAAATAGGGCTCACAAACCAGTTGCTGCAAAGATTATTTTTTCCTCTGATGGTAATTGCCATCATCACCTCTAGGGAAGCAATTATCTGGTGCTTTGTTGCTCCATCTGTTAAGGAAAGATGCTGATCTCCATGATTAAGTTGAAGCTAGCCTTCAGTGAAAGCCCTACTTTTGATCCCTTACCTGACATTACAAACTCTAAAGAAATCTCCTCCAAATTTCAAAGGTCTGAACTTATGTGAGAGTAGAAATTTTCTGTGAAGTTTGATGGAAAATGGAAGAGGGAAATGGGAGAGTTCAATCACTGAGGCGATCTTGTTTCCTAAAGACATTTCTACTGTTCATTTACCTCATTCAAACTCTACAAGAGCTTGAGCTCCACATATGATTTAACTGGCTCCCTCGCCTCGTCTCAGTGGAGGAAGGGTGGGTGTTTGCAGAAGGATGGAGTTATCCAAAGCAGCACCCACACACATCATATGAACTACTTAAATCTGGTAACACCCATTGTTTCATGTTCTGATTGTGTATATATATATATATCTTCCTACCGTATTTTACACTCCCTGCATCCGATGAAGTGGGTTTTAGCCCACGAAAGTTTATGCCCAAATAAATATGTTAGTCTCTAAGGTGCCACAAGTACTCCGGTTCTTTTTAAATCTGCATGGCTCTGATGTGGACAACACTATTGTGGGGAGCAACAACAGGCAGGAACAACATGCAGCTGGTCAGGGAGGCATCTATGGGGAAAGGGGGCAAGAGACACACACATTGGTGTTTGAAGGGGAAGGTGAGTGTACCACAGAGAAGGCTGATCTGAGGATGAAAGAGGGACCTTGCTAGAATTCTAGAGCTTGTTTCCCCAACAAATCCCATTTACATGTTCCCCACTCCATTAATGGTCTCTTTGTTGAAAGGAACAGAAAGAGGTGCAACATTAAGTCATGGGACTCTAAGCTGGGGGCCAGAAGGGGAATGGAAGATGAAGGGGTGGCTGTCTGTCTCTGTACAAGTTTCAAGCTCAGCTGGAGTCTCTTCAGACCTTGGAACATGCTCTCATTACTGAAAACTAAGGAAATTCCAGGGAGGGGAATGGGAAATTATTAAACAGGCACAAAGGCTGTAAAAATGTCACTTTCTTAGAAGAAAACTCCTCAAAAAGAATGGTGTATGCAAATGTATGGTTACATTTCAGGAGAAGACACAGTGGGAGGAGGGACACCACCAAACATAGAAAGAAGCACCGCCATCTAGTTGAACTGCTGGGGTGCATCATGGGAGTCCCATGACCATAGTGCACTATGGGAGATATAGTCTAGCCAGGAAACCTGGCCTATAGAGGAGAATGGCAGCCTGATGTACCTGCACGACAACACCCCCCTCCCCCGAAGTGCTGAGGTAGCCAAGGTTCAATGTCAAACTGACGCCAGACAGAATGCCTTGACATCAAAACTTTTCTGAAAAAAAAAACAACATGAAAACAAATGTCAAAATATTGGAATTTCTCATGGGACAGAAATTCTGTGGGTTTTGACCTGCTCTGTGCCCTCTCATATTTGCTCATTTTTATTTATTTGTATTACTGTGGTTTCTAGAAGTTCCAGCCCAGGTCAAGGCCCTTGATGCTGGTACTGCGCAAACATATAATAAGAGGAGTCCTTGCTGTGGAGTGCTCACCATCTAAACAGAGAAAGAATGGGAATTCTATTTTCTCCACTTTATAAACTGGGAACTGTGGCACAGAGAGACTTAATGGCTTGTCCAAAGTCATGCATGAAGATTATGGCAAAGTCAGGAATTAAACTCAGCTCTCATGAATTCCCCTAAGTCCATCCTTCTTTTCCTACCTAGGTTTGTATACCATGCCCACTTCCCTGAGTGAGGGAATCATGTAGACACCCAAGTTAGTTTTACTTTAACTAGGTCAGGTACCAGATCAGTGAAGCCACAGCAGTATGGACTTGTGTGGGCCGTACAAGCCCACCCAGAACACTAGGTAATTACTTGGGTGGCTAGTCCATTCTGAAGCCTGTTCTGTCACAGCTGTCCTGCTCCAGTTCTGGAGCTAAATAAATTAAAGCTAGCTCAAGTATGTGACACCTCTTGATTACAGTGTAGACATGTAGCGAGCAGGTACCTCTACTCCCACTGGGGCTGACTGCCTCTCTCATCCCCTGACAACCTGGAAGACAGGACTTTGTATAGCTGAGTACCAGCCCCTGTGGAATAAATCACACAGGAATAGCAATCTATGCAGACCTTACACTGTATGGTGTAACAAGCCTTGACTATTTTCCAATCTCACCATAATATAGGACTGTATTACCAAGGAACATAGTTCCATGGAGGGGGAAAAAACAAATAAGAAACAAGGTACCACCCCATTTTGTAAACTGGAAGGACTTCAGCTAATGCCCCCTAACAACTAGCTTAATATACAGTTATTACAAAGCTTCAGATTTTTGGCAGGTTAAGTGCTATTAAATCATTTTGCTCTGAAGGCACTAAAAGGTCACAAGATGAATTAGTTCAGGCCATCTTAGCCCAGTCCTCAGTGCAGTGCTCCACTTAGAAAAGAATGGGAGAAAAAAAGAGAAAACTGAACTGGAAATTATGACTCTCTAAATGTCTACAGGATGTGAAGCTGTGAAGAATGCCAGTGCCTTGTCAAAAGCGGGCAGATGGCATGCAGGACTTTCTTTCTTTCTTTCTTACACTTTGATCCAAAATGTTGCATTCTGCCCTCTAGGAAGAATTTTCCAGTTGAAAGGATCAGCAGCTATAACCTTACCTAGTACTTAGAACATACAATAATTTCTTTTAACAAAGCATAATGTAATGTTTTATTTCTATGCCACTGTTTTAAACAGATAGCAACTCCACTGCCCTCAGTAATGTTACTCCGGATTCTCAACAGTGGGAGAAGGCGTGAGCCTTACTAGTGCTAAGTATCATCAGTGTGTGTTGAGCCTATTTAAAGGTCTTTTTTCAACCCAGAGGGCAAAGAAATTCAGTAATCAGAACCACTCTGCCCTTCACTCACCTCACTGGAGTCTAAAAGCTGCAGATCTTGTACTGCTTTAGCCAGAGGTTTTAAAACAGCAGGTGATCTTTACATTCAATAGGACATGAGGTGCATTACTTAAGCACAACTGACTGAATAAAGGATGGAGCAGTGACCTTAGCTTTTTGATTACTTCGCATTTCTGGATTTATGTCAGAGCTTTAACCTCATTTTAATGTAGCTTTTTTCTGTTTATTATGTTCTGCTTCTTTTATTTTCTATTTTGTGTATGTATGTGTGTGTGTTTTTTTTTAAGGCTAGTTTCAGCTTCTCACTGAAGAATCATGCATGCCAGCAGCCTAACTTTAAGCATGTGAGTAGTGATGGTGAAGTCAATGGGATTTCTCACGTGCTTAAAGTTTGGTGCATGCTTAAATGTAGACACCTGTTTAAGTACCTTGTTTATCTAGACCTTATGGGGTTTTATTAACCTGTTGGAACACCACACTTCGGATTCTATGTCCTATTGCTATTTGTTCTGCTTTTGTAAAGTTTCCTTCTGCCCTCGTATTTTCAGCTAGATACAGTACTCACTTGCAATCCTGCACTGTTGGGTGGTCGTGATGTGCACGGTTAAACTATGACATTCATCTCATCGCTCCTACCTGGTTTCAGTTTGTAACAAGTTAACACATCTGGTCAAAATATTTTTCTGTAGAAAGTTTTCCTGCACAAAAATATAGTTCTGTCAAAACTAAAGATTTTTTTTAAGCTGAAAAAATTCAAGTCCAATGTCAAATTTTGGTTTTCCTAAGAAATTTTGAAAAAAAATGTGTTTCCAAACGACATTTTGAAGCAAACCAAACCAAATCTGTTGTCATTGTTTTTGTTTCTAAAACTGAACCACTATTTTAAAGAAAAATGTTAAATGAAAATAAATATTTTTGTTCCATAGTTACTTAAAAGATTGTTTAGGAGGGGTTTTTTGGGAGAGAGGGGAAATTGTTGGTAATTGGTGGATTTATTTTATGAGGGGAAGCAGCAGTTAGAAAGGATGTTTGGGGAGACAACTGAAGTACACTACTGGAATATGGCCATATGATTTATTATTTTTTTAAAAGACTTAAATATCCATATAGGTGAATTAATCTTCATGCAAAAAAAGGTCTTGGTATCACGTACAGGCTCATCAAATGCCCTCAACAGAAAGGTTCACGTGAATTTAGCAGTTCTCATTCCCAAACCCAACCAGAGGAAATCTAAACCCAACCATGGTATTATACTAGTGATTAAGTATGGCTTGGATCTGGCCAGTTTGTTGCTCATGTGTGGCTTGCATAACAACCATATCATGCAGAATCTCTACTTTCATTAAACAAACAAAAACATTTTTTTTAAAAGTCAGTTTCTAGCCCTCATGATTTTGAAGAAAATTGTCAAAATGCCAACTGTGGATAACTTAACACAGTGTTGTCTTCCTGAATCTCCAGACAACCCGAAGCACCTAGCTCTAGCAGTTGTAAACATCCCTGTCCCTTCCCTGGGGTTCTCAAGTAAAATGACACTTTAATGTCAACATTAACTATTTCATTGCTGATCATTTTAGTGGATGATGTGGAGGCAGAGGTGAGAATGGGAGATTGCTGCAGAGAAACTATGTAAAAGGAAGAAAGAAGGAGTAATACAAAGACAAGGAAAAAGCAGCAAAACAGAAAAAGGAGTGCGGGGAAAGAAGAAGGAAAAAAGTGATAGCCCAACAAGAGGAATATTTTCCCACGGAGTGATACTGAATGTGACAATAAAGTACTACTTAACAATAATAGTTATTGAACTTTAGTTACTATACACAGGCCAAATTTTAACCTTAATTTCTACCCTGGGTAGAGGTGAATATGGCGCCCACAATTTATACTCCAACTCACATACCATTCCTAAAAGTGGATTTCACCCCTCTTTGACATCACTATACTAGTTTATGAGAATCAGAAAGGGAAAGTACCAGTGGACAGTTTCACTTTCCATCTATAAAGAGATTGGTCTAGTTTAATTGCCTGGCTGTAGTGCAAAATGCAGACAAATAATAGCAAACTAGAAGGTTTAGAGAGTGTTTCTGGCTTTTTTTTACTCACAGAAAAGGGGGAAAATAGATGATGTTAGGGTCAAATTCATCCCTAGAGTGATGCAATTGCAATTAAAACACACAAAAGGAGCATCAGTCACCAGTGCCTTATAAAAACATACTCACACCAAGTAGAGAAAATAAATGCAATCAATAGGATTTAAACTACTAAGTGTTGCATGTGAGCTCTATATTGAATGCTAGAGAGGATAAAAATAGGACAAAGAAACTTGATTTTAATTTAAAGGTATTTATCACTTGACAATGTCCCTTTAAAAGTCTGTGCATTTATTCTGGTTATTCCTACATCCATCTGAATAATTACTGGTGCAGAAACTCTGCATCTTGACAAATATTCGGATAGTGCTTTCATTTGCCTTAAAAAGATAAAGATTTTAGCAAGTAAAATTAAGCTTATTTAAACATTTTTTGCTCTTTAAATGATTTCTACTTTGTAAAAAGGGACAGAAGTTCACTGACTCCCAGAGAATGGGATTTTCTCATTAGCACTGTGAATATTTAACATAACCTGTTTTGAGCACAGACCTCTTATCCAGGTAAATGTTAGTCAATATAAAAGCTTTCGGAAAGATTACTTACAAAGCCTGAGCTTTAGCTGCCCTTAGAACAGATCTATGAAATGACCCAGCAATTGTTATGGCCCATGGGAGAAATAAACGACACTCCATGTGCGATAATTGCTATCTTGGTTCTGCCCAGGCGTTAAGCCCAGGCCCTCCAGAGAGCTGGGTGTGGGTGGGACACTGCTGGAGCTTGAGCTAACTGGCTTCATTCTGCAAGCAGCTGCACACTAGGCTCTGATTCAGATTTGAGCCCGTCTCCTTTTTGCCCTGACACAAATTGATCTGATTTGAATCAGCAAGCACTCAGGACTTGAGTCTTAGGAGCCTGCTGGTCTGGGTCAGAGCCCAAGTCCCACTTTGACTTGGGTCCAAATCCTATCACTTTGCAGTGTAGATGCGGGTCAAGCTGTAGACCCTGGTCCATAAGTGTACATTTACACTGCAATAAAAAAAACACGGCCTTGAGTCTCAGAGCCTGAGTGAATTGACTTGGGCTTCAGGGGCTTGGACTGTGGGGATAACAATTGCATTGTAGATGTTCAGTCGTGGGCAGGAGCCTGGGTTCTGAAATGCCACGAGGGGGGTGGGTCTCAAAGTCTCAGAGTCTGGGCTCAGCCTGGAGATTCTCACATAATTATGAGCCCAGGAGCTGGGGCTTTAAGGAAAATAACAAATATAGTTAGACTTGTGTCACAGTTCAGGGGAAATGCACCTGTTATCCCCATTTATGTATTGTTGAAATGAAACCCCTAGATATTGAACCCAGCCCTGGTTGCTGCTGGCTCCACCTGGCAGAAGAGTTACACATTAGTCATGTCTCCTAGACACATTCTATGTAAACAAACAATAACACAAAAACATTTGCATTTTTAATATAATGAGCTCCAAAAATACTTAACCTTAATTCAATCAGGTTTGTCCAGGATGTCAAAGGAAATTGCCCACTCTGTCACAATTTGCAATCAAATCATGCAAGCTAGTAACACTATTCAACACATACCGAATAACAGGGCTGATGGAGAAATGAAGCATCCCATTTCACTAAAATTGTTGAGGTTTTGCGATTTGTATTCATTCTCCAGCAAAACAAAACTGAGACCTTTTAAATCTTTTCACTAAAAACTGTACACCTGTGTCCCCAGAATAGCCAATTACTTGTTGGGGATATGGGGACACCAAGGTTTAAGTCCCTTCTCTGAATCAAGCCAAGTTTTCTGCATCTGAGTTGAGTACTCTAACCATTGGATATTGAGGTTGAGGGAGAAATTCCTCACTCTGTCTCTCTCTCTTTTTTTTTTTTTACTGGACATTCCATCCTGGGACTAAGAAACTTTCCTGACAGCATTGTCCCCTAAAAAGCTTCAGTTTCAATGAACTAGCATGTTCCAATGAAAAAGCATTTTGTTGAAAATTTTCCTACCAGCTATACTGAGCAATGAGTTACATGTGCATTCTCATGACACTAAAACAACCCATCCCCGAGTGTGAGTTTATACCAATACACAGTGAGTTAATATGCTGTTTCCAGCATACACTCTGACTTGCAAAAAATCATATTTGTCCAACACTTTACCTATCCCAATCACAGCACACGAAGTACGATGGCCCCTTTCCCTCTCCTTGCATAGACACATGGTCAGAAGGAGAAAGGAACTTCAGATGCTGTTGGTTTCTGGGAGCAAAGTGTCTCCCCTCTGCCAGCAAGACATTGAGCACAAGGACACTATTGGAATTTTTAGATATTGTTAATAATAGACTATTTTCTATAGTTGGCCTCCCATGATGCACTGTGGCAGCTTAGCTGGAAGGGAGATCATGGTGCATCATGGGAGACATGATCTAACCAGGAAACCTGGCCTATACTTGGGAGGGAGAGCATGAGGCACCCAAACTACACCTCTTTTTCTACTGAATAAACCTTGACTGAATAAAAGGGAAAAAACAACAGCAAAACAAATAATTTCAAAAATGGAAATAATATGACCATTTGCCGCCCATGGCTCAGATCACTCTGCTTGTATATCTCATCTCTCCCGTCCCTCCCCCCCTTTGCCTTGTCTATTCAGACTGTAAACTCTTTGAGGAAAGTACTCATGTATTAGCACCTAGCAAATTGGATCCCGTTCCTAACTTGGGCCTCTAGGCACTACTGCTGTTCAAGATATTCATAAATTAGCTTGAAAAAGGAATAAACTGTAAGGTGACAAAGTTTGCAGATGATACTAAATGATTCAAGATAGTTAAGTCCAAAGCTGACTGAGAAGTGTTATAAAGAGATCTCACAAAATGGGTAGCTGAACAACAAACTGGCAAATGAAATTCAGTGTTGATAAATGCAAAGTAATATATATTGAGAAACATAATCCCAACTCTTAGTACAAAATGATGGGGTCTAAAGTAACTGCTACCACTCAAGAAAGACACCTCAGCATCATTATGGATAGTTCTCTGAAAACAACTGGTCATTGTGCAGTGACAGTCAAAAAAGCTAAGAGAATGTTAGGAATCATTAGGTTGTTCCTAATGGAATGTTCTAAACATATATATTTATAAAATTAGGAAGTGGGATAGATAATAAAAGAGGGAATATCATAATGACACAAAATAAATCCATGGTATTCCCAGACTTCAAAAAATATTAGAATTGAAAAAGGTACAGAGAACAGCACCAAAAAGGATGGCGTGTATGGAATAGCTTTCATATGAGGCAAGATTAAAAGGAATGAAACTTTTCAGCTTGGAAAAGCAATGATAGGGAGGGATATTATAGAGGTTTAGAAAATCAATAATGATGTGGAGAATGTGAACCGGGAAAAGTTATGTACCTTTCATGTAAAATAAGAACTAGGGATCACCGAACAAAACTAACAGGCAACAGGATAAAAAGAAACATAAGTACTTTGCACAATGCACAGTCAATCTGTGGGACTCAATGCCAGGGGATGTTGTGAAGGCCAAAAGTATAACTGGGTTAAAAAAAAAAGCATTAGATAAATTCATGAAGGATAGTTCCAACAATGGCAATTAGCCAGGATGGGCAGGGATGCAACACCATGCTCTGGATGTCCATAAAATTCTGACTGCCAGAAACTGGATGATAATTGCCCTGTTCTGTGCATTCCTTCTGAAGCATCTGATACTGACCACTGTTGGAAGACAGGATCCTGGGCTAGATGAACCATTGGTTTGACCCAGTGTGGCCATTCCTATGTTCTTGTGCAAATAACAACAAATCCCAGACACTTAAACTATGGTAGGGCCAAATTCCCTTTTCAAGACTGGATCTATCTCTTAGAGCATCTAGCACAATATGTCGGCCGTGTCGTAAAACAAATGAATGAATATAATAATGAGTTGCTGAATAAATGTGCAGCCTTAATGGTGTGTTAACAAAAGGGTGACGTATTTTTTATTTGTTTTGTTTTGTTGTTATTATTGTCATCCTTAGAGATAAAGAAACCTTTTCTCAGCTCTCCTGAAAAATCCCAAGTGCAATGGAAGCTGAGGGAGCTCAGCACCTGATATCCACAGACTTTTTCCTGCTGTTTCCCCCGCTTCCTTGATCTGCTTTTTTGAGTGTGTCTACTTATTTTGTAGCTGGCGGTGGGATGCTAATGTGTTGTGACAGATCCACTCTATGCCGAAAAAATCTTGAAGATTGGATCCACTGTATAATTATGCCTATGATAGAACAAACCAAAATAAACCATTTCTTAGAATGCATATATTATATGCTGCATGTGTGTTGGGGGTGTCAGACAAAATAGTCTTAGAATTGCAAGAAATATTGGTTTAGTAGTTAAAGTATTTCAAAGATAAACTATTTGAAATTGCTTATTTCTTGACAGGGCTTCTCTGAGGGTTCCCCCCCTGCACGTCTTCACATCAGGTCTGGCTGTGTTTGAAATTTCTGTGTCTACCATTGCTTGTGCTACACACACACGCTTACTTACTTACTTATTTCTCCTGAGAAAAGACTTCAACTTCATGGCAAAACTGAAGAAAGCATGTCAGGATGCTGTCGGAGAAAGAAGCTTCTTTTCTACATCTGTTTTTGGACTTCGGCCAAAATTCTTCCTCACTGCCTTTTACTCTTGACACATTTTCCCTGTGGAGTGAGGGGATTTTTTTTTTTAACAAGTGGCAGGTTATAAGTTGTGCACCTCCATAGCCAGTCTAAGAGTCCAGGATTCATAGAGCAGTGACTCTATATTCATGTCAATATTAAATAAGCATGGCATTTAAAGGTAACTGTGGGCAACTTTTCTTTTGATGGTATCTTGGGATTTTTTTAGAAAGGTTTTTATATAAGACATCAAATAGTTATGAGGAACGTGACTGTGCTTTTTATAACACAAGAAAGGTTAAGAGCAGAAATCTTTATAGACATTGTAAGAAGTTTCAGGGGAACAGAAGACTCTGTGGACTCAGAAGATGGATTTCACCTTCAAGAGTTGGATTCAAGTTCACCAGAGAATCTCAAAGTAACAAGCATTTTGATCTCAGCTCAGTTCTTCAGGGCTTTGTGCGTCTGTGTGTGTGTTGGTTGGTTTCTCAGAATGAGCTATATTTTGCATCTAACCTAACAAGGTTAGTTCCCCACAGATTAGAATTCAAATGGCAGGGGAAGTGCCGAAGCTTGCCTGCCATAAAGACAAAGGGGAATATGTAGGTCTCCAGTTTTGAGCCTGTTCAAAGTTCATGAAAGAACTCACCAGTTTCAAAATGATTTGAACTTCAGGAACTAAAGGTATTTTTAACTGGCTTTGGGGCAGCTTTTTTTATTCAGGGTACTTTAGTGGTGTATGCTGGCTCTGCCTCTCCTCAGGTCCACAGAGAAGCATCCACCAAGAATGGATATGTGTCTTGAGACAGGTTAGAGTTTTGATGTGAGGAATAGAAGAAGGTATGGGGGGAAGGAGTCTTTAGAGAGTGTATGTATATGTATAAGGGGAGAGAGTGAATAGAAAGAGTCTGGGAGAAGAGAGAAGGTTTACGGAGAAGGATTGGAGCAGGAGTTGAGTCAACTACGGAAATTTGCAGTGGGGGACAAGTCCCTAAAGTCAGAGAGATGGAGTCCTAAAAGACAAATACTTTGAAACAGGCAGAGGAGGAGCTATGAGGTTCTGGCCTGCAAGCAGATAAAAAAGGAATGATAGGCACTGTATGTAAACAGAGTGAGTCAAGAGAGCCTGGAAATAGGAAGAGTGAGGAGAGAGAAAGTCGATGAGCTCGCCCTGGATGCAGAGATACAACAGGCAAGGCCTTAGGAAGTGAGAAAAAAGGTAGGAGAGGTAAAGGAGGTGACACACCAGCACATCTAGCTGCCACTAGCTCTGTATTCCCGCCCACCCAGAGGGAAGGCTACAGGCTGTGCAATATTAAATAAGGTCATTAAAGACCCTCTTCCAACCCAGGGAGATTGCCCAGAATTGAATCAATCTGATCTCTCTCTGAAAGACAATCTTGTGTGCTTAAAACACCTCAGTCTGAGCAGGGAATTGTCTCACCTGCGATGGGATTCCATTGAATCACATGGATTTCTTATTTGAAACCCCCAAATCCTTTCGTGTACAGAGAAACCAGAAGGAGACAGGACTCTAAAATGGGCTACTGATCTTCTCCTTCCCTGCTCTTCGCCTTCTTCCCTGCTTCTTAGTTCTCACCTCTGATCTGCCCCACTCACTCTCTTGGTCTTTGCTCCTGCTCACCTTTTCAGTATGGCTCAGACACACATAAATACTAAAGGAAGAGAGAGAAGGGACGGAAACAATTTGCAATAGGTCCAAAATCATGGTTTGGCTAATCAAAAAGCTTTAATCAATACTTTAAAAGCAAAACAGACTGGACTGACATTCAACGACCAAGGCATCATGAATGAGATCGTTTGTGCCGTTGCCGTCTTACATACTTATTCAAGGAGAATGTTTCATTAATACTACCCTACTGATCATGTACACAGCTGAGTGATTATCCATGTTTTTGGTGAGATAATGAGACTGTGAATGGGCAGACTTCTCCTACTTAGTCACCAAACAGTGTCTATGAGTTTGCAGCTCATGGGGAACCATGGAGACAAATGGCAGAGACATGATGCCTGTCTGTGGTTCTGGGAACACAACATTTATTTCTTTTGACAGAACAATCTTCAGCCCACAAAGTATGAATATCAGGTGCAACCAGTGATGAAAATGCCACCTTTTCAGAAGTTGTGTTCTATCAGGAGTATTAACATGAAAAGGAACAGAAAGAAGGATGGTCTTGAGATTAAATCACTGGCCTCAGGACTCAAGAAATACAGATTCAATTTCCAGTGCTGCCAAAAACTTCTTTGGGCAAGTCATTTAATCTCAAGTGCTTTAGTTTGCAGTCTGCAAAATGAGGATAATGCTACTTCCTTTCTCCTACCCCTTGCCTATCTTGTGTATTTAGATTGTAAACTCTTTGGGGCAGGGTCTATTTCTTAGTCCTTTTCTATACTTATAAGAATATAAGAACGGTCATGCTGGGTCAGACCAAAGGTCCATCTAGCCCAGTATCCTCTCTTCTGACAGTGGCCTCTGCCAGGTGCCCCAGGGGGAATGAATAGAATAGGTAATCATCAAGTGATCCAACCATCCACTCTAGGAGTTATACCAGTACTCTTATATTGGTAAAAAAAAAAAGCCCCCCTCCCCCCATCCAGCATAGTATCAGTAGAAAATCTGTGTGTAGACCAGACCATATTAGTTGTTTGTAGAACACTTAACACAATGGAGCCTTGATTTCAATTGGGGCCACAAGATACTACTATAACAGGGGATGGCAAACTACAGCCCGCAGGTTGGATCCTGGCATGTAAGGGCTTTCAATCCAGCCAGCAGGATTGCCAGCCCACTGGCACAGTGGGACTAAGGCAGGCTCCCTGCAAATCCTGGCCCTGCGCCGCTCCCGGAAGTGGCTGGCACCACATCCCTGCGGCCCCTGGGGGAGGAGGGCAGAGGGCTCCATGCACTGCCCTTGCCTGCAGACACCGCCTCCCGCAGCTCCAACTGGCTGGGAATGGGGAACTGTGGCCAGTGGGAGCTTCAGGGGTGGTACCCACATGCCAGGGCAGCATGCAGCGTGCAGCCGAGCAGCTAGCCCCGCTCCACCCCACCCCCAGGAGCCACTTTGTGACATGCTGGCTACTTCCAGGAGTGGCATGGGACCAGGGCAGGCAGAGAGTTGCCTTAGCCCTGCTGCATGCTTCTGCCACCCCAGAGCAGCTTGAGGTAAGCAGCACCAGAGCCTGCACCCCGATCCCCTCCTGCACCCTGTACCCCAACCCCCTGCCCTAAGCCCCCTAATCTCCTGCCTTGAGCTCCCTGCTGCAACCTTCCGGCACCCCAACCCTCTGCCCTGAGCCTCCTCCCATACCCCACACCCTTCCTGCTTCCCAACCCCTTGCCCTGAGCCCCTTCCTGCACATTGCACCCCCTCCCAAACCCTGCACTCCCTCACTCACCCCTGCCCCAGCCCTACATTCATGGCCCTGCATGCAATTTCGCCACCCAGATGTGGCCTTCAGTCCAAAAAGTTTGCCCACCCCTGTCCTATAACATAAGTAATAATAGTGTGGGACAACTTCTTGTACCTCTTGATAGAAACTCGTGCCCCATACATATTAATTTTAGAGCTGGCAGAAGCCACTTTTTGGAAGGTTTTGACAAATTTTGAATTACTTTGCTCTGAATTCTGAAGAGTGAGCTACTAAATGAAATGACAGCGAAGAATCAAGACACTTCAAATAGCTGCATTATGGAAATGGCAGGCGCTGACATTGACATGGGATTGCTGGCTACAGAAAAGATTAGATTGAAGAATGTAAGGAAAGAAAAAAATCCAGCCCCGAAATAGTGGGAGTAAACATTGACACTGCAAAATGTATATGCTGGCAAAATGCTGTCATCCCAGGCAGTGTTGAGTCAGCCCAGGCTCTGCCTGACCATTCAATAAACCATGGAAACTTTCTGGAGTTAATACCACATGGCGAGCACGACTGTTCTGGACAATTAAGTCGCACATTGTATTTCAGACTCTCTCAGGCTGCAAGATACAGATGCCAACTTTGACAAAAAGGTTTTGCTGCAGGAAAGAAGCATTTCTCAGCAAGGTAACAGTACAGAAGTCCCTGCGTCCTCTCAGAGACAGTGCCATAAAGTTGATTGTAAAGGTAATAACTGAGCACGTAGGATATTTTCTATCTTCGTGGTATCAAGGCACTATGACCCATTTTGTGTCGTGTCGACAGCCCTAAATTTAACAGAGGAAGTCACAGAATTGGTAAAATTAGGGGGGGTAAATGGCTTAGGGTATGTGTGCACTTCAATTAAACACCCGTGCCTGGCCCGTGTCGGCTAATTTCGGCTTGTGAGGCTCGGGCTATGGGGCTGTTTAATTGAAGTATAGATGTTTGAGCTAAGGCTGCAGACTAGACTCTGGAGCCCTCCTCATTCATGGGGGTCTCAGACCCTGAATGTCTACACTGCAATTAAATGGCCCCTTAGTCCGAGCCCTGTGAGCCTGAGTAGGCTGACAGGGGCCAACTGCAGGAGTTTAATTGCTGTGTAGAAAAATCCTTAGACACCCACCCCTCTCTGCAGCTGGGATAGGGGGCTTGAGCTGGAGAAAGGAGACATGGCCCAGACTTTCTGGCATGTAAGCAATCCTCTGCTGTCTAAGCCACCGCTAAGGGCCATAGGCAGCCAATGTAATTTAGTGCAGCCCAGAAGCTGCTCTAATTCATGCTGGTGGACTGACCCAGGGTACTGCTGACTAGTATGAGGAGGATGCAAAAGTGGCTTAAGGCTGTTTTACGGCCCATTCTCAGTTATGTGTTCCTTGGTTGCAGCCAAGAGCCTGGACCTAAAATGTGAGCTAGAAGCAGCCACAGCATCTTTATGTTTATACATCAGTATTTCGTTTGAATGTCTGTGGGATGCAGTGCTCCTCTGCAGAGCCCTCTTCAGGGTCATCTGTGGTATTGCAGCCACTCCCTACCTTATTCTGCAAGGATTGAGCACTGGCTTGGGGCACGACAGCCTGTATCATAAGTTTGGTATCATTCTCTAAACAATCAAGTAACAAAATAGCAACTCGGAATTCAGCTGTCTGCTTCTTTAGACAAAGGGGAAAAACTCTTCAAAATGCAAGCACTTAGTTTGCAGTGCTTTGGGCAAGTCCCTGGCTTGGGTTAGCCCTGAGGCACTCCTCCTCTGGTCCCAGTCACATCCAACTCTATCCCTGAGCAAAAAGCAGGCATGGCTTTTTAACTGGCCTGCTGGTTTGTGATTGGACAGTATTTCCTCCTGGCCCTTCTAGGTCTTTGGAGGACTGTCTTGTTGGTCTCCCAGTGTGAATGGATTTTCCGTGGGAGGAGAGAGTCAGGGGGCTGATACCTGTTCCAGCAGGTCCAGTCACAACATCTTGTCAATAAACATAACAATGAGAGCTAGAAACTTCCTTTAAAAAATGAATGGTGATTGCCATGAGATAACATGACTCCAGGTAGGTGGAGTTTAAGGAAAGCACCAAATATAGAAGACTTACCATAAAACCACGCGACTTGGTGACACTGCACATTGTCCTCTTTCTCAAAATGTTCTTGTGTGGGACGGGTGCAATATGGCTAGAACTGGCTAAAAATGAAAGGAAAGTTCATTACTTTTAAAATGTTTTTCCTCCTTTTTCATTTTTTTTTCACATTTCAAAATGTGAAAAATGTAACACCTCTGGGTTGGCAGTACATTTTCAAAATGTGTCTCTCTATGTGTTAAAAGTTATATACTGCAAAAGTTTCTTTTAAAGTGTCATAAAAATCTCTTAGCAAATTCGAGACTTGTGCAAGACTGAGGACGTGGTCACCACACAATAAATAAAAACCAACAAATAATAATGACTGTCACTCTTTGAGTTCATCTAATCTCAGAAGCATGCTGCCCTAGCCCAGTCTCTTTTCCTCCGCAGTTGTAGTTCTGATAATGTATTTCAACAACATGTTGAAAGAATAGCATTGCTCTTTTGGCACATTTTTTTGTAATACATAGGACACCTGTTGCTTCGACAGTGTACTATTGCAATATTTTATCAAAACAATGGCTGCCAAGAACTTATATCCCAAGATGGATGTTATATATTTATTTTAAATGAGAAAAATAGAGGATGGTTTATAGGAATCTATCTGCGATACTCATATAACCACCATTATTGTAGTATCTGAGTATCTCACAATCTTTAATGTGTTTATTCTTACAACATTCCTGTAGAGTAGACATCTCCATTTTGCTGATGAGGAGCTCAGGCACAGAGAAACTAATGACACCCCAAAAACCACAAAGGAAGTTTGGGGTAGAGAGGGAATTATAGAATAAGAGAAGATTAGGGTTGGAAGAGACCTCAGGAGGTCATCTAGTCCAATCCTCTGCTTAAAGCAGGACCGACACCAACTAAATCATCCCAGCCAGAGCTTTGTCAAGCAGGGCCTTAAAAACCTAAAAGGATGGAGATTCTACCACCTCCAAAGGTAACTCATTCCAGTGCTTCACCACCCTCCTAGTGAAATTCAACCCAAGATTCTTAGACCACTGGACCATCTTTTGTGGGAGAAATAAAGAGGGAGTATAATACATGCTAGTAAATTGGCTTAGGTTCTTCATAGCTACCTGAGAAGATTAATTTATTTATTTATTTAATGTGGCCTTAAAATATATTAAGTTTTTGAAAAAAAAATAAGTAAATATCGGGAGAAAAATGCTGCATTACCATTACCACTGCTCAGCCCATCTCTGATCTCATGCTCCTTTTCGTTCTGCATTCTATTTTTCTGAATGTTTATTCAAGAAGAACTCCACAAGTCATTCTCCCCATCTGCTTCTCTCCTCAAAGTGGGTTCAATAATACTCGCCTCTTAGTGGTTTGGGGAAGCTTAACATGGAGCGTCATCATTGACTAAGAGGAGAAGAGTGAGGCCAACATGGAGTGCTTTTGAAATTCCCACCCATAATCATTTAATATTTGTTAAGCACTTCCAGATCCTTGAACCAGAGATCTTCTATAACTACAGTATTTAAATGACTTTAAAAATCTTTTTTTTTTCCAGGGGAGTTTTTACCATAAGAGAAAGGGAGTTTTTACCTCTCTGATGGACACCTAATGTTCAATTTCATGAAAATGACTGAAATTCTTAAAGTGACTGTAACATTGACTCACGAGCTGTCATGGCATAAATCCCCACTCTGAACCTTAGCGTCCAAAAGATGGGGTACCAGCACGAATCCCCCTAAGCTTAATTACCAGCTTAGATCTTGTACTGCTGCCACCAACCAGGACTTGCAGTGCCTGGTAAACTCTAGTCCCCCAAAACCTTCTCAGAGGACCCCAAGACCCAGACCCCCTAGATCTTACACAAGGAAAGTAAACCCTTTCCCTCACCGTTGCCTCTCCCAGGCTTTCCCTCCCTGGGTTGCCCTGGAAGATCACTGTGATTCAAACTCCTTGAATCTTTAAACAGAGAGGAATGCACCTTTCCCCCTCCTCTTTCCTCCTCCTTAAGAGGTAATACAGATTCAAGCTCCGTGAATCTAAAACAAAGGGATTCCACCTTTCCCCCCTTCCTTCTCTCTCCCTGTCTCTCACCAATTCCCTGGTGAGCACAGACTCAATTCCCTTAAGCCTCAACAAGGGGAAAAAATCAATCAGGTCTTAAAAAGCAAAACTTTTAATAAAAAGAAAGAAAAAAAGGAAAAGTTGTCTCTGTAATTTAGATGGTAAATATTACAGGGTCTTTCAGCGTATAGACACTAGAGAGGAGTCTTCCCCCCAGCGCAAATACACATTAAAATCATTCCAGCAAAATACACATTTGCAAATAAAGAAAACAATCAAAAAGACTAAACAGCCTTCTACTGTTACTTACTATTTGAATAGAAAATTAGAGAGCCTGTAGGTACGTCTGGTTACCCTCTCAGAACCCAGAGAGAACAACAGACAAAGAAAACACACAAACAAAGACTTCCCTCCACCGAGATTTGAAAGTATCTGGTCTCCTGATTGGTCCTCTGGTCAGGTTCACTGTTTGTTAACCCTTTACAGGTGAAAGAGACATTAACCCTTAACTATCTGTTTATGGCATGAGCCTTTCTCTCTTTTTCAGTTTTCCTCTTACAATTTTGGAAAGTGAAAAGCATATTTTTGCTGCTAAGCTGTAACATACTGATGATATACAAACTACCCAGGATTGTTCTTTGACATAAGCTTTTTAACTAATCACAGCCAGGTAAAAATGAATCTATGGAATTTTCATTGCATAAGTTTAACATCTTAAAAGCTAGTTAAAGTTTAGTAAGATATTTTTAGAGCTGTCTAAATGGAAAAGAAATATTCAGCCAGATCCTCAGCTGCTGTAAATTAGCATAGCTCACAGCAGCAGAGTACCTGACGCATTAAGTTGTGTAATCGCGTAAGTAACTTCCATCAAGGTAAATCCCAAAGTGATGCAGCCTTCCTGCAGATGAGCCCCACCCAGATCGATCTCCAGCTAGGTCTTTAGCATGATTCAGCTGGATGTTCAGTCTGTGTCTATCACTGGCAATTTTAACATGCCGGCAAAGCTTTTGGTACCCATGTGATCACCAATGGTGCAGTAGCATTGCTTGGTAAACATGCTTTGTAATCCACTAGTCTTCCAGCCTAATAATATGTCCATACCAAGAAAACCACCATAACCAAACTAGTGCTGATGGAGTTGGTTGGTGGGTTCGTTCACAAATATCCTCATTGCTGATCTTCTCTTGCTACTTAATATGGAGATGCTGAGGAGGATGACAGGAATTGAAAATGTGAATACAGGGCACTTCAGCCTTTCACTGCCACACAATACAGTTGGTATAACTCTAGTCTGGTAAATGATATGCCATGATGCCAAAGTGTAACATGAAGCTACTTTTAAAGGTGCTATGAATGAGAGATTCAGAGCCTTTATTTTGAATGCCTACTTTTACTGGCTATTGGATCTCTTACATTGCACCTAGTTGCAACCTGGAGTTGCAATTCTATATTTTGCTGCCACTCTTGACAACCCCCAAATGTTTCTGAATGATCTTTTCCTCTCTTTTGCAAGCCATCTCCAAAAGCTATGGATAGATGCAAAAGTGCATCTAACTGAGACTAGTGAACCACCAGAATAGGAGTGACTCAAGAAAGTCACTCACACCTTTTAAAAACCATAATCCTGGCAACCCTTCTGAAAAGCATGAGCTTTTCACGTCATTCCCTGTGCATTAACAGCTCCTGTGGTTACTTTGACAGTTTCCAGAAGAGTTGTGAGAAAGACTGTTCTCATGAGATTCTCAGCCTGATTTCTAGACCAGAGCCATTCAGGTAAGACTGGGGAAACTTCAGGTATGCCTCCAAAGATTAGGTTGCTTTTCCAAATTGAGTCTGCAGAACAATTGTGGATGGCCCATTGCTAGTTACACTTGGAATGGGCCCAGAATTTCAAGGATGTCTCAACATTCAGAAAATAAAAAGTTGGAGAGAATACATAAGGTGTTTTAGTCTGCAGCCAAGTCCACGGTTAAAAGATGCAGTTAAAACTTGGTGAAACAACCTTGCTTTAGACCAAACAGCTGAAGCTGCCAAAGCAAATGAAGAGAGACAAAACAAAGGGCACATCAACATAATGTACATATTGTGAGAATTTTTGAAGGTCAGTGCATGATCTTTTTACTTCTTAGTGACATATAATGCCAATATTTGTCAGTCCTTGATGAAGACCAAAGCTCACTTGGAAAAAAAAATGCATTGCATGACATTTGTTCTCAGCTCTCTACCATTGAGCAGTCTTTGTTGCTGAAACGTTCTTTGAAAATAGTTTGTAACTACCAAGAAAATTAAGGACACATGGTTTGAAGAAATTGTGGGGTTCACATGGTGTTCACTTGCAGTTAGTGATGAGTGAAACACACACAACATGTACATGGTTTTTATTTTACACGAGCACCAAAATAAGTTCAAATGCTTATCCTAACTTCTTTAGTCTTCAAAATTGGCCTGGAGACTGACTTTAAAAGGATGTGAAGTTGACTGAATTAAATCTGATTTAGGACTCAAAGGGATATTCACAGAATTTCTTTTTCTCTGCTAATCTAACTCTAGTATCTGATAATTTTTCAGCTCTAGATCCTTGTCGATAACTGACCGGCTGCAAATCCCTGTGTGGTCATACTTATTTTGCTTTAAGAGTATCTTATTTCAGTTCATCTTAGCCCCCCTTCCCCCCCTTTTAATTGGATTAAGCTACATTGAAACTACTTATCCACTCTTAAACCAAAACAAGAATATCTGCACACAAACTTGCATCTCTTTGACTAAATCAGTTTAGCAACATACTTTTAGTTAAACTGGATGTATCCAAGGCTTAGGAATCCATCATTTATAGTAGATCACTTCTCAAAGAGCCAGATTCTCCATTGCTTTGCTATGCATATAGTTACACATGCTTGTCCAACTAGAATACAAAACCACAGCCATTCTGATCTGGTAGCATTTTAAACCTCCTTTTGCAGGTATAAGTTACTATAGAATGGATAAGTCAATAAGAATCAGGTCCACTAACCTTAATAACTCTGCATATAAGGTAACATAGTTGTTCTGAATGTACATTCTTCCTTTTTCATTTCTTGTTGACCTTGTCAGCTGAACTAATCAAGAAAAACAAGCAAATCACCCCTCCATCCAGTAGAGGTACAATGTCAGCTGCTTGGAGATATTCAAGGAAAACTGGAAAGTTTCCAGAAGATTAAGCAGAAAGCTTATGATTTTAACCAGACTTTAAGATTTTTACCAACTCTGACAAAGAGAGAAATCTTCAGCTCTTTTAGCTAAAATCAATCAAACGAACTATTGTAAACAGAATTTATTATGGATTGAATAGAGCAGTAATGCTGAGGTGCAAGTATGCAAAGCTCTTAGGTGAGTTGCTTTTTAGTTAAGACACATGCAGCTTGGGAAACATTTACAGGCATCACTAAGACACTTGGGTTAGATGATAAGCTAACTGCAAGAGCCAGTAATGTACATCAAGCCAAATCCTCTTTCCAGCATTCACAGCAAGCCGCTGAGCTGTGGGGATGCTTCACCACTGGTATTGCAGCTCCCATAATGCCCAAATCCACTTGCTTAGTTTGACCAGGATTATAATTAGTAGTGAAAAATGTAAAACATTTTATATGCCATTCTTCTCCCACCCCCTCTCCCCAAAAATTACTCACCTTGGGCATGTAGGCAAGTGGAAATATGCAGTGTGTTTTGTTCTCTCTCTGTCTGTGTCTTTTTTAGATGTATAAAATCTCACCATATGTTAACCAAACATCACCATCTGTTTTCCAAGATAATCCCTTCACTTTACCTAAATAAGAACCTCCTGATCTGAAATAACAAAGTAACGCTATTTATGGTGGTCCAAGGTAAATAGGCACCACTCCACCGATGCTGGTACCTTTACGGCATTTACCCTGGTGGTGAATTCAAATGCCAATGATTATGAAAAGGGAAAAGTGCTTTGTAGTTTTACATTTGTTTCTCATTTCGGAGTTTAGTTCATAACATAAAATCAGGCAAACAAACAGAAATTGAGAAATAAACAGAAATTGAGAAATAAAGACACTGCTGATTTCCCTGGGAATTGCTGGCTGCTGAGCACCTTTAAAAATTAGACCATTTAGCCCTTGCTCCTGAAAGGACCTGAGCACCTTCCACTACAATGGGAATTGACAGTGCTCTGCACCATGAAGGATCAAGCCCTTATTTAGGTGCCTGATATAGATTTAGGAGCCTAAATTAAGGCACTGAATCTCGAAATTTTGGGCCATATGCATGTGTATAACCAAGATTTTCAAACCTGGGGTGCCACAAAATAGGTGCTTTATATGACTTTAGGCATCTATATAAAGGGACCCCAGTTTTCAGAGGTGATGAATACATACAACACCCGTTGACTTCATTCCCAATGGCAAAGTCCTTCCTTGCACCATTAGACCACTCTCTCTCTCTTTTTCTCTCTCTCGCTCTTTCCCTAGCCCCAGTACTTTAATTAATATTGCAGGTCTTAAAATACAGAATTTGCCGTCAAGCGGTATGAATCAATAGTTGTAAAAGAATATGACTAAGGCAGTGTTTCCGGCAATGTAGGAACACATAATGAAGAATGAATTATTGCCACTTCTGATGCAGGGACATTTTTCATTATTATTTGATATTTAATAGTCAAGCCTAATATTATGTCCAGAAACAATTTTGGTGGGTGTGCACTAAAATGTCTATGTTAGTGAAAGTGGGAGGGTTAATATCTTTTATTATACCAACTTCTGTTGGTTGAAGGAACAAGCTTTCAAGCTCCAGGGGTCGGCAACCTACAGCACATGTGCCAAAGGTGGCATGCGAGCCGATTTTTGATGGCACGTGGGGTGGGCTGAGCTGCTCAACGCGCCTCAGCTCTGGGGTTCCCACTGCTGGCCCCTTGCCAGCCAGTGTCCCACCTCTGGTCCCACTCAGCGCCTGCTGCTGGCCTGGGGAAAGGAACCCCAGGCTGGCAGCGGGCTGTGAGCCCAGCTGACAGGAGCCAGCAGGTGAAACCCCAGAGCGCTGGCGCTCTGGGGTTTCCACCGCCGGCACCTGCCCACCGGGCTCCCACTGCGGGTCCCACTCAGCCCCCGCTGCCAGCCTGGGGGAAGGAACCCCAGGCTGGCAGTGGGCTGAGACCCCGGTTGGCAGGAGCCCCCTGCTGAAACCCCAGAGGGGGGCTGGCAGAGACGCTCAGCCCACCCCTGAAACCCCAGAGCTGGGTGGGTTGACCTGCTCAACCCGTTGCCTCTCTGGGGTTCCAGCTGCGGGACTCTTACTAGCTGGGGTCCCCACTGCTGCCACACTCATCTTGTTTCCAGCACAGGCTCCCTGCCAGATAGAGTCCAGGCTTCCGGCCCTGCTCAGCTCCACTCACCTCAGCTGCCAATCTGGGGTTCTAGCTGCTGACCTCCTGCCAGCCGGTTATCAATTTATAACTCAGAAGCCTGTGTGCAGCTTGAAGTATCTAAATACATGCAACCAGACATTGGAAAACTCAGCAAGGGCAAGGATCACACTAAACTAATAAGATCTGCATTTTAATTTAATTTTAAATAAAGCTTCTGAAACATTTTGAAAACTTTGTTTACATATAACAGTAGTTTTGTTATATATTATAGACTTATAGAGAGACCTTCTAAAAAACGTTAATGTATTATCAGCACGCAAAGCATTAAGTTAGAGTGTATACTGCTGAAAGGTTGCTGACCCCTGAGCTACACAGAGCTCTTCCTCAGGTCTGGAGAAGATAACCAGAGCGTGTCAGCTAAATACAAGATTGTTAAGCATAAGAGGTTCACGCATGTTGTACCAGACCACTTAAAATGAAAGGCACAATTAACACCTCTGTGCTCCAGGGGCAAAGAAGGGTTAATAGGCTACAAGGTGTGTTACAAATTGTTGTGAAGAGCCATAAAACTGGTGTCTCTGCTAAGTCCATGGTTAGTTTAGTTTCCAGCAGAGTTATGAATTTAAGTTCCCAGGCTTGTCTTTTGAAGATGTTGTGCAGGTTTCCTTTGAGGACTGAGAGGTTAGATATGGAGTGATCACTTTGTAAAAAGTGTTCACCCACTGGTGATAGGGTGTTTTTGTCTTTTATGATGTTTCTATGTGAGTTCATTCATGAACGTAGTTATTGTCTGCTTTCACCCATATAGTTGGTGTTGTGGTATTTGTTGCACTGGATGAGGTCACAATATGTTGTGATAGACATGTGTAGGACCCATGGATCTAGAAAGGTGTTTGTAACAGTGGAGATACATCTGAAGGTTTTGCATCTGTTATTCTGGCAGGATCTAGTGCTGCTTGCAGTTGGTGTCTCCTGGCTGTGGGGAGCTTGCATCTTGTGATGATCTTGGTGATGTTGAAGAGGCCAGAAGAGGAGCGTTGGAAAAGATTGCTTTCAGGATGTAGTCCCTGTCAAGTATGGATTGTAATTGTATGATAGACAAAGTGACATGCATGGTGGTGATAATGACGGTGGTGGTGCTCATTAGTTCCCCATATTAATTTAATTCCATCATGAGATATTATAATTTACATCTTTTGAGAGGCCACGAGATTCCAGGTGTTTTATTATTTCCATTAAAAATCACACACAAGTGTGCTAACTTGCAAATGACTGATACCACTTGCAGCTGCTATTGGTTGCCCCCTGCTTTATCTATCCGTCGTCACAATTTTGCTTTCAACCTTTGAAACCAAGCTGAGTTGTTCATCACCTTTCGGACGCCACCCTTGTGTAATCACACTGATAGAAGGCTATGCAATCAAAGTGACAGTTTGATGATGATTTGCATCATCCCTGACTCATTACTGCGTGCAGCATTTGGCATGCCAATCAATGGAAAATGATGTGCAGTCCCTTGAAAAAATGACAGTAATCCATTTTCCACCCATTGGCAAGAAGTCTCCTTGACAGACTAACAAATTAGGTCCAGAGCCAACTATTATTTGGCAGGTGTCTTGCTGTCCTGCCATTTTGCAAACCCAAGGGGCATTTATCAAAGAGGTAATACTTTTTTTCTGTCATAATGAGCAACTTTTCAATGTCTACATTTGCCTTCATCTGAATAATGTAAGTGGAGGGGTGCTACTTAGAGTGATCAGCTGTCTCAGTTTAGAATTGTAGAGTTAGAAGGGACCTCAGGAAATCATCTAGTATAGCCCTCTGCTCAAAGCAGGACCAATCCCCAGACAGAGTTCTACCTCAGTGCCCTAACTGGGCCCCTCAAGGATTGAACTCATAACCTTGGGCTTAGTAGGCCAATGCTCAAGCCACTGAGCTCTCCTGCCCTGATGGGCCACCTTCTTATCTAGGCTCCTATTGCCCTCCACCCCACTCTCTGTCCTGATTTTTCATATGTCCTATCTGGTCACCCTAGTGTTACTTGTCCACATATTTGATTGTGTTATATTGTCAAACATGCACTAAAAGACACTTCCAAATAATAACACCTTCAGCATATTCAGTGACCACTTTACAATATCCTCATGGAGTTTCCAGCATAATTTTGTTCTTCCTTCAGTAAAAAGCCTTTGTACAAATTCTTGGTGCTTGTTTGTGAAATCATTGTCTATCTGCAATATATCTTCATTCAAAGCCTGCTCATCTTATTTAGCAATCTATACCTATTCAGCAATGCTTGTGCTTAAATGCTTTCCTTAACTGTGTCCGCTGAGTTTGATTTTCAAGCACAACCAGGATTGCCCTAACTTTGACCCAACTAAAGTCAATGGTAAGATTCCCATTTAATTTGCTGCTTAGGCCAGTGCTGTGTGCTTTTGAAAATTCCACCCATAGTGCCTATTTCAACTCCCAGTGGAGTCAATGATACTCTTAACATGGCCTTCAACATGTGTTGCATGGAGCCTACCTTACAGCAAAAACTTTGCAACTTTTTTGTTATCAACTGTAAGTGTAACTCTGCTGGGTTCCGCTCTGAACATAGGTTTCATGCTAAATGTTCTGAAGAACTTTGTTGAAAATGATAATTAATAGTTTTGCTCTTTGTGGAAGGGAAGGCTAGCTTAGTGGTTTCTCCTGCTAAACCCAGGGTTGTGAGTTCAATCCTTGAGGGAGCCATTTAGGGATCTGGGGCAAAAATCTGTCTGGGGATTAGTCCTGCGTTGAGCAGGGAGTTGGACTAGATGACCTCCTGAGGTCCCTTCCAACCCTAATATTCTGTGATTCTAAGGAATGAAACTGGGCTTCCTGAATTCATGGCAAAACTTTGTTCTAAAGGTCATGGTATATATCACACAATACCCCTTCTAGATCCCTGATTGATTTAGCCTAATGCACATGATCACAAGCATCAACAATGCCACTTTGGAGTTGTATTCTTGTTGAGAAAGAATCCCTTGAGATGACTTCTAAAATCTTAGTTTCCAGTAGCACAAACCTTAAAAAATTGTTTAAGCTGTCAAACACAGAACTCTTTGTTTTGAAATCTCTTTAGGAATTAATTATTGAAAGACATAATATAAATTGTAAGCATAACATTATTATAGTATGTGCTTGATTAAGACTGGAAGATTGTTCCCTCATTTATAATCTCTTATTTTAATTTGATCATAAGTTTCTGAGGTTTTCTGAGATGCAATTTTCTAGGACTGGACTCTTTCTGAAAGTAAATACTTTCGGCCAATTTTGCAGAATAAGTGGGTCAGACGGAAAATATACGTTCCCCAATTGTAGAACTTTATTGCCACATTATTTTCCCACACAAATAACACAAAATAGTCTGAATTTTTCATTTGAAACTTGGCATAAAACTAAATTATCCTTATGGAAAAGAACGACGGCAACTAAATTTGAAACAGAAAAACTGGTGTGACATAATAAGGAACATTTGAAAATTATGTATTTGAACAGTGTGAAATGAGCCTAAATAGCAGATAATTTTCACTAAATCTGAGATGAATATTATTTGTATTACCATAGCGCATACAGGCCTCAACCAATTTTGAGAGCCTGTTTTGCTACGTGCTATACTTACGCATGGCATGAGACAGTTGGAGCCTCAAAGATCTTATGGTCTAAACTTACAAGACAGACAATGGGAAGAAGAAAGTAATTATTATCCCCATTTTATCAATGAGAAATGCAGGCCAAGAGTATATGTGATTTACCCAAGCTCACACAGGAAATCTATGGCTGAGTTGTGAACTTAACCTCTATATACTGAGTCCCAAGGCAGCATCTCAACCACAGAACCACCCTTCATCATGGGAAGTTTGTAACTCCATCCTTCATATACAGCCCCAGCATGAAATTTGATTTTTTTCAAAGGTTCTATCTATTCTATCCTATTCAGGGTTTTGTTTTGAACTCATCACTGTGGCATCTTAGTATTGACTCACGCCTGGGCTTATATACTAAATGTATCACATCATCCTTAATCCAACCTGAATGTTTTTTGTAATCTCCACTACTAAATGATCGTTATTTAGGACAAAAATCAGGGACAGTGTTTATTGGACAATTAATATTAATTAAAGCTGTGTGTCTTCCCAGAATAAGGTGAATAGACAGCAAATGTGAAAAATCAGGACGAGGGTGAGGGGTAATAGGAACCTATATGAGAAAGAGACCCAAAAATCGGGACTGTCTCTATAAAATCAGGACATCTAGTCACCCTATCCCATAATGTCTCACAACTCTGAATTTCATGCAGCTGTAAAGAAGACATAACACTAATTTAGTGTTGTGCTATCCATTCTATCATTTGATCATTACAAAAAACTTCCATGTGCCTTCGGGAGATGGGAGGAAAACTACTCTAAAATTCTTTGCATTGTCCAATATGTATTCTGAGATTTATCATCTACCTTCATATTTTTGGATACATTTGCCAGTGCCTTTTTCTTTGTCAAGGTCTGAATAGCAAAGGCACAGGCAGCAATGGAATGTTCAAGGGCAGAATCTACACAATTCTATCCTGTTTATTAGAAAGCTGGAAGTTGTATTAGAAACGGTTTCATACATATAGTCTGAACATTCTTTTTATTGTCTTGTGTGAACTCCCATTGTTTTCCAAATATAAAAGGGCATCGATGAGCTTGAATCCTCTTAAACCAGCACTTTAGAATTCTACCATTCCCGTATTTATGTCTGGTTTAATATAAAGGATAATAAATGGTGACAAATGAATTACAAGGTTGTAAATCAATTGAGTGCTTCAGCTGATATCCATCTCAGGGTCATTGCTGAGCTGCTGTGTTAACAGAATGTGTCTGGAAATGTGGAATGTTGTGCCTACTGAGAATTCAAATTTTGCACCATCAGCCTTGCTGAATTTTCATAGGATATCCGACAACTGCAGATTTATTGGCTATTAATGTTTGGGAATGATAATCTTACAGGGGAAACTGATTGTACGGTGATGGCGTGAACGTTCATCTATGTTCCTGGTGCTTTAAAACTATACCTGTCCTTAGGGAAGGGTTTTTCCCAGGATAATTCAGTGGAATTCACGCCACAGGAAAGATGGAATTTTAAAGTGCCAATAATGTAAATTGAACCCAAACTTTACCACTGATTATAAAAAGCTATATATTTAGGCATCTATACCTCTTTATGAATCATCACATCCCATTCTGAATTTAAATATGCCAGTGGTTAACCAACTGAGAGCAACAAGAAGGGAAGCAAATCCTATCAAATAGAAACTTAAGGGTTAAGGTTATTCAGGTGTCTCAACTATGTTTAAAAACCATCATCAGGGACTAATCAGGGAACTCTAGAGTGAACAATATGAGCCTCTGTAACTTGAACAAATGGACTAAGCTCTCTAGCTGCAGTAGACCTATATCCAATGTGTACCAGGCATTGAGGGTGTGTCTACACTGCAAAACCAGACCCATGGCAGTGAGTCTCAGAGCCCAGGTCAACTAACTAGGGCTTGTGCTAAAGGAATAAAAATAGCAGTGTAGACATTTATCAGAGGGGTAGCCATGTTAGTCTGGATCTGTAAAAGCAGCAAAGAATCCTGTGGCACCTTATAGACTAACAGACGTTTTGGAGCATGAGCTTTCGTGGGTGAATACCCACTTCTTCAGATGTAGACATTGAAGCTCAGGCTAGAACCAGTTTCTGAGACCCATCCCTCTTGCTTGGTTTCAGAGCCTGGGCTCCAGCCCAAGCCACAATAACTACACTGTTAGTTTTAGCCCTGCAAAGGCTAAAGTCTGTGGGCACGGACTCTGAGATTCATTGCTGCTGGTCTTTTTTTTGCAGTGTAGATGGACCCAGAAGTAATGGTTTGCATGTGCATCCCCAAACCTTAACACGTCTGTTTTCCTTTTAACTCTGAATTATCTGGATTTGTAACATTTGCTTTCAAATTAAACACACCATTTGAGTAATATTATCTACCTGTAAGTTAATGAGCCATACTCTCAGTCCTAACTTCAGTTTAACAATTTTTGGACTGGGAATTTGAAGTGATGTCCTGCTTCTTGTTCAACATTTCCCTTAAGACAATACTTTACAGGCCCTACTTTTATGAGGGCAGTTTTTTACCTCACGTACATTGATATAAGTGACTCCAGATTTACAGTAACATACCTGACATCAGAATCCTGGCCAAAATTGCCCGTTGACCTCAATGGGACATGAAGGCTTTGCTGAATCAGGGCCATCAGTAGAATATATTGTTAACATGACTTTGCTTTAGATTCTGAATAAATTCCCTTTTGTTCTTTCATTGTTATGAATTCTATTCTGTCAAATCAGCCATGCAGCTATTGGTGGGTTAAGAGGAAAATTTTGTTTACAAATAAGGGATTAAATTAGAAAAGAAAGTTTAAGAAAAGATACCGGTAGTTAAAAAAGGAAAATAAAATGAAAGCACTATTAAAGTCCTGGTTTTCTTTTAAGACATATTTAGTAATACATGGAAATAAACACTGTTTGCCCTTATCTAATCTATCACATGCACATGAATGTGGTATCCCCCTGAAAACAAGCACAGTGCTCTGGGGACAAATTCCTGTCTTCTAGGACTACATGAAAGTGAAGAGTTGTACCACAGAGAGTTTGAGACTGTTCCTAAGAATTATACAGGCAGGATTTGACCCACTATATATATAGTTTATATTTCTGGCAGTGAGTCTTGTTTATTGGCTAGGTCAGGGGCTGGAAGTCAGGATTCTTGGAGCCACATCTGGTCTGGAATAAATGGATGGTATTATTCTGGAAGTCTGAGCAAACTCAGAGATTAACGAATTTGTCCCAAAGTCACACACACAAAGTCCTTGCAAAGCTGGGATTTGAACCTAGATTTCAGTCCAACTTCTTAAACAGGAGACCATCCATCCATCCTCCTGCCTTAGTACCTCACCTAAATAGGGCTTCAGCCTTTGTTTGTCTTGTATATTTAGCTTGCAAGCTCTTCAGAGCAGGGACTGATATTTACTGTCCATTTGTACAGTGCCTTGCACAATAGGGCCCAATATCACTTGGGGCTGTGAGTGCTACTGTAGAATAGAATATCAGGGTTAGAAGGGACCTCAGGAGGTCATCTAGTCCAACCTTCTGCTTAAAGCAGGGCCAATCCCCAGATAGATTTTTGCACTAGATCCCTAAACAGCCCCCTCAAGGATACAGCTCACAACCTTAGGTTTAGCAGGCCAATGCTCAAAACACTGAGCTATCCCTCCCCCCTTATAGAAAGAATAGTAATATAAATAATATAAATAATAGTAATAATGATACATTCAGCAATGGTGTAAATATTTATTATAGTGATCTATAACCAGTGGAAGGGTATGTTATGTTTGGGGCTAAGTGGAGGTGGATGGCAAAGCAATTATTTGAACTGAGATTATGAATGAACCCAAGGGCTAGATCTGTTCATCTCGGAGTGCCTCATCAATGTAATTTACACCCATTTCCAGCACGCACTGAATGCCAAATCTCTGCAAGTTATATTACTTTGCCACTAACACCTGGATTTAAAAAGAAAAAAAAATGACATGCTAAGTTGCAGCTTACACCATCTTTTATGTCACTTGTAGAGTTTGCCTTCCTAGTTCTATGTTAATCTCATCTACTAACTCACTGTGTGGCTATATTCATAGATTCCAAAGCCAGAAGAGACCACTGTGGTCATCTAGGATATCTTTCATTCTCCCAGACAGGTCATGCCTGGGAACAGGACCACTAGCTTTTTGAGCAAGACCCATACTCCTAGACCACTTTGTCACAGCAGCTCACCATGCCTCAGTCTCCCCATCTGTACAAGCAGTATCACCACACTTGCCAGGTGGTGTTGTGCAAAGCAATTAGTTTCTTCAAAGTGCTTTGAACTTATCGCATGAACATGGCTATAAAAGTGCAAAATATTATTAACATGAAAAGACTTTTAATTTATCCTCAAATGAGATGATCTCTCTAACTCACATTCAATTACATCCTGATGGATAGAGCTCCTTTTCTTATCCCTATCTCTGGCTTCTCACTGCTCTGTATCAAAATCGACTCTCATTCTTTACTGTGGAGCTTTAAAAATAAGCTGGGGAGTCATAAAAACTCTCTCTTCGCAGATTCAATAGGCAGCCTAATAGAAAACAATTATCTGGAACAATAAAAAAGATTCAGTCGCACTGGGACATTAATATTTTTATCAAAAGAATGAACTTCATAATTGTAAAGTCCTGTGCAAGTGAACAGATCAGAGTGTTTGCTGCCTCCATTTTGCATTTGCATTATGCCATCAGCCAAAGATCTGAAAGTGTCTTTCGACACAAACTCCCTTTCAAGTCCAGACAGCAACAAAGAAGAGGAGTGGCTTACTAACTACCCTCTGTGGTTTCAATGTACCTCACTTTTCATCACATATTCTTAACAAAACAAAAGAAAACCTTCTGATAAAAATATCTCCCCATTTCATAATGTAAAATACAAGCAATTTTATCAGCATTAACACTGATTGGCTTCCATTAGCCTCTTGCCTTCTAATAAAATTTATGATACCATTCAGAAGCACAATTTTATAGAAAGTGAAGTGATTACAGCCTGCTTAGATATCTCTGCAGCATCTATTCCAACAATAATGCAGTAATTTTATGCATGAAATAGCACAATTGGCATAAATAGTTATAATACTGAGTGCTGTCTAAGGAACCTGGCTGCTGGAAAATTAGAAAGGGCTTCACACTTTTGAAACAGGTAATTAGGATTTCTCTCCATGTTCATAGCAGGCAAACTGGAGTTTCATTTGATATGTCATTAAAATATATATATTAAAAATAAATGTTGGATTTAAAGCTGCATACGTTATGAAAATTAAAGGCACAGTGCTGCTACAAAGGGTACAGCACAATGGGCCTTTAAAGTTCTAATTTTGGCTCTGCTAAAAGTTTTAGCACTTTCTGCCTGATAAAGGCTTCCAAAGAGTCTGATTCAGCAACAACTGTAGATGGCTGTTGCAGCAGGATGGAGCTTTTTGGTGGAGAATTATGCCCCCAAAACTAGTTACTTATTTTAATTTGTGACTGCTCAGGAAAGTGAAGGACTAAAGGCATAGGTACCTCTTTCCTGACCTGTAATGCTACAAAACAGTTATTGCTCCATCCTAATCTGCAGTATCCATTCCTGTGTTGTCTCACACAGCTCTATCAATGCACCACACTTCCAGCCTAGTGGAATCCAGTTTTGGCCACCCCTTCAAGGAAAGGGTTTCTAGTCTTTATGTGTTGTGTGGTGATTTGCATGGATAAGAATTGTAGTGACAAAACTTCACTGATTTTCACCTCCTACCTAGGTCAGAGGTGAACTCTAGTTTCCTAAAAGGAAAGGCTAGCTAGCATATTAATCCTCCGTTCCACCACATTTCATATTCCATCCAAGTTATTTCTTTAAGGATTTAAGACATGACGAACAGAGCCATAAAAGCCACACTTCTTCAGCTGTCTTCATAATACATGGGCATTGTGTGAATTTTATACTTTTTATGTGCTCCCTAAACTGAAATCAGTCCTTTTATGCAGGGTGCTTTATGGGCAGGTTTTAGCAAGGCACTCAATAAGAAGTAAACTGGAGACAGGAGGCATACCTGTTTGGTTTTGTGATGGCACAAATCACGTAGCTAGAATTCAGTAACAACAAGGTGATTTTTTTAAAGACTATTCTACGAGCTGCTCCTTGGGCACATTTTCCAACGATGTGGGAGGAAAAGGAGAAGAAAAGCCAAATCAAACTGGTATTCTAGCTGCACTTTGTATCTATCACTCTCATGTTCTTCTTCTGACAATTGTAACATATGACTCCAGTAGAGGGACCTATGCAGCCTATTCCAGAGTTTAATCATATGTTTAGATACGCTGCTGATCAATTTTTTTTTATCATAACATGTTCATGATGAAACATGGGTTTTTGTCAAAATCAAATTTTTTCAAAGGGAAATGTCAATTTCAACCTTTTTTTTTCCCAGTTTTTCAACTGATGCATTTGAAAAAGAAACATTTAATTTTGAATCAACGTTTTGGAATTGAATTTCTTATGTGGAATTTTCATTCCATAATACAATTGGATATTTTGACTTTTCATCCTGTTTTGGATGAAAACAAATGGCAAAACATTGGAATTTCCCATGGGATGGAAATTCTCTTTTCCAAACAGCTGTACTTAGATACTGTGGGTGTCAAAGTTCAGGGCAAGGTACCTGTATTCCCTCTCTATGGTCCACCAATGGCATCCATTTTGGGGCTTCCAGCTCCCCAGTTGTCACCTCTCTTGGGTGGAAACATGCATCGCTCTCCTTCCTGGCCGGGGTATTTTCAGGTTGCAAATTTCCCCGGCTATACTGTGAATTCCCCAGCAGGTCAGACTTCCATGGTTATCGGTACCGGCTACCATTGTGCCAGCAAATATCTGACAAGATGCTGTGACCATTAGGTAGTACATAAAAGCCATGCCAAATACCACACTGCTACTCCACCATGACCTCCCCTCATGGTACATATGGATAGTTCTAAACCATATTGTGGAAGCAGAGAAAGAACTGACGGATTTGAAGAGGATTTCATATTCAAACAGTCTCCTTATGTGAGCAAGAGTCAGGCTAGCTATAACCCTAATAACACAAGATTTGTGAAGTGAGGATTGTGTGAGGCGAGTGGTAAAGAACTGTGTGAGCAGTTGTTGTGACCTTGTGTTAGATAAGTCTGACTGCATCTACTGATGACATGTCTTCTCCTCAGCTTGTTGACATTTCTAAATGTATATCGTTCTTCTTGCCAAACTCCTCATGTTACCACTTACAGAAACTCTCCAGCATTTTCCCCCCATGATGCCTGATATACATATCTGCTGGAGTCTCATGAATCAGAACAAGCTTAGTCACTCAAAGAGTCACTTGAATTCCAAGGCTCTTGTGCTGGAAAAAGTTAAAAACCATATTTAAGATGGTTAAAATAAATCACCTAGCAGCATCTGCTCCATGATACGATATCCACTCCTGACGGAAATTGAGGGACTCATCTAAATGCAACTGTACAAAGAGAAGAAGACGCTATAAGCAGTCAAATTGTGACAATTAAGCTACCACCCACCTCTTTCTAAGGAAGAACATTTATGCTTAAAGTAAAACCATTATAGAGAAAACATTAAAAAAAAAAACCTATAAAGGAACCTTCACACGTGCTAAGAAGCTCACCAGAGATCACCCCGACTCCAACAAGGGCTCTGGCCAGTGAACAGTCCTTCAAGGTGTTTTCTGGTGGTTGCAAATTCATAATGGTTGCTGCTCAAAATAAGCACACTCCTGAATCTGAGAGTCACTCTTTTATACCATTTGGCTCTTTGATTTTTCCCCATGTAAAAGGTGATCAGCAGACAAAGGTCCCCTCTTCAGGACAAAGCTTCTAATGGCTGAAATTCTTGCACAAGTGGAGGGGTTACATTTTCAGACATCTCCCCCTAGAGACTGCAGATAGTCCTTTGAAGCTCATAACACTGGACCCTAGAGACATTAAATACAATCCCACAATAACACATACATGTGCCAGCAATGCCACTCTGCCACATGCATTGGCCAAACCGGACAGTCTCTATGCAAAAGAATAAATGGACACAAATCTGACATTAGGAATCATAACATTAAAAAACCAGTGGGAGAACACTTCAACCTCTCTAACCACTCAGTGACAGACTTGAGGGTGGCAATTTTACAACAAAAACACTTCAAAAACAGACTCCAAAGAGAGACTGCTGAACTTGAATTAATATGCAAATTAGATTAAATTAACTTAGGTTTGAACAGAGACCGGGAACGGTTGGGCCATTACACTAGTTGAATCTATTTCCCCATCTTAAATATCCTCACACCTTCTATAGGTCATCTCGATTATCACTTAAGAAATTTTTTTTTTCTCCTGCTGATGATAGCTCATCTCAATTGCTTGGCCTCTTACAGTTGGTATGGCTACTTCCACATTTTCATGTTCTCTGTATGTATAAATATCTTCTTGCTGTATGTTCCAGTCTATGCATCCGATGAAGTGGGCCATAGCCCACAAAAGCTTGTGCTCAAATAAACTTATTAGTCTCTAAGGTGCCACAAGTACTCCTGTTCTTTTTGTGGATACAGACTAACATGGCTACTACTCTGAAACATACATATTTGCATTTTTAATACAATGAACTCCCAAGACACTCAAACTTAACTCGATAAGGCGATGTTCAGTAAGGTTTGTCCAGGATATTACAGGAAATTTCCTCACCTGTCAAGTGGATAAAGCAGAAAGCAAGTGCGCAGGAATCCCAGTAACTTTCTATTGAGGAAAACCAGAAAAGGAGCACCTCCTGTTTATTTTTAGTACGGGGCCAGGTGGGATACCTTTACTCACAGTGAATAGCAACTGAGGCCCTGATCCTGCAGGGAGAACATCACTATGCCTGCACAGAGCCCCACAGACATTTATTGGGTGTCCACATGTCTTAGATATCTTTGAAAATCTTTCCTCACAATTACGATGAGGATGCATTACATTTTGTGAAACTTTAACGAAGTATGTGTGAGAAAGATACTGGGCTGTGAAATAGCTAGAAGAAGATTCTTTCAAAAAATTATATTTTTGTCGATATCACATACCTCCAATTACAATGTGGGAATCCAACAATGAAATTGCTGCTCTAATAAGCGGGGAAGATTTCTTTCTCTCTTTTTAAAATTGAGTTACAAAGCAAGATGTGAAATACCCCTTATCACCTCAGATAAATCCTGGCCATTCTGAAGTCACTGGGGGTTTTGCCATTGATGTCAGTGGAGGCAGAATTTCACCCTGAATGTAGATACAGTTTAACACCTTTACAAGCATGTTAACCTGTGCTAGCTAGCTGTGTTGTAACCTAGGGGGACTTGAGAATGATCCTTCTTTCAAGGTATGTGCTCACTGGCTCCATCCCCATTAGTAAAACAAACAACCAAGCCTGCAATGACTGTAATTCAATTATGATTTAGCCCTGCAAAAACAAAGCCAATTTCTTATGCTTCAGAGCTCCGCTTTTCTGAAGTTGCAAGGTGCATTTCAATTGACTGATGTAGAAGAAATGTTACTTAAGTCTGCAAAAGTCTCTAGCGTAGACAAGGTCGGCTTTTCAGGCAGGAAAACTTTTTAGATGAAGAAAAGAAAACAATCACATACTAGTATTTCATACTGAACAAGAAGAAAATATCCTCTAACAAAACTATAAGCAGTGGGAAAGAGAAATAAAACATAATTACTTTACATCAAGATTTAAAATCTTAAATACAAGAATTAAATACTCCTGGGACAAAATTGTAACTAGTATGATTGAAATCAACAAGAAATCTGCTTCAGCCTCCATTAAGGGGATTTGATCCTTTCCTAGCAGTAGTAGTCAAGATATTTGGGGAACATCCTCCTGGATGAGCATAATTTGAAAGATAACCAGTATCGTGGTTAAGCCCTCCAGACAGGAAGTGTGTGGCTAGATCTACACAGAGAATAAAGTAGCTGAAGTCAGTGTATCTTAGGTCGATTTATATGGCCATGAGGATGGTGGTGAGTTGACTGCTGCCGCTCCTCCATCGACACCACTTCTGCCTCTCACCACGGTGGAGTTCCAGAGTCGACGGCAGAGCAATCAGGGATCTATTTTATCCCTGATAGATTGACCACTACCCGCCGATCTGGCAGGTAGTGTCAACCGGGACCGGCTCTAGCAATTTCGGCTCCCCAAGCATGGCTGTCCCGTGGCTCCGGTGGACCTCCCGCAGGGGTTTCTGCGGAGGGTCCGATGGTCCCGTGCTCCGGTGGAGCTGCCGCAGGCATGTCTGCAGAAGGTCCACCGGAGCCGCCTGCCGCCCTTCCGGCAACCGGCAGAGCGCCCCGCGCGGTGTGCAGCCCCAAGCACGCGCTTGGCGCTCTGTGGCCTGGAGCCGGCCCTGATGTCGACATACCCTATGTGTGTGTCTGTGTTTGTGTGTGCATGTGCGTACGTGTGCATGTTAGGGTGTGGGAATGGGAAATAACATATACAGTGAGAAGCAATCGACTTGTCAAAATTGGAGTGAACACTCTTAAGAATATTTGACTAAAAGTACCTTCCCCTCTCGATTGATTGCACTCTTTTGGTATGTGTCATATTTTAATACTGCAGCAGTAATTCTCCAGTCATCCAGAGAGTTTTCTAGGAAATGCAGGGGAAACAGGTCCTGAATTTCTCATGTTAAAAAAATCCAAAATGTCTTTTTAAAAAGTAAAAGGAATAATAATAATTAAAAAAAAGGTTCAGATTTCTATTACACTACACAAAGAGGCAATAAAGGACACAAATGTTGCTTCTTTTTTTTAGGCCCACTTTAAAATGCCAAACTCTGCTAGTACTTGTTAATTAATAAGTAATGATTAACTGTCTTTAAAGTTATGTCCTTTCTTTTATGTCCCCTCTATATTTATCCTTTGATCTCTCATTCCTTTTTCTCTCAGATATAGTGCCTTCAACAGTGAGTCACTTCAGTGCTGGCCTGTGTAGAATGGCCTGAAATGTTCAGAAAGTCTCAAGCAGCAGCCTGCTGGTGCAGGCTCCATGGATTGTCTTGGAGTGAGATAAGGTTTTCTCTAGGTGTTGCTCCAAACACTCTCACTCTTGTCTACTCGGGACAGTGCCAGTCTTGCACTTAATGCACACTACCTTTTAGTTACATGCCAGCAAGAGAATATACTAGAGCTTCCTGAATTATTCCTGGACAATAAATTATTCAACAGATTTAGATCTTGTTCCCATACCATTCCAGATTACTACGAATGTACTAGTCATTCATAAGTATTTGCCAAATAGCTTACCCAAACTGATTGCTGCCTGTGGATAGTTGAATTATTCATTTCAGGTCTTCAGCTGAACGTTTTCAGCTTTGTTATTCTTTAACTGTGTTGTGTCACTTAAATTATATATTGCATGGCTGGATGACTGAAAACTTCTTCTATCGTCTCCTTAAGTGGAGAAGTGAAACGTTTTAAACGGGAGATTAACAAATAACCAGTGGCAGCCAGCAAATTGAGAAGAAAGGTGTGTTTGTGGCTAAGGGACTAGACCGAGGATGAGGGTTCTCAGCTCTATCTCAGGCGTCTTTTGGGGCCCTGGGCAAGTCATTTAATCTCTCTGGGCATCACTTTCCCATCTGTAAATGGAGGTGCTCATACTGGGCTACTTCAAAGGGTTCTATCATCGATGCTTGTGGAGAGCTCAGCCACTGGGGAGATAGGCACCATAGAAAAGCCTATAAACAACGTCCAGATGACTAATCATTAGTACGAAACGCTAGAGCTGGTTGGCAAATGTTGGGGAAACTTTGTAAATCAGAAACTGCTGTTTTGCCATAACAAACGTTTAAAGGAGACACATTGATTTCAACAACATTTCTGACTGAGAGAATTCTGAGGTCCAGGGTGAACTCTCTGGTCAATTCCAGAGAGAGAAAAATTGAAAACCTGACCTTTTCAATCCTCAAATGGATGTTCTGACATAATCCCATTTCAAAAGGTTGGGGGTTTATTCCAATGTGGAATGAAAACAAATTTTGAAACCTTGAAAGCTTTCACCAAACAGAATTGTCATCCTCTGGACATCTCAGCTAAAAACATACAGAACTTATGGGATTCACAAAAAATTTCACAGTTAAATTGACTCGTGCGGGAAAAAGAGGAATTGTGTGATATTGTGAATAAAAGAGAATGGAAAGATACAGGATTATTCAAAAAAATCTCACCGTCCTATTTGGTCTGTTCTTGGTGTCCAATTTTATGTACCATGCTGCCAATAAGTCCTTTAAGTAGAGAATATTTATTGGATAACTGTTTAAAGGGCAAAGTAATCCGAACAAGAACTTTAAAAGAAACAGAAGTAGAGATAACAAGATAATTGTTGTCTCATTAGCTTTATTTTAGATATTATTGCAAACAGAAAAGTTGTGAACTATAATGAGGTAAATTTCACCCTTAAAAGAATCATAACTTTGGACTAAGGATGGAGTTACCCCAGATCCCTGCATTGGAAATGTTTGGGTGGATATTAAAATCTAAACATACATCCCTTATCTTTAGGTCAATGGGGCAGCATATGGATGCTGGGGTCTATTTACATAGTATTGGAGCCTTAATTGGATCACTCTTATCTCTGGGCTCAGTCAGAACCTCATATCTGAACACATTCAACTCGGGACAGGGTAGGGGCCTAGTTTGAAATCCAGATTCATTTTGAGTGCATCTTTTGTTCTTCTCTCTTTAAAAGTGTCATCTCCTCTGTCTTCCACAGCTAGAGGGCTAATTTAGCCTATGTCTCAGTCAACTCTCTTGTTTTCCTTCCACTCCCCTTGTTACTTGCTAGGCATTCCATACTATGTACATAAATTAGACACACACTTAGGGTGTCCTAAAGAGCTTTTCAAAATAATGTCTGAGATACCAGTGGGTGTACTATCTGTGTCAGTAATAGACACAGCTCTGCAACAGAGCTCACACACAGGCCTGGAAATGAAAAAGGAACTAGAGCAGGTTGCTGGCCATCTGAATTTAACTTGCTGAGTTATTTCCCTAGATAGAGTCTCCAGTCACAGGCTGGCAGATGCCTCAAAAACTGCCAGAAAAGTTGTACCACTTTATTAGCAGAACTAATGCCACTGAAGAGGATCTGCTGATATGGAAATCATTCAGCTTCATTTGAAATTTCAACAGTGTGTCATTTAAACACTACAGCCCGCAGCACTTCAGAGAATGGCTACCTGCAGCAGCTGTCCTCTCAGATCCAAGGAGGGCAGTAAAACGAACCCCCAGATCACTCTATGCCTCCTTATGGTCACTGTTCATCACATTTTAAGACAAACAGAAACAAGAATGCAAAATGGCTGGATTTGCTTCCAAGGCCAAAAGAAAGCAAAAAACACAGACCAGAATGATGTCTGATAAACTGCTCATCAAAGTCAAAAGGAACAGTGCTAGAAAGATGTCTCAACTTTTAAGGTGTTCTGCTAGATCAGCAATAGCCATGTAGTAGAATAGAATTCCTAAAAGTTTGTGCTTGTCATCTGCATTTTTTTCTGCAACTGAGTTAGATTAGTGGCATCAACTGTATTGGAGCAGAACATAGGAGCTTACCATATCTCATCAGATCAGTAGGTCACCCAGACTGGTAACCTCTCTTCAACAGCAGCTAATGTCAGACACTGCAGAGGAAAGTTTAGAGCTCTCAGAATAATCCTAATTGTGATAGATTGGGGTGTTCCTGACCCCAGCTACTAATCAGTTTATGCCCTGAAGCATGAGGATACACTGTGCTTGTTATTGTTATCCCAGCTAGCACAACTGCAGATGCTCTTATTATTCATTCTGAAACATGCTAAGCCTCCCTCATTCGATCTGCAGATGCTTTATGCTGATACCTTGGGCAGAGAGTGTTTGCATTTCCAAGGGGGCATAGTACAGAGAGAAAGAGAGAGAGATCCAAATCAATGGATGCAGTCTCAGTTTGCAAGGAGCCATAGCTTCAAAGTTTCACTTACAGTAACAAGCACATTCATTTCTTTCTGGATAATAAGGCAGTGGTTTAAACAGACAAGCAAGCAGTCAAAAAATCCCAGACAGTAATGAGGTCTGTGAGGGGTTCTCAATTAAGTGATAATACATGTTTTAAATTGAGCTATTTGCTGCTAGGTTGTAGCATGTTTCATTTCCAGAGTGGCAACAATTCCATCCACTTGATCAGGCCAGCAACCCAAGTAGAATCCCATAGTGGGAAAAATAGTGCATTTGCCTTCATGGGCTCAGTCCCATGTCAGTTACTTGCTTCCATTTTTATTTCTCTGACATCTCTTCATGCAGAGCCTGCTTGTTTGTTTTAATCAGCATGAAAGTGTTAAGGATTCTCTTTATCTTCATCGTTCACACATGCTAGTGCTTTTATTCTTCTGGGCCACCCTTTGGGATGACTCACCAGAACGCCAATACCTACATTTAATCTGAGGAACTCAGGAACTCATTGCCATAGAATATTAGGCCACAAGTTCAGCAGAACTTTAAGAAGTATGGGATGTTTATATGGAAAAGGTGAATTTAAAATAAATAGATTGGAAAGGTATAAGGCAACCTCTATCAGATGGGGTTCCAGAGGGGTTGGTGAGTCCATAATTGCCTGCTTCAGATTTTCTTGCACCTTCTTCTGAAGTATCTGGTAATAACCACTGTCCGAAACAGAATCGTGGATGAGATAGACCACAGGTTTGACCTGATATGACAATACTTCTGCTTCTAGCTATTGACTGTGGCAGTTCTCCACCAGCTGCCCCATTACTTCCTCATTTATTTGGGGATTGGTCCTGCTCTGAGCAGGGGGTTGGACCAGATGACCCCCTGAAGTCCCTTCCAAACCTGATATTCTATGATTCTATTATTCTCATGCTTCCTCCCCATGATTGTTGCTACTAGTAGTAAATGCCCAGGCCAAGCAAGACATATAGGGACATTGTTAGAAGAGTTTTATAAAGTTTATTTCCTGTCTGTCACATTAACTCTGTTAACACCCTTGGTGGAGCTGCCCCACCTGCTTGATACTCTGCTAACTTGTTTGTGAGAGGTTTGGTGAGGTGTTTGTATCTAGCTGGAAAAGGGAAGCCAGGAGTGGCTCCTTTCAATAATGCTGCAGATGAAAAAGTTTTAAATCCGAGCAGCTAAGAAATTAAAGACATTTAAGTCAACTTTTCCATTTCCCTGCCTATACAGGATCGTTTTCTACAGTATATTTTGTTCAATCTCACGTGACCTGAGTGATGGCTGTTCTATCCCTTCTCTTGGGAGGCCTCGACATGTGTCTCTTCAGCTCACCACTCATACCACTTAGGTTTGGTTGCTAATTTTAAAGACATAAGAACATAAGAATGGCCATACTAAGTCAGACCAAAGGTCCATCTAGCCCAATATCCTGTCTTCCAACAGTGGCCAATGCCAGGTGTTTCAAAGGGAATGAACAGAACAAGCAATCATTGAGTGATCCATCCTCTGTCATCCACTGCCAGCTTCTGGCAATCAGAGGCTACGACACCAAAAGCATAAGGCTATGTCTCTGACCATCTTGGCTAACAGTCGTTGATTAATCTAGCCTTCATGAACTTATCTAATTTCTTTTTGAATCCCGTTATGCTTTTGGCCTTCAGAGCATCGCTTGGCAATAAGTTTCACAGGTTGATAGTGTGATGTGTGAAGAAGTACTTTCTTTTATTTATTTTACACCTCCTGCCTATTAATTTTATTGGATGACTCGTGGTTCTTGTGTTGTGCGAAGGAGTAAATAATACTTCCTTATTCACTTTTTCCACACCATTCATGATTTTATACACCTCTATCTTATCTCCCTTCTCCCCTCTTGCCTTGAGTCATCTCTTTTCCATGCTGAAAAGTCTCAGTCTTTTTTATCTTTCCGCATATGGAAGCTGTTCCATACCCCTAATCATTTTTTGTTGAATTTCATCTGCCATTTTGTTGCCCACTCACCCAGTTTTTCCAATTCTAACATATCTTTTTTTGAGATTTGGTGACCAGTACTGCACACAGTATTCAACGTTTGGACCTACCATGACTTTATATCGAGGCATGATATTTTCTGTCTTATTATCTATCTCTTTCCTAGTGGTTCTTAACATGTTTAGCTTTTTTTGACTGTACATTGAGTGGATATTTTCAAAGAACTACCCACAATGACTCCAAGATCTCTTTCTAGAGTTGTAACAGGTAATTTAGATTCCATCATTTTGTATGTATAGTCGGGATTATGTTTTCCAATGTGCAGTAATTAGCATTTAGCAACACTGAATTTCATCTGCCATTTTGTTGCCCAGTAACCCTGTTTTGTGACATCCCTTTGTAGCTCTTCACAGTCAGCTTTGGACTTAACTATCTTGAGAAATTTTAGATCATCTGCAAATTTTGTCATCTCACTGTTTACCCCTTTTTCCAGCTAATTTACGAATATTGAATAGGATTGGTCCCAGTAAAGACCCCTGAGGGCACACCTTTATTTACCTCTCTCCATTCTGAAAACTGACTGTTTATTCTTACCCTTTGTTTCCTATCTTTTAACCAGTTGCTGATCCATGACAGGACCTTCCTTCTTATCCCATGACAGCTTACTTTCGTTAAGAGCCTTTGGTGAGGGACTTTGTCAAAGGCTTTCTGAAAATCTAAGTACACTATATCCACGAGATTACCCTTGTCCACATGCTTGTTGAGCCCCCTCAAATAATTCTAATAGATTGGTGAAACATGATTTCCCTTTACAAAGCCATGTTGACACTTCCCCAACAAATCATGTTCATCTATGTGTCTGATAATTCAGTTCTTTACTATAGTTTCAACCAATTTGACTGGCACCTATGTTGGACTTACTGGTCTGTAATTGCCAGGATCACCTCTGGATCCAGTCATGTGGTACAGACATAGATTTAGGGGATAGGTTACATACAATAGTTAGCAGTTCTGCAATTCCATATTTGAGTTATTTCAGAACTCTTTGGGTGAATACCACCTGGTCTTGGTGACTTATTACTGGTTCACCAGGACCAGATGGTATTTACCCAAGAGTTCTTCATGCCCAGATTTTAAAAAGTAGCCTCTGATCTTGGCTTCCAAGTTAGTGCTGGTGCTCAGCGACTCAAAATGCCACGTCCTATGAGTACGTGTCTGAAGAAAGGGCATCAAAAATGTGAGATTTTTTTGCAAATTTGGCCCTTATTCTTTATTAAAATATTGCAACCACAAACCATAAAGAATAGAGCTGCCCAAACTCTTGAATTATGAATTATTGTAGTCACAAAGGGCAAAAAGCAACTTTACAATATTTCCTGTCATAATAATAGCTGACATGAATAATTCATACCACACAAAGTATAACAAGCAACGGGAACAAGAGAAAATGACCTAGGGGAAAAAAGAAAGAAAGCAATACTAGGAAAAAAGTAAACAAAGAAAAAAAGACAAGATGGGAAAATCTCCTCATATACCCAGGATCACAAATATCTCTGTTGCTCTGCAATAACTCAAAGAGACACGCAGTTTAAGACCAGAAGGGACCACCAAATCATCTAGTCTGAGCTGTATATCACAGGGCACCCAGCACTCATACACTAAACTCAGCAACTAAAATCAGACCAAAGTATTACAGCCCACAGGAAACTTTTATTATGTGTCATAAATAGAGAACAGAGGGGATCAAGGTGCACCAGTGTCTGAGTCCCCCACAATGGCAAGAAAATGATTAAGACACACCCAGATAATGTTGGTAAGTGACCCGCACCCACATGTGGCAGAGAAAGGCGAAAAGCTCCCAAGATCATTGTCAATCTGACCTGGGGGGAAATTCTTGACCAACCCCATATATGGTGATCCGTTAGCTCCTGAGCATGTGAGAAAGACCCAGCCAGCCAAGCGCTTGAGAGAACGAATGATTGGTGCCACCTCAGACTCCCAGCATACCCCGCTCAGTGTCCCATCTCCAGCTGGGGCCATCCCTGAGAGTTCAGATGAAGGATATTTTTTTTAAATTCCCACAATACTTGAGGGATGAGGGGAGAAGTCCCTACCTGATCCCTGCTGGGGCTGGCTGAATCATAGAATCATAAATCTTAGGATGTCAGGGTTGGAACCCTGAAGCATGAGCTTATTGGAACATAAGATATATACCAGAAGTCAAGCCCCAGGGCTGTTGACCCTTGCTCCCTACCACCACAAGTAACCCCATCATACAATTGCCGTAATAAACGTGACCAGCTCTCTCTTAAAAATTTTTAAGTTGCTTGCCCCAACAACTCCTATTGTGTTGCTGTTCTAAAAATCTCACCCCTCTAATGGTTAGAAACCTTCTTCTAATTTCCAGTCTGAATTTGTTCATGACCAGTTTATATCCATTTATTCTTGTGCCAAGATTGTCTTTTAGCTGAAATAGCTCTTCGCCTCCCTGGTGTTTCACTCCCTACTGTATTTATAGAGAGAAATCATATTCCCTCTCACCTGTCTTTTTGCTAGATTAAACAACCCAAGCTCTTCCAGTTTCATCTCCTAAGAGTGACCCTCCATTCTTGTGATCATCCTAGTAGCTTTTCTCAGTACGTTTTCCAGTTTAAATTCATCTTCCCTGACTGTGAGTTGCCTTACACATTAAAGCAGGGGACCATCGCTCCCCCATGCTCCAGGGGCTACCTGAATTGTAGTATTCACACTGTGGGATGACTAGCTGCTGCTGCGAGTCCTCTACTTCCCTGTCGTGCACCAGTCAGCATGGCTGAGCAAGCATGGACAAGGGAGCATAGAGCTAGCTGGCCCAGGTTTCTTCTCTGGAGCAAGAGGAAAGCAGGAAACAAACTGGGATGCAGCGCCCCATTTTGGTCTTTGCTCTGAGGCAATGAAAATATGTGCTGCCCCTTACTCAGAGCCTATGTTAACGCTATCGTCTAGTGCTGAGTGAGAGCCCCATTAGTACTGTGATATAATAGATGTATTTTATTGGAATGGGGCATATCAGTGAGAGTTTCTGGACATCTAGCGTTTATATAGGACAATGCTCTATAACCCATTGACATTGCGCTGCCTTCCTCACCCTTTCCACTCTCCCCAGTTCTGCCACCCTGGATACCCGTTAGTCTGCTTTCAGCTTTTCTGCCATGCGTGTCCCTAGGCAAGGAGCACTTCAACATTCAAAGCTCTCTTTCTTCATCCAAATCTCTCTCTAAGAGCCACTTCTGCCTCAGAAGCTGCAAGAAACAGTCTATAATGTTGATTTGTGCTGCTTTAAACATACTAGGATCAACGTGTTTCCTAATATTTACTAATGGCATTTTATCTGACCCTCGGTGAAATGATTATATATCTCTCTGCCAATACAGACTGCAGGATTGATTACGTTTAGCACCGGGAGCTCTAATAACCTTATGCCAGGCCTGACCTAAAGGTCATCAAAGCTAATAGAAACATTCCTATTGACTTCACTGGCTTTGAATCTGTTCCATAATACCCAGGCCTATTTTGAAGTAAGCAGTACAGCGTCATAGATAGCTGGGGCAATTTCACACCCCGGTAGTATCCAAGGATTTCTGAAAGCACACCTTGATTGTTACAGAGAGGGGCATTTTCTAGAACATTTCACACACTTTAAGAAGGGATAGAAGACTGTGAATAAAATCTCAGTGTTTGAGGGAAAAGCATGAGAGTAATCACCGTAGGGGCTTTTAGAGAAAGTATGAAAGTCATTAGGAAAACACAACACAGAGCAAGCAGCCAGCTGTTCCAATGTTTCCTGTCATAGCAACACATTAGAAAAATACTATCACTGGATCTTCATAAATACATGAATGGCTGGGCAATGTTATGATCATCAATATCTGCTGCTGTGCGAGAGGAGACAATGAGCAAGATTACTGTGAAATTAAAAGAGGGATTCCCTCCTCCCCCATTTCCCAGTGTATTATACTGCAAAATTGGTCATGTGTCTTATGAAGAATTTTTGCCTTCCCTTGAAGCATCAGGTAAGCGTCATTGCTGTAGAAAGATACCAGGCAGCATGGTCTTATGCAGTAAATGTCTGGAAAATTAATTCCATGTGCAGATCAGTAAGCAAGGGTATAGATTCCTCTTCCACTAATAAAGCAGTACAATGCAGATATCCAGGTATACCCATGGGGCCTAAGGGTATGTATGGACATGGGGTCTGTGGGTTGCACAGGGATTTCCCCCCTCAATATTTGTTTATATTGATTATGTAATGCTAATTAGGGTTTCTGGATTGGCAGGTCTATGGAATAAAACCCTCCCTTCATAGAATAAGTCTAGAATAGATAGCCAGCCCTGCAGACCATTGCTGCAGTATCTGAGCACCTTCCCCGTAAAATTGTCTAGCAACAGCAAGATCACTAGTGGAGTCTCTGGCTCTTCTCTCTTCACTGGGTGAAAGAGCTGTTGGAGGTAGGGTATATTTTGTTGAGAGTTTCAAGTCTTTGTGTTTGCAGCTGAGGGAGTTGTTCATTTTCCTGGAGTATTCAGTATTTGACTTCTCTACAGATACTGCCAACAGTGGATAAATTAGCACCACTGATGATGTGGGGGTGGTCTGTTACCCTCTAGCCCAGGGTTTCTCAAACAGGGGTCGCCGCTTCTGTAGGGAAAGCCCTCGACGGGCTGGGCCGGTCTGTTGACTTGCCTCGTCCTCAGGTCCAGCTGATCGCTGCTCCACGCTAACGGGAGTTGCTGGAAGTGGCAGCCAGTAAGGTCCTCGGCCCGGGCAGCTTCCAGTAGCTCCCATTGGCCTGGAGCAGCGATCTGCAGCCAGTGGGAGCCGCAATCGGCTGGACCTGCGGATAGAGCAGGTAAACACACCAGCCCGCCCACCAGAGGCTTTCCCTACTGAAGCGATGACCCCTGTTTGAGAAAACCTGCACAGCCCAAGTCAGCCAACTCACTTCACACAGGGCACTGTATAGCCAGAAGATGGCAAAGTCACAGCCGAGCTAACTTTGGACCAGTGCACTAGAATTAGACTTTGTCACATTATCAGTTTCCTTTGCCACCTATAGGTGAGAGTAGTTGAAATGTCAGCACAATATAAGTCCCAGCTGCACAGGCTCACTATATAATGATGGAAGCCCCATTGTTTGCGCTGGTGCATTGCCTTATAGAAAATGATGTCTAGTGGCTAAAGCAGGGATCCAAGAGACTTTGGTTCTAATTCTGACTGCCACTGACACATTTCCATGACCTTGGGAAAGACACTTAACTGGAGAGTCTCACTTTGTCCATCTATAAGTCGGAGATAACAACACTTACAAAACTGTGCCATGAAAGGAGCTATATAGGAGCAAAGATTATTTATTATAGTTATTATTATAATTCCAAATTGAAACATTCCATGGAAGATAAATGCATAATTGATAACAATGACCTTCACCATAAGCCACAGATGCGTTTCAAGCGGAGCAACTGATCTATAGTTATTGATGACATGCTATTGAATTATTTATCACAGCTTGAATGGGGGAAATGATATTTGCGATACAAAGCTATAGTAATAACGCTACAATGGAAGTTCCTAGAAGAAAAGTGCTGGATTTTATACGAGTTGAGGATGATGAGTCAATATATATTGTACATAACTGGAGGTGGGTGGGAGCAGCCAATTAGGCAAATTATTAGGCCCAGCAATTAAAAAAAACGAGAAAGAGAGAGAGGAGAAAATAGGTACATTAACGAAACCCTTACAACAGATGGCAAAGTGTCCTCAGATCCTCTAGTGGTAGAAAAATAAACTTTCAAGGAATATTTTATATCAGTGTATCACCTAGAATATATTCACTCTGAGGATTCAGAGAGCTATCTAGGAGACATTCAACTAAATTATTTAACAGAGGATGACAGGAAAGAATTAGAGAAAGAAATTTCCCTGTTGAAAAGTTAAAGCAACAATCCACTCTGTATCCGCTGATAAATCTCTGGGTCCAGATGGTTGCCCAATAGAATTTTTAGCAAACATTTGGAGAGATAATAAGCCCTGTAACAGTAGATAATTACTCACTTCTATATGGCTCAGTGCCCCCCTCATCTACATTTGTTTCTATAGCAGTTCTTTTGCCAAAAAAAGAGAGAGAACAGACCCTCCCCCCTTCCTAATTTGCAACATCCTTTCTTTTTGCTCAATGCAGATGTCAAAAACACAGTCACTTCTATCTTGCAATTCATGGGATGATCTTAGTGACATTAGAAAGGATAAAGCTGAATTCAACACAATTAAAGTGGGTTATTAAAATAGTGATTAAAAAAGTAGAACTAAACAAATGATTCAAAGATATGATTGAAAATAGGCTTTTGACTCAGAGAAGAAGCTATGTGAATAAGGACAATCTGAATAACAAAGGCTTGAATATTCAGTGGTATAATTCACTGCAGTTTACAATAGGGAAGCTACTGTGTTTGGGGCTATTATAATGGAATTCTTTCACCTTTTCATAAAGCTTAGCAGGGGAATTAGGTCCACAGCAGCATATCTTTCTTTCAGCCCTTCTGGAATGTAAAGCTATTGTCCTAGATCCTCAGCTGTTGTAACTCAGCAAAGCTTCATATAAACCAATGGATCTGTGCCAGTTTACACCTATGGACAGCCTGGCCCATGATCTGTAAAAAGCCATGATCTGGGCCTGAAATGGACTGACTCAAGGGGTGTACCTGGAGAAATGAATATTGTGGTCAGATCTTGAGCTGGTGCTAAAGGACATAGCTGCAGTAATATTGATGGTGCATTGCACTAGCTGAGGATCTGTTTCTTCGTTTAGGTTTTACATTTTTAAATATATGTACAATGTGTGAAGATGTCGATGCAGCTGAAAGGGTCATCACAGGAGTGCTAAATCAAGGGAAGCTGGGAGGATTGGTTTGTTTGTTTTTCCCCCTTTAGTTGCAAGATACCGGTCTGGAAAAGTGTTAGATAATAGACTTCAGCAGATAGGTGAATGGGCAAGAGCTATATTAGATGCCCAGTGCCTCAGAAGAAGTAAGCCCCACATTACAGCATTAGGACCAGATCCTCAGCTGGAGTAAATTGGCATTGCTTCATTGAAATCAATGGAGCTCTACCCTGATTTACATCAGCTGAGGATCTGACCCCAACATTCCATAACTAACTCCACCATTTGGAAACAAGATGGCCATTGGTCCAGTTCTTAGAGGAGATTGGAGAAATGGAGAGAGAATATTAAAACAAAACAAACTAGGAGGGGTGTAGAAAACAGAGGACTCAGTCTTGTTTGGAAAGGGATGGCAGAAGAAATAATACCCACAGGAGACAAATTGAGAGAAATGAGAATAAAAGGGCTCTCATTTACTAACATGTATTTTGTGTTTAGTCTCTTCTAATGAACCAGCAATAATAGAGGAATTAAAACACCAATTTAAGGAAGACTGGATAGCTCAGGACATGTAATTGTTGAAAGAATCCTTAATCTTCTCACTGCTCAAATCCAGGTAAGTGCGGTGGCCAAAAATTGTAGTTGTTCTGTGCACATGAGTTGGATGTCCAAATCATCTGTTACCTTAGATGGCAGTGTTAGAAAATAGGACATATTTGTGTAAGCAGCATCAGGATGAGCTCTACCCTGACATCTGGTGGTGAATTATGGGAAGTGTGAAAAGAATTTCAGAAAGTGTGGAATCTCTGATATTTGCATGGGCACGCCCAGCATAGCCCAAGGCAGCCTGGAGTGGTTATTTTGACAGCTCTGGGATCCCCAATTTCCTTGTTATTGGGGCAAGATAAATATAGTGTTGCCACCCGATTATGTGAATGAGGAACTACGAGACTGCTTTATCACAGAGATGTCTCAATATAAGTTAAGAGACACTTGCTAGACAAGGGACATGGGTTCCAAAACCCAGTAAAGGGAGAGAGGTTGGGGGCTGGTGTGTGTACCTGATGGTATGGGGCCCTTTTGAGGGCCTGGAATACCAATTGCACATCCTCCTCTCTCCACTGTTAAAGAGTAGAGCTAATTTTGATTCCATTAGGAGTCTATCTAAAGGATGCTGAGCTGAATTCATGTTGAACCAATGGTGCACCAGCACCAGGGCTCCCCTACTATAAGCTAAAATAGCTGACAGTTGAAATCACTAAAGAGCTGGAATTACTGATCTGAGAGCACTGAGTGCTGTGCTAACTAGTGGGGGAGCCAGAAGACCTATTACTAAGGGGCTGGCAGAGCGGAGCAGTTTGCAGCATGTTGGAGCCGCCCATGGAACAGGGAGTGGAGTGGAGTGGTTTGCGGGGATGGCTGAAGTGGCTCACGGAGAGGAAGAGCAGTTGGCCTTGGCCCACGTAAGGTGCCCCTTACCCTCTGTGTGGGCCCCACCACCCTGTGTGGGCCCCCCCCCCATTTCCACTCAGGCTGAGGGGGGGTAAAACTCTGCAAATAAACTTTTAATCTCTGGGGTGGCACTGACCAGAGACTTTTGGGTTGTTGGACTTTGGGGGTGATTGAACTTAAGACCCTAAGGGGAAAAGGACATTGCCAAACGTACTTGGAGGTGGGTTTTTTGCTTATGGTTTGTGTTATAATCCTGTTTGTGATGTTTCTCCAATGTGATGCCGCATTGTTTTCCTTCTTTATTAAAAGGATTTTGCTACACTCAGACTCCGTGCTTGCAAGAGGGGAAGTATTGCCTCCTAGAGGCACCCGGGGGGGGGTGGTATGTAAGTGTCCCAGGTCACTGGGTGGGGGCTTGAGCCGGTTATGCATTGTGTTATTGAAACGAAACCCCTGGATATTGAACCCGGCCCTTGTTGCTGCCAACTCAGAGGGACAGAAGGGTTACATTTGTATGTTCATTTAAGTCTGGCTCTCCCTCTAGGTGTAGCCAGATACCATAACTGGCCTCTCAGTCCCACATTAACCTTTTCATGGCCTCTGATAATGCACACACAATCACAGTCGCAGCCACTTGCAGTCAAAGCTATTATAATAATACACAATGAATGAAAGAAAGGGGATTTTGATAGTAATGAATATAAATCAGAAGCTGGGAATTGTAGAAATTTTATAAGGAAACAAAGGGACACAAGTAGACCTCTATGGCCAGCAGAGTTAAGCACAATAAGAAGAAGGCTTTTAAGGAACAAAAATAATCCTGACAATGGTACGGGTCCATTACTAGATGGAATCTGTAGAATAATAATAATGCAGAAAAGGCAGAGTATTCAACAAATATTTCTGTTCTGGATTTGGGTGGGGAAACAGATCAGGCAGCCTGATCATGATGATGATGATGATGATACTCTTTCTATTCCACTAGTATCTCGGGAGGACATTAAATAGAAGCTACTCAGTTTAGACATTTTCAAATCAGCAGGTCTGGATAGCTTGCATCCAAGAGATTTAAAAGAGCTGTAGAAGAGCTTGCTGGGCCGTTAATGTTGATTTTCAATAAGTCTTGGAACAGTAGGGAAGTTCCAGAAGACTGGAGGAAAGCTAATGATGTGCCAATACTTTAAAAGAGTAAATGGGGTGACCTGAGTAATTACAGGCCTGTCAGCCTGACATTGATCCTGGGCAAGATAATGGAGCCGCCGATACGAGAGTTGATTAATAAAGAACTTAAAAGGGTAATACAATTATTGCCAGTCAAGATAGGAAATAGATCCTAGCAAACTAACTTGATATGTTTTTTTTTAATGAGATTACAGGTTTGGATGATAAAGGTAACAGTGTTGATGTTATATAGTTAGACTTCTGTAAAGCAAGTGACTTGGTACACACAACATTTTGATTAAAAAATTAAACAATGTAAAATTACCGTGACACTCATTAAATGGATTAAAAAGTGGCTAACTGATAGGTCTCAAAATGTAGCTGAAAATGGGGAATCATCATCAACTGGGTGTATTTCTAGTGGGATCCCACATGGTTCTTTTCTTGGCCCTATGCTAGTCAACATTTTTAGGAATGAATGAAAGAAATGGAAGATGATATAAAATCATCACGGATAAAGTTTGCAGATGGCACAAAAGTTGGGGGAGCAGTAAATAATGAAGAGAACAGGTCACTAATAAAGTGATCTAGATTGTTTGTTAAACTGGGTGCCAGTGTCACTATCGCAGCATTTTAATATGGCTAAATGTAAATGGATACATCTAGGAACAAAGAATGCAGGCCATACTTACATGATGGGGGACTCTATCCTGGGAAGCAGTGAAGAAAGATCTGTGGATCATGATGGATAATTAGCTAAACATGAGCTGCCAATGTAACACTGTGGCCAAAAGGGCTAATGCGATCCTGGGGATGCATAATCTTGGATCTCAAGTAGGAGTAGATAAATTATTTTCCCTCTCTATTTGGCACAAGTGCGATCACTACTGGAATGCTGGGTCCAGTTCTGGTGTCCACAATTCAAGAAGGATGTTGATAAATTGGAGCGGGTTCAGAGAAGAGCCACAAGAGTGAGTGAAGTATTCAAAAAGATGCCCCATAGTAACAGACTCAAGGAGATGACTTGATCACAGTTTGTAAGCACTTATATGGGGACAAATATTTAACAGTGGGATCTTCAATATAGCAGAGAAAGATATAACATGATCCAATGGCCAAAAGTTGAAGCTAGACAAATTCAGAATGGAAATAGGGCTTTTTTTTTAATTATTTTTTACCAGTGAGATTAATTAATCATTAGAGCAATTAACCAAGAGTCACAGTAGATTCTCCAGCACTGGCAATTTTTTTTTAAAGTCAAGATTAGATGCTTTTCTAAAAGATCAGCTCTAGGAATTATTTGGGTGAAGTTCTGCAGCCTGTGTTATGCAGGAAGTCAGACTAGATGATCACACTGGTTCCTTCTGGCCATGGAATCTCTAAATCTTATAGCACTTTTTGCAAGATTTGGTGGTATTAGCCCTAAATTCTTGACCAGATTCCAGTTCAGGAAATGTTTCTCTACCTTGATCATTACGGGTATATCTACATTGCAACAAACACCCTCAGCCAGCCTGTGTCAGCTGACTGGGGCTCATGGGGCAAAGGCTTCAAGGCTATAAAATTGCAGTGTAGATGTCTGGGCTCAGACTGGAGCCCAGGTTCTGGGGCCCCGTGAGAGGGAAGGGTCCATATCCCAGGCTCCAGCCAAAGCCCAGACTTCTACCCTGCAATTTCATAGCCCTGCAGCCTGAGTCAGCTGACATGGATGTTTTATTGTAGTGTAGACATATCCTACGTCTACAATACATAGTATCACTCTGCCTACCTACTCTTCTCCTAAAGTTGCACATGGATATCACATCACTACTCTTATTCCACTGTAAATGCTGGGGGGCAGTATACCATCCCCCTACAACAGCAGACATTGGGCTTACCTCCCAACAGCCCTGACGCTTGGTGTTGATACAGGAGGGGGTGCCAGGTGACTCGCCTAGTTGCATCAAGGCTGTTTTCAAGTTTGTCCATCTTACATGTCTAAGGTAGAATAATAGTTGCAGTGAGTGCCCTCCATGAAAATAGACGGAGGCTGTATATACATGCGTGTACTTATATATGTCAAAGTTATTGTTATTTCCACATTACCGTGCTGATCATTTACTCCGAGGTTCCTTCTTTGCTTAACTGCAGAAATATTTCAGCATATATGCCACACAATTTGGCCTTAGGAGAAGCAGGACATTATTGCTGAGGCAAAGTGATGACAGTCTGTGCAGAGCCCAAGGCTACTGCTGGAAGGGTACTGTTAGTGGACAAGTAATAGGTACAGTTGGACTCAGACACAGGAATTGGCATATTTCTCACATAGCACAACAATAAGAATGCCCAGACATCTTGCAGCTTCGTTCCCTAGCCCCAGCTTTTAATTCACAGATTTCATTCAGTTCTTTTCCAAAGCCTGGTTGCTTCTTATTAGTAAAATATTAGCCATAACTGTCTAAGCAACCTTTATTCAGAGAATGTACTGAATGGCTGGAACTTTGCCCAAAACTTTAACTTGAATCTGAACTTTTTGAAGAATGGAAGAGTTCTGTTAAATTTGTCATCACTTCTCCCATGCCTTTCTGCATTTGTGCTCCCTTTCTGGGAACTGAACAAGAACCAAAATATCAAGAGAGAGTCTAGTATTTCCATGCTAATTTGGCAGATCCATGAGTGCAGAACTCTGGTCATTTGAGAGTTCTTTACCACTAATGCTAAGCTTGCCATAGCATCCGTGCTGCTATAGCAGCTGCAACAGTGAAAGCGCAAAGTCACTAGATAGTCTAATTAGCAATCTCCACTCTGCAAGGGTTGATTGGTCCAACTAATTCTGTATGCTATCTGGCATTGTCCAGCACTGGATGCTTTGGAGGAAGACATGCAGTCAATCTAATGCAACTAGTTATGCAATTACAGTAAATACAATAGGTGAAATATCTTCCTGATCCCAGCTGGGGAACAGCTTATGCCCTGAAGCATGAGGATTTATAACCCTTGTCATTTCATCATAGTAAAGGTAAGTATAGATAGTATTACTCACAAATATATATTCTAGAGAGATGACTAATGGGCCAGACTGAATCCAGCTGCTATATGGGTGCATGAATAGCTCTGTCCCACAATGTCTCCCTGCACAGCAGCTAGGCACAGTTGCCAACCCTTCACTCTCTCATTTCCATGTCCGTGTAGCTTCCTGATTCCAGCTGGGACCATAAATGTCAAAATACCATGACGCCAGCTGTTCATATGAGATTTATAACCCAATTTTGTAGACTTGAGAGGTTTTGTTAGGTCAAGTAAACATGAAAACTTGAGGGACATTATCAAATGTACCCCCAGACTCCAGACCCTTAAAAGTTCACTCACCATTAGTTCACCCCCCACCCGAGACCAAACAATTACAATATAGCATGTGTATGACAAGTTGTAACAGGACAAGATGATACAGACTCCAGAACTCATAGCACACCCACACATACCCGTGCTTCATTACATCAAGCCTGATTCTCCAGTACCTGATACCTTGTGGAGGCTTTTAGACATATACAACATGGTTATAAAATGCTTTGCATGACAAAAGATAATCAGGCTTGTTGTCTTGAGATCATTGAAGGACTCTGTAGAATATTTTTCACCAATTTCCCTAAGCATTTTGCAGTTATTTGTGAGTTGACTGTGATCTTAGGTTCACTTATTACAATGCCATTATTGCACTCAAATCTTTCGTGTCTCCTGCCTCCTTTAATGGGGAGAAGAAGGATGCTGTTTGATTGCTTGATTAACCTTCAAAAATGTGTCATTAGGTGAACATTTTCTCATCCACTTATAAAAGCCGGTAAGAGTCAGCCATGGGAGCTTTTCATCATACTTTAAGTCCACTTGTGCCATCATGAAAGGTTATATACAATTGCACAGGGTGCTGAAGAAGGATTTATAATGGAAGCAGACTGTCATCATGACACTTGCAATGAACAAGAAAATAAGTTAGCTCAATCAGAAAATGTTAGGTGTACCACTCTCCGGGAACAACTAACTGGCATTATATTAGCATGGGCATTATGATAATCAGTGGGTAACAAGTCAACAGGAAAGTTACACAGAGGGGGTGATGGCAGTGGTGGGGAAATGGATGTACATTGTCTCACTTAATATAACTGATCATCCAGGTGATATTGGCAAGGAAGGACAGCTTCCCTTTTATCTGCATCATAGCAGAATCATAAACTCATAGAATCATAGAATATCAGGATTGGAAGAGACCTCAGGAGGTCATGTAGTCCAACCCCGTGCTCAAAGCAGGACCAACCCCCAACTAGATCATCCCAGCCAGGGCTTTGTCAAGCAGAGCCGTAAAAACCTCTAAAGAAGGAGATTCCACCACCTCCCTAGGTAACCCATTCCAGTGCATCACCACCCTCCAAGTGAAAAAGTTTTTTCTACTATCCAACCTAAACCTTCTCCACTGCAACTTGAGACCATTACTCTTTGTTCTGTCATCTGGTACTACTGAGAACAGTCTAGATCCATCCGCTTTGGAACCCCCTTTCAGGTAGTTGAAAGCAGCTATCAAATCCCCCCTCATTCTTCTCTTCTGCAGACTAAACAATCCGAGTTCCCTAAGCCTCTCCTCATATGTCATGTGCTCCAGCCCCCTAGTCATTTTTGTTGCCCTCCGATGGACTCTTTCCAATTTTTCCACATGCTTCTTGTAGTGTGGGGCCCAAAACTGGACACAGTGCTCCAGATGAGGCCTCACCAATGCAGAATAGAGGGGAATTATCACGTCCCTTGATCTGCTGGCAATGCCCCTACTTATACAGCCCAAAATGCTGTTAGCCTTCTTGGCAACTAGAGCACACTGTTGACTCATAGCCAGCTTCTCATCCACTGTAACCCCTACGTCCTTTTCTGCGGACCTGCTGCCTAGCCACTCAGTCCCTAGTCTGTAGCAGTGTGTGGGATTCTTCCATCTTAAGTGCAGGACACCTATGCCATGTGCTTTGAAATATGTAATGTTTGCAATCAGAGTGGACAGAAATAAAAGCCACCTCTCATACCCCCAGTCATCTAGCAACTCTTGTAACTGGCATATGCTATGGCTGAATGACCTGGCTTCATTCACAACTAGATCAGTACTAAAACAGTCAGGATGATAGATAGCACCTTATCAATAATTGAAAAGAAAGGCTTAGAGATGTCCCATTATCTGAATAATTAACACTGCACTTGGGCTTTGTAATTTCTTAATAAAACTGACTGATTGATTTGCTTAATTAATTCCTACTTTGACAGGCTTATTGCTTTCTTTGGAGATGGGGTTGGGCAAAAAATGAAAATTATTCAAAACGGGGAAGAAAGATTTAAAATTTTCATAAACTTGTGCCACCCTTCCCTCCTCAGAGAATAGTGGAAACATGTTCAACAGTTAATTCTGCATGACAGATCCTCACAGGACCCCACCTCTTCTTAACCACAAAAAGAGTTTCACAAATGAGAACCAACAAAAAAGTTTTGTCTCTCTTTCCATTTCACTTTTGTTTGTGTCCCATTGCAACTGACCAAACATTATGATAAACTATAAAGTGTCCCCTGACCTCAAAACTAGTAAACTTGATTGAGCCTTAAACGCCTTTGAATAAATCAATCTGAATGGAATCTTTAAAGTCCACTTCAGTTTAACAGCAATAATTACTTTGAAAGTCAGCTGCTGCCACTGCTCTGGTGTCATAAAGGAAAAGCTTCCTCCAGCTGTAGAGTTTACCTTAGGGAAAATTGTTTTATAGATAGTTTGAAATCACCAGACCACCAGCTTGTATTCTCTAGTTTGTTACTTTGTTGGTTGTTACCCTGTGTCCTGGTAAAGATAAAGGCTGAAAGAAGATTTTAACCAGGCTCTAAGTAGTGATGGATCACAGGAGCTTCTAATAAAGTTGCTGATGCACTCTCCCGTGACAGTTTCCCAGAATTCAGTAGTTAAAAAGTGTTCTTAAAATGTAGAAGTCTGTTAGTTATATACTTAGTAGTATATGTAAAGGTGCATGTGTTGTAGTAATCTGTTTATTTTAAAGTTCTAGAAGGAAATCGCCGCCAGTGAGCTTTCCCACTGTCTGCAATTTGGGGGGCGTGTCATAAACAGATAGCTAAGGGTTAATGTCTCTTTCACCTGAAGCACCTGACCAGAGGACCAATCAGGAAACCGGATTTTTTCAACTCTGGGTGGAGGGAAGTTTGTGTCTGAGTCTTTGTCTGCCTGCCTGCTTTCTCTGAGCTTTGGAGAAGCAATTTCTACTTTCTAGTCTTCTGTTTCTAAGTGTAAGGACAAAGAGATCAGATAGTAAGTTATATGGTTTCTTTTCTTTGGTATTTGCATGAATATAAGTGCTGGAGTGCTTTGATTTGTATTCTTTTTGAATAAGGCTGTTTATTCAATATTCTTTTAAGCAATCGACCCTGTATTGTATCATCTTAATACAGAGAGCCCATTTGTATGTATTTTTCTTTCTTTTTATATAAAGCTTTCTTTTAAGACCGGTTGGAGTTTTTCTTTACTTCAGGGAAATTGAGTCTGTACTCACCAGGAAATTGGTGGGAGGAAGAAATCGGGGAGATCTGTGTGTTGGATTTGCTAGCCTGATTTTGCATTCCCTCTGGGGGAATAGGAAAGTACTTTTTGTTTCCAGAATTGGGAACAGAGAGGGGGAATCACTCTGTTTGGATTCACAGAGCTTGTGTCTGTGTATCTCTCCAGGAGCACCTGGAGGGGGGAAGGGAAAAAGGATTATTTCCCTCTGTTTTGAGACTCAAGGGATTTGGGTCTTGGGGTCCCCAGGGAAGGTTTTTCAGGGGGACCAGAGTGCCCCAAAACACTCTAATTTTTTGGGTGGTGGCAGCAGGTACCAGGTCCAAGCTGGTAACTAAGCTTGGAGGTTTTCATGCTAACCCCCATATTTTGGACGCTAAGGTCCAAATCTGGGACTAAGGTTATGATAGGGCCCTGTTATTAATTACAACTTATACAGCACCCCAAGCTGCGCTGTATTTTCATGGCCAAGCAACAGTGCCATGATCCAGATCCAAATTCCCCCAAATCTTAAGGACTTACAGGTTCCAGCTTGTGGTCTGGTTTCAGCCACAAAGTGTGGATCCACGCTTCTCTAAAATGAGTGTGTGGATCTGAGTTAAGGGTTAGATCCATCTCTATTTATAACATGGTTTTATGTTCCATCCACACAAGTGAGACTAAACCCAAAACCTGATTTGACAACAGCAGAGATCATTAACCATTCAGCAACACCCATTGTTAACCCGAGTGAGCCAAACTCCATTGGCCTCAGAGGACTTGCACCAATCTTGCATTCAGCAATTGTTTTGCCTGTGTAAAAGGGTGTGGGCTTTTGGTTTAGAGCTTTATAAGGGAGAGGGTTGCTTTCCTTTTGAATTATAAGAAGATAGAAAGGAACCCTAATGTAATAAAAAGGGAAGAAAGAAGCCAGGAATGATTAACCAGTTAACAAAACAAGGTTCCAGTGTTTCCCCTATGAATAACCAAAAGGGATGGAGTAACACCACAGCAAAAAAAGCAGAAAAATACCGAGCAGATTCAAAACTAAAGTGGCTGGAGCAATAGCAATGAAGCTGGCATGAGAGGGATAAGATGGCCTAGTTCTGTAACATAATCTCCTCATCCTGGTAACTATTTAAAATTTAGCATTACAGTACCATGTAGAGATGCCAACCAAGATGAAAGGCTAAGCAATTTACATACATGTAGTAAGAGATACTCACAGCCCAAGAAAGACAGAGGAAGGAAGTCCTATTATCCCTATTTTGCAGATGGGGAAGAGAGGCATAGAGAACTAAAGTAACTTGCCTCTGGTTTCTGATAATACTTGGACTCAGACCCAACTATTGTGTGCATTAACCACAAGACCATCCTTCCTTTCAACTCATTTCTTTTGGGTTTTTTTTGATTGTATAAAAAGTTGGTAAGAGTCCAATACCGTCATGTTGCATAGGAAAGGTGATTGAGAAAATCTAAAGAACTATCGCCCTATCTGCCTGTGTTCGCATGTCTATAAATTGTTCACTAAAATAATAACAAATCAACTATTATGAAACCTGGATGAACAGCAACCTAGAGAGCAGGCTGGCTTTTGAAGGAATTATAGCATGATAGACCATCTCTTCACTCTAAACCAACTACTAGAGCATGAAAGGGAATATAAGTTCCCTTTGTTCATTGCCTTCGTGGACTACGAGAAGGCATTCGACAGCATAGAGACTAAAGGTGTTCTTGAAGCGCTTTCAGAACAGGGCATCAGTGTGAAATATATCACATTACTAAAGGAAGCAGACTCTGGCTGCAGCACGGACATACCACTGTTTGATACTTCCCTCAGAATCCCCATCAAGAAAGGTGTGAAACAAGGAGATACAGTTTCACCAAAATTATTCACAGCCTGTCTTGAATTGGTTTTCGACAAGCAGACTTGAAAGGTGGGATTAATATCAATGGTGAGTGGCTTAACCATCTCAGGTTTGCAGTTGATATAGTGCTAATAGCTGAAAATACAGCCCAACTTGAGAGAATGCTTAAAGAAATGAACACGAAAAGTAGTCAAGTCGGATTAAAAATGAATCGGTCGAAAATGAAATGCATGAGATCAGATGTTCTGCCAAAAACCCAAATAACTCTTTAAGGAGAGGAGATCCGAGAGGTTGATAAATACATTTATTTGGGACAGGAAGTCAACATGTGCCATGATCAGAAAAGTGAAATGTCACACAGAGAAAAGCTGTATGGTGTGCATTCAATGACATCAAGGATATCCTCCAAGGAAAGATCAGCAAAACAACTTGTGAGAATCTTTTCAACTCGACCGTGCTTCTAGTGATGTTATATGGCAGCGAAACATGGTTGCTGACAAAGATTGAAGAACATCAACTGTCTGTAAGACAGAGGACGATGCAACAAACATTTTTGGGCATTTTGCTCTGCGATCACATCCCCAACAAAATAATTAGGCAGCAGTCTGAAGTGTGAGATGTTGTTGTTTAAAGCAGGCTCAGCAAAATGAGATAGGTGGGACATGTGGCCCGACTCGGTGACAACAGATGGACTGCAGCTATATCCGAGTGGAGTGCAAGAACAGAAACAGCCACATGGTCGACCTCCAAAGAGGTGGGATGATTTCCTATGAGGAGATATGGACAAGCATGGTGAAGAATGGCCAGAGCAACAGAAGATTGGAAGACGTGTTGTGATTGGCTCATTCTCAACTGATGAAGGACCAACAGTCTATGCAGTCTACGCATGAACCAGTGTGATCTAGAAGCTTCAGTTTTCTTCCAGCCCTAAAATCTAAGAAGCAAGTTCTTGTGCTTACCTTTCCTTGATATTTTTGGGAGAACCCTCTTTCCACAGTGATTTGTCCCTGATACTGGTATTTCTTTCCTTAAACATTTCAGGCCTGACTCTCTTATACTGGTATAAATTAGGAGTGACTCCAGAGAAGTCAATGGAGTAATGCTTTTTGTAAAACTGATATAAGAAAAATTAAGGCCTCTGAATAATAATTAATGAGAAGAGAACCTCAAATGTTTAAGAACTTTGGCGTGGATAAGCACCCAGATGTTATAAATAAATAGACTACATGAACAAGCTTCTTGGGAGATAGTCACCACAATTTTTTCAATGGAAGAAGAGGATTGAGATTTCTTATACTTCCTTATGGTCAGACAGGATGTACCTGGATGGTTTTAACACCTCTTCTGATTCTGTGAAGAACCAGGTATTGGAGAGGTAACCGGAAATTAATAGAATCATAGAGGATTAAGGTCATCTAGTCCTACCCCATTGTTCAGAGCAGGACAAAAACAACTAAATCATCCCAGCCAGGGCTTTGCCAAGCCAAGCGTTAAAAACCTCTAAGGATGGAGATTCCACCACATCCCTAGGTAACCCATTCCAGTGCATCACCACCCTCCTAGTCAATAGTTTTTCCTATTATCCAACCTAGACCTCCCCCACTGCAACTTGAGACCATTACTCCTTGTTCTGCCATCTGCCACCACTGAGAACAGCCTAGCTCCAGCCTCTTTGGAACTTCCCTTCAGTTTGTTGAAGGCTGCTATCAAATCCCCCCTCACTCTTCTCTTCTGCAGACTAAACAAACCCAGTTCCCTCAACCTTCCTCATAAGTCATGTGCCCCAGCCCCCTAATCATTTTCATTGACCTCCACTGGACTTTCTCCAATTTTTCCACATCCTTTCTGCAGAGAGGGGCCCGAAACTGGACGTAGTACTCCATATGTGGCCTCACCAGTGCCGAATAGAGAGGAATAATTATTTCCCTTGATCTGCTGGCAATGTTCCTCCTAATGCAGCCCAAGATGCCGTTAGCCTTCTTGGTAACAAGGGCACACTGCTGACTCATATCCAGCTTCTCATCCACTATAATCCCCAGGTCCTTAGCCAGTCAGTCTTAGCCAGTCAGTCTTCAGACTGTAGCAGTGCTTGAGATTCTTCCCTCCTAAGTGTAGGACTCTGCACTTGTCCTTGTGGAACCTCATCAGATTTCTTTTAGTCCAATCCTCCAATTTGTCTAGGTCACTCTGGACCCTATCCCTACCCTCCAGCATATCTACCTCTCCCCACAAGCTTAGATTCATCCGCTATCTTACTGATGGTGCAATCCATCCCATCATCCAGATAGTTAATGAAGATGTTGATAAAAAAAGGCTCCAGGAGAGATCCCTGGGCCACACCACTTGATTCCGGCTACCAACTAGACATCGAGACATTCATCACTACCTGTTGAGCCCGACAATCTGGCCAGGTTTCTATCCACCTTATAGTCCATTCATCCAATTCATACTTTTTAATTTACTGGCAAGAATACTGTGGGAGACTGTATTAAACGCTTTGCTAAAGACAAGGTATATCACATCCACCGCTTTTCCCATATCGACAGAGCCAGTTATCTCATCATTGAAGGCAATCAGGTTGGTAAGGAATGACTTGCCCTTGGTGAATCCACGTTGACTGTTCCTGATCACCTTCCTCTGCTCCAAGTCGTTTGAAATGGATTCCTTGAAGACCTGCTCCATAATTTTTTCAGGGACTGAGGTAAGGCTGACTGGTCGGTAGTTCCCTGGATTCTTCTTCTTCCCTTTTTCAAAGATGAGCACTATATTTGCCTTTTTCCAATCATCCAGGACCTCCACAGGTTGCCACAAGTTTTCAAAGTTAATGGCCAAAGGCTCTGCAATCACATCAGCCAGCTCCCACAGCACCCTCGGATGCATTAGATCTGGCCCCATGGACTTAGGCATGTTCATCTTTTCTAAATAGTCTTTAAGATTAAGATTGATTGGATGGTTAAAGCTGACAAACTTATCTGAACCTTAAAAAAAAGTTTGGATTGATTTTGGTTAGAGTCGTTGTTGCAGGTTAACACAATATTGGCCTTCACTGTATCCAAACCAGTCTGGCCATCCCTAATAACAAGAGACTACATGCTGCAGCCCTTTGTGGGGTAAAACATCCATTAAGATTGATGATAAAATAATATGTACAAGCTGAGATGGACTTTGACTGCAAAGTAGATTAGGATTGTGAAACAAACTCTCCCTATCCTCCAAAATTCGATGGGCGTTTGGATCTGGGGTTTTGATAGAGACACATCATTCCTGACTATTAATTTGATGAAATGCCTGGATAATCTCTTTTTTTTTTTTTAGGACAAAATCTGTGTTCCTCTGCACATATTCAATCAGTTATTCAAACCTTGTGCCTGTGCAGAGTATCTGAATCTCAAATGACACATTAAATTGGATGCACAGTTGAGGGAAATAATTAGCATAAGGAATGGTTTTCCTGAGACTCAGGATGTAGGTTCCTAGGCTCATCATAGAGGAGTCTTTGAAACAACCCAGCCAACTCATTTTCAGCAGTTCTTCAACAACATAATCCACTATCTCTCCACTCAGCATTTCAAACCTAAAAACAACCAACACTTACAATTTTAGCAGCTTTTGTGGCCAGTGTCTGACCTCAGCAGTGTTCACTGCTTGACATGGCTGAGCCCATTATTTCCTTCTGCCTCATTCATTGAGGATGACTGCACCACCAGAAAAGGGATGGGCTTTTTAAGCAAGGCAGATCTCACACAGAAGATGGGGTTTGAAAATTTGCTTCTCGAGCATGTTAAAAAGGGTGCTACGGGGGGATGGGATGGTAACCTAAATAACATAGTTTGAAAAATGCAAGAGTCTCTTTTATTGAGAGCAAATTATTTACAAATATTAGTATTTTTACAAGGAGATAGCTAGATTAGCTTGACAAATGAAACTGTGGATGTTCCCTGTAGCTTTATAAATGTTTTTTAAATCCTGCTATGCTCACAGTCTAAGTGATATCTTGTGTCAATGAGTTCCATAGGTTATCAGTTTATTTTTCAGATAATACTCTCAGAAATATTTACTTATCCTAGTATTCATGGTATTTTTTACTTTCTGTAAACTTTCTTGCAACTAAAAGAAATATTTTATTCACAGACACCAACAAACCAATTAAATGGTTTTAGCTCAAAGGATACTCACAAAGGGTAAAATTCACCCTATTGAAGAAGGCCACCACTGCATCTCCTGTTAGCAGGGGCGGCTCCAGGCACCAGCATACCAAGCGCATGCCTGGGGCGGCAAGCCATGGGGGGCGCTCTGCTGGTTGCCGCGAGGGCGGCAGGCAGGTTGCCTTTGGCGGTATGCCTGCAGAGGGTCTGCTGGTCCTGTGGCTTCGGCGGACCTCCTGCAGGCTTGCCGCCGAATCCGCGGGACCAGGGACCTCCCACAGGCAAGCAGCCGAAGGCAGCCTGCCTGCCGTGTTTGGGACGGCAAAATACCTAGAGCCACCCCTGCACGTTAGCACTATTTTGAGTGGTGCATAGGGCTTATTGTGTAGTCCTCTGCACAAAAATGAATTTTATCCAAATATTTTTTCTTTGCATTCACACAGTCTTTCAAATAACCCCTTATTATAACTGGTTGAAACGTTTATAGTATTAGTTGCTTACTTTTTCTTCCACTCCAGGTAGGGAGAGCACTGGACACTCATGAGACAGAAATCCTTTGTCACCAAATGTTATATTTGGACCCAGTGGAGAAGGGGCTATACACAGACAAAGAGCAAGCTGAGATGCACACAGCTTTCTGGTATGGTAGTAACTTTAGTGTTTTGGCAATAAAACTGAAACCAGCACAAAAGTGAGGTTTGCAATGGGGAAGAACAGTGGGAGTGCAGGGGTTGCACAGACATTTACTGGGAGAGAACATCACAAAAACCAGGATCAAAACATTTAATTTCCTGACTGCTCAGTTTCCTGTAATTGAACATTTCAGATAATCATTTTGATAACAATTTAGAAAAAAAGTGTTATTTTTTCCTGAAGAACTTTTTAAAAAAGTTTTAAAAAATGCATCTGTTTTGAACCTTGCATAATGGAATCAACTTTGACATTTCAATTTTTTTCTGAAACATTTAAAAAAAAATATTTTTTGCCCTGTGGTGCTGCTTATTTTACTAAAACTGTGGAGGGGGAGGGGAAAGCTATTTTAAATTGACTATGTAGGATGTTTATTTGTATCCTACTTTTTATAGTGCTTGGATAGTGAAACTAGGCTGGTTAGTTTCACATTCTGGTCCTCATGAACCAACTGGGAATGCCCGTTGAGTTCCCGCCACAACAGGGGAGAGTTTCCTTTATTTTATTTTTTTATTTTTTTAAAGTTTGCTGAAATAAAATAATCATGGGGAAAAAATAAAATAATTTCATTTGTATTAGTTGTGGTTTGTTTGGTTTGAAACATTTCAGGTTCTAAACGAAGGCTTTAACTACACAAAAATGTTCGATCAGCCCAGCTACGTCACTCAAGGGTCTGAAAAATCTATACCCCCGAGCGACATAGTTAAGCCGACATAAATCCTGATGCAGACAGCACTGGGTCACTGGAAGAATTCTCTCACAGTGGCAGATTAACTACAGCGAGGGACAACCACTCCAGTCGCCGCAATGAGTGTCTATACTGAAGCACTGTAGCCTTTCTAGTGAAAAGACAGCCTACGTTGACAGCATATTTTGAATGCCACAACAATATCAGACATTGAACCAAATTCAACAGAAAATTCAAGAATGCTGGCTTTGTCCTTCATCTTCCAAGGTATTTGGGGTCAGATTTTTCAAAAGTGTTTAGTACTCGCACTGGGGATCTGATTTTCCAAAATTTTAGTTAATCATGTTTGGAGTTGAGACCTCTTGAAAAGTTGGCTGCAGTGTTTGCCAATTGCTATTACATGTTAGCTTAAATCTGATATTGAGTTGTGGGAAGTACATTAGGAAACAAAATAATTTTCATGCTGCCCCACTCCGCCATTGCACACACCAGTACTAATAGTGTTTTTTTGCAGAAGTGTGTGTATGTGTTTGGGGGGTCAGGATGGTGAATAGTTTCTCCGACTCTCAAAGTTCCAAAGTCCTTATTATTCTTTTCAGTGAAGGGGAAAAAAAATCCTTGAAAACTTATAAATAATGAAAATATATAGATTTTTTTTCTTTTGCAATAATTGTTTCCTTGGGGAAATAATGATGCAGTTCAGTGATGCTTGAGATTTTATGGGTACCATGGATGAAACTAATGTTTGCTTAATTGTTTCTGGCGTATAAACGTGAACTGAAAAATGCAAGATCATGGCAGCCATAGAAAAACTGATCCTAGATGAATGAAATCGGGGTTCTTGAGTTCTAACCAAGGGATAAATCCTGCCCCTTCAGAAACTAACCGTGCAGCATGATTTATAGAGTAGCAGTGTATATGCAGCTGAATGAATGGAACTTTAATTTTCCTGCCTTTCACTTATTCATAGGGAGCCAGCAGTATGCATGACATGGCACATATTATGGCTCCTTTCCTCAAGTTCAGCATGCACTCAACCTCAGAGGGCAGCCCTTGTGCTGGCTGGCTGTGAGGGTTGCACATGGGTCTCTTCTTACAAACTATGTCCCACAGGGAAGGTGGTGCATATACCATATCCCCTCCCTAACTCCCATTCTGCAATACTCCTAATAAGAATGTAGAGAGCTTAGTAACCTGCAGTAAAAAGTCCCCTCTCCTCTCAAGCTCTCTTTATATCGACAGTCCTAATAGATTCTCAGAAATACAAGCTGGAAAAGACCTCTGGAATTTTTTCTCTCCACTGTATTTTCTAGTGTTTTTGTCTGGTCTAGTTTTAAAAGTCCCAAGCAATGAAGTTTCCACCATTTCCCTTGGGAGAATATTCCCTAGTCTGATTGATTTGTAGTGAAAACTTCAAAAGGATGACTCTCAAAAGGAACATAGAAACGGCCATACTGGGTCAGACCAATAGTCCATCTAGCCTGATATCCTATCTTCCAACAATGGCCGTTGCCAGATACTGCAAAGGGAACGAACAGAACAGGCAACCATCAAGTGATCCATCCCGTGTCATCCATTCCCAGCCTCTGGCAGTCAGAGGGTTAATGACACCTAGAGAATGGAATTGCATCCCTGACCATCTTGGCTAATAACCATTGATGGTCCTATCCTCCATGAACTTAATTCTTTCTTGAATCCAGTTATATTTTGATCTTCACAACATCATCTGGCAATGAGTTCCACGGGTTGACTGTGTTGTGTGACGAAGCACTTCCTTATGTTTGTATTTACACCTGCTGCCAATTAATTTCACTGGGTGACCCCTGTTTTTTGTGTTATGTGAAGGGGTAATAACACGTCCTTACTCACTTTCTCCTGATCATGCATGCTTTTATAGACCTCTATAATATTCCCTCTTAATTTTCTCTTTTCTAAAATGAACAATCTGAGTCTTTTTAATCTCTCCCCATATGGAGGCTGTTCCATATCCCTCATCATTTGTGTTGCTTTTCTCTGTACCTTTTCCAATTCTAATATATCTTTTCTGAGATGAGGCAACCAAAGCTGAATGCAGTATTGAAGGTGGGGATGTACCATGGATTTATACAGTGGCATTAAAATATTTTCTATATTATTATCTATCCATTTCTAATGGCTTCTAACATCCTGCTAGCTTTTTTAATTATTATTATTTCTGCTGCACATTGAGTAGATGTTTTCAGAGAACTATCCATGATGACTTTAAGATCTCTTTCTTGAGTGGAAACAGCTAAATTAGACCCCATCATTTTGTATGTTCAGTTGGGATTATATTTTTCAGGATACATTACTTGGCATTTATCAACATTGAATTTCATCTGCCATTTTGTTGCTCAATCATCTAGTTTTGTGAGGAACATCTAGTAAGTTCTGAATTCTCCCTTCATCTTTCTCTCCAGCCTTACAGGGGTTGTTTTATTAAACATTTGTACAGGGTCTTGAATCACGTTAACTATAGGGAGGGGTCTGAAAAGTGGAAGTCCCAAAATTCTACAAGGAATTAAGTGGAATCAGTTTTCCCAGTCCATGTAGCAGAGCCAAGACATTCAGCTGACTTGAATAAGCTTTGGACAAGCATGTGAACTGGCAAGATTATCTGAACCAAAGATTTTAAAGTTTGTCTATTGCGAGCAAACCATTGATTCATATCCCAGTTCAAAGCGCAACTATGCTGGGCATTGACTGGAAATTAATAAAGTTTGTTAAGTCGCTAATTGCTCTCTGGCAACACTTAAGATTTTCTGAACCGGTGTTTACTGAAATACAAAGCACTGATGCCAAGTCCCACAGCCTTCGTAACCATCATTTAAAAATTAATTGCACAGACCAAATCTTCTCAATGCTTGAGTATCTGCCAGCTCAGAGTTCTTAAAATTCTTGTATTCATAAATCATTCCAGTCCCCTTCTATGATACATTCCCCATGAAATGCAGACAGTGAAGATGAATTAAATGATTTCTGGGGAATAAAAGTTCCCTAGTCTCAATGCCTATGCTTGTTTAGAATTAAGGGATCATGGAAATTAGAGAAATGAAAGACCGATAGGTCAGGCTGTTTGTCCCTCTACCAGTGCAGGCTTGTTCCCACCAGTGGCCTTTAAACAACATTCTGGGGAAGCTATGGGGTTTACTGACTCCTGGTGTGAGTTAGAGCAGTTTCGGGGCTGCTCTAACATATGCTCTACTCCCCATGTCCCCCTAGTGAAAATAGGTGTAAGGCAGTGTGCTCTAGCTCTAGTTTGTCCCTGCCTTGCTATTCTGCACCCTGGCCTGATGTGTCACTTACACCAGATGCTGGGATCAAAGTAACCACTGAGTCCTGATCCCAGCTCCCCACTGCATGGGGAGATCACCTGCAATGGGGAATTCTTATTTAGCCCCCTTCACTGTGTCAGAACAGAATAAATAGGCCTTAATGCAACTGAGATTTGAACCCACTGTCTCTTCTATTAATCTGGCTCTGGGATGAGTTTCCCCATAAATATTACCATGCCGTACTTCTTGGGAAACCTGGAAAACCTCATCCTGTGCCTGTGAGAAATGCTCTTCATCGCGACTCCATATCTGGTTATATCCCATTTAATGCTTTTTCCTCTTAACTGGTAAACATCCTAGCAGCAGCAGATTGAAGGAAATATCATGTTAAGTTAAGTGATGCTACTGCAGTACTAAAACCCTCCACAGCCCATCAGAGAAGCTGAGAGCCCCATGGGGGACCCTGAGTCTAGGATTATGCAGTGTCCACATATTGATTGTTTTTCCCTAAGTTATTGAACGAGTGTCTCGAGCAAATCATAGAATGCCTATTAATGTTCAGGGACATGGCATGGGCCAGGCTTTAAATTTCTTTAAACACAGGAGAATTCTGAAAACCTAGCACAGTTCTTGTTGACTTTAAGGTTTTTATATGCAGGGAATAGTTCTTTTAAGAAAATCTGTTGCTGTGGTCTGTTTATACTCTAATTTGGCCACGTTCTAATATTTTAACGTGTTAAAAATATATTAAAGAAGTGATTGGGTTAATTATTGTTATTATTATTTTTTCTATTACCACAGCACCTAGGAGCCTCAGTAATGGCTCAGGGTCCCATTGTGCTAGGCGATGCATACACACTGAACTAAAAGTTGGTCTCTGCCCTGCAGTGCTTGCACTCATACAGCCCTTCTCCTCTGGTTGCTCCTTCGAAGTGACCCTCTCCACCTTCTCCACGCTTCAGATCTGACAGGGAAACTCCCACTCTCGTGCGATTTCCAACCCTGCCCAGGGGAAACCCCATCTCTGATTGACTGCCTTACCCATTTCCTCCCACCTTATTGGGAGGAGCAGCCAATTAGGGCTGCTGCAGGAGGCAATCTACGATCTTTCCCACAAACCTTCTCCTTAGGAGCTGGAATAAGATTGGAGTAGAGAGTGGAAGAAAGGGGGCAGCAACACCATTCTCACAGAAGGGGACATGTAGGTAGGAGCAAGAAAATCCCAGGGCTTCTCCTCTGCAGTGCAAAATGGATCAGTGTGCTATCACCTCCTTATCTCAAGAAGGGAGAGTGGGTTTAAGAACACCTGGAGCTGCAGAGGTGCGCTGGGCTTGGGAGAACTAGGTGCAATTCCCTGCTCCACCACAGGTTCCCTGGATGACCATGGGCAGGTCCCTAAGGCCACATCTACACTAGAGAGCTTACAGAGGCACAGCTGTACCAATGGAGCTACACCGCTGTAAGATCTCCGTAGTAGCCACTCTACGCTGATGAGAAAGAGCTCTCTGGTCAACATAATTAAACCATCCCCAATGAGCAGCAGTAGCTATGGTAGCAGGATAGAGTCTCACTCCAACATAGCGCTGTCCAACCTGCTGCTTCTGTCGGTGTAACTTATGTGTCAGGGGTGTGTGCTAGTATAGACATAGCCTTAGTCTCTCTGTGCCTCAGTTCCACTTCTGTCAAATGGGAATAATAGCACTGCCCTACCTCAAAAGGATGTGAAGAAGATAAACACATGAAAGACTGGGAGGTGCTCAGCTGCTCTGATGAGGGAGGTCAGATAAAGGGGAAAGAGGTAGAAATAAGTGTTGTCTAGGTCTACACTGATTGCTAAAATCATGTCCAGCTGAAAGGTTACAAGCAAAACAAAAGCACCTGGGGTTAGCACAGAGGAATCCACAAGCCCTAACGAAATAAAAGGGATAAACCTAATCGTGTCTTCCTGGACATTTCCTGATCCACTTACATATCTGGGGTTTTAAATGAGTAGTTTCTACGTATGATACCGATGATGTTTTCATACTTGGCCCAAGCTTCTTACAGCATAACTGTTGCTCTGTCTGCCGCTCCCCAGGAGAACAACAGACAGACAAAAGAGAAGTCTTTTTTCAAATTTAAAAAGTTCTAGCCACCCCATTGGCTCTTTTGGACAGATGCCCACTCAGCTTTGGGTGGTTTTGCTTATGTATACAAGGCTCTCTAGCACTCCCATCATTGACACCCGGGGTGGTGCAACAGAGGGAGATTTTGCCAGAAAAGTTTAGTGGTGTGTAGCAAGAAAGTAGTTGGATGGCATCACCACTTTCAGATCCAAACATGTAACTCAGTTTTACACCCTAGCTGTCCCTCAGCAACAACAAAAAGTAACCCCTAACACAATTTACCCTCCCTGTCATGGGATAGGAAAACAAAGGGAACCTCCCAGCAACCACCCATCTACATAGCCTCTTGTAAAACACTCATGTGTCAATCAAGTGCTGCTGGGGACATGGGAAGTCAAGGATGTGTGACTTGGCAGCTGACTAAAGAGGAAACTGTTTTGTTTTCAATCACTTTCATGTTAAAATGTAAAGAACTGAAGCTCAGTTCAGTCCTTGAAGGACCTGGTGAGGGAGGACAAGGTGGCTTTCTGCTACCTTTTCATGCTCCACCATCTATTCCTGTGGCCATTCAGCTGCCTGCTTAGCCCCTCACATAGTGTAGAACAGCCTTATGGCTGCTTTAAATTGCACCAGCTACTAACAGGTCCAGATACACCAGCCTAGGATTACTGGAGTCCAATGTCCTGCCTTTAGCTATGTCCTGCTGGTCCAGGAGTTTGTAGGTAAAAGGGAAGAATTTCCATAAAGTTGTTCAACGGAGGTTTTAAGCCTGCATCTCCAGCATTATCAGGGGCCATGCCCTACATATATAGAACCCAACCTTGCAGTCCTTATTCAGGTGACAAGTCATTACTCACATGAATATTCCCATGGATAATAATTGATTGAGTGAATTACGATTTCAGAAGAGGGCCTCCATTTTGTCAAAGGCAAATTTTAGAAGTCGCCAGGACCTGGTGACAAACATCCTAGAATACTCAAGTTGCTGGCTGAGGAGATACCTGAGCCATTAGTGATTATCTTCTAAAAGTCATAGAAGACGGGAGAGATTCCTGAGGAGTGGAAAAGGTCGAATACAGGGCTCATCTCTAAAAAAAGGGAATAAGGACAATGCATGGAATTACAGCAGAGTCAGCTTAACGTCAGTATCCGGAAAGATAATGGAGCAAATAATTAAGCAATTTGCAAACACCTAGAAGATAATAAGATGATAAGTAACAGTCAGCATGGATTTGTCAAGAACTAATTGTGTCAAACCAACCTAACAGCTTTCTTTGACAGGGTAACAAGCCTTGTTGGGGTGGTGGGGAGGAAGCAGTGAATGTGAAAAGTCTTGACATTAGTAAGGCTTTTGGTACTATTGCACATGACCTTCTCATAAACAAACTAAGGAAACACAATCTAGATGGAGCTACTATAAGGTGAGTGCATAACTGATTGGAAAACTGCTTCCACAGAGAACGTATCAGTAGTTCACAGTCAAGCTGGCAGGGCATATAGAGTGGGGTCCTGCAGGGATTGGTCCTGGGTCTGGTTCTGTTCAATATCTTCATAAATTATGTAGATAATGGCATAGAGAATACACTCATAAAGTTTGTAGACAACACCAAGCTGGGAGGGGTTGCAAATTCTTTGGAAGATAGGATTAAAAATAAAAATGATCTGGACAAACTGGAGAAATGATCTGAACCAAATAGGATGAAATTCAATAAGAACAAATGCAAAGTACTTCACTCAGGAAGGAACAATCAACTGCACACATATAAAAATGGGAAATGACTGCCTAGGATGCAGTGCTGTGGCAAGGGATCTGGGGATTACAGGGGATCACAAGCTAAATATGAGTCAACAGTATAACGCTGTTGCAAAAAAAAATGGACATAATTCTGGGACGTATTTGCAGGAGTGTTGTAAGCAAGACATGAGAAGTCATTCTTCTGCTTTACTCTGCACTGATATGGCTTCAACTGGAGTATTGTGTCCAGTTTTCAAGTACAATGAAGGTTGTTACAAAGAAGAAGGGAGAACATTAGTTCCCGTTAAGCTCTGAGGATAGGACAAGAAGCAATGGGCTTAAACTGTCGCAAGGGAGGTTTAGGCTGGACCTTAGGAAAAACTTCCTGACAGGGTAGTTAAGCAATGGAATAAATTGCCTAGGAGGGTTGTGGAATCTCCATCATTATAGGTTTTTAACAGCAGCTTGGACAAATACCTGTCAGTGATGGTCTAGATAATACTTAGCCCTCCTTGAGTTCAGGGGACTGGACTAGAAGACCCCTCCAGGTCCCTTACTGTCCTATGATTCTATGGGTATGTCTACATTACCCACCATATCGGTGGGCAGAGATCGATCCAGTGAGGATCGATTATCACGTCTAGTCTAGATGTGATAAATCGACCCCTGAGTGCTCTCCCATTGACTGCTGTATTCCAGCGCCACGAGAGGTGTAGGCAGAGTCAACGGGAGAGAGGCAGCAGTCGACTCACTGCAGTGAAGACACCACAGTAAGTCGAGCTAAGTATGTCGACTTCAGCTATGTTATTCACGTGGCTGAAGTTGCGTAACTTAAATAGATCCCCCCCCCAGCATAGACCAGGGCTATGATTATTTTTTCCCTAGCTCTGCAGGTCATTTCTCAGTTGTTATCCCTGCTCCTTTTCCTTATGAGGCATATTCTTTCTTTCTTTCTTTCTTTCTTTCTTTCTTTCTTTCTTTCTTTCTTTCTTTCTTTCTTTCTTTCTTTCTTTCTTTCTTCAAATATTTGAACAGGTGGGAAAGGGACAATGAAAATAGTTACAGAGCAGGCTGAATCTGCTATTTTTTTAAAAAGAATAAAAATAAAAACTGCAAGTATGCAGTATAATGCATATTTTATTATTTTCTCCTTACAACGTTGTTAAAAAATACATAACCTCTTGATATATGTACATTTCCTTGAGGAAGGTGCTCTGTAGCTCTGAGGCAGGATAAGTAGCATGTGATGTGGCAGCTGTAAGGTAACAACATGTTTTCCCATAAAAAGCAGAGTAAATGGGCACATAAATTCCATATAAACTGTCAGTGTGTCAGCTATGCTAACACTAGGTAAGCTACTGCCCTGGAGCTTCACTAACTTATGCACCTTCATTTTTCAAACAATACACTTCCTGAATTCACACAGCTCCTGTGTAATCAATGCTCAAACCTGCCTGGCCTCAGTTGGTTCAGCAGCCATTGTTATAGAAGACTTTAAGGTTATAAACGCAGGCAGTTATTTGCCAGGGGATATGTTAACCAGCAACAGAAACCAGGAAGCCTGTGGTACAACTGGGAACTCAACCATGTTCCTCTGCAGTCTAGCCTAGCACTTTATCTATGAGATCACCATCCTCCTAGGCTACGTCTACACTACAGGATAAATTCAAATTAGCTTAAACCGATTTTATAAAACAGATATTATAAAGTCGATTGTGTGCGTCCACACTAGGCACATTAATTCGGTGGTGTGCGTCCATGGTCCGAGGCTAGTGTTGATTTCTGGAGCGGTGCACTGTGGGTAGCTACTGTAAAATAATGAGGCCAATAATGTCGATTTGCGTCCACACTAATCCTAATCCGATATAGTAATATTGATTTTAGCGTTACTCCTCTCATTTTGTAGGAGTACAGAAATCGATTTAAAGAGCCCTTTAAATCAATATAAAGAGCAGTGTAGTGTGGACGGGTACAGCGTTAAATCGATTTAACACTGTTAAAATCGGTTTAACAGCGTAGTGTAGACCAGGCCTTAGACTCTTTTCCTTCACGTCTTTTTTCTAACTTATGCCAATGTTATGTCTCCTCTCCCTTTCTCACCTACCCTCATCCAATCACCTGCTCACCCTCACTAACTAATAACACATAACACCCCCAATCCCCTTAGCATACCACTTCCCCAATATGTGCCATTGAATCTAGCTGAATGTAAGGGAGCCTCTCCAACATCAAACCGAAGTAACACACTTAGAGAATTAGCTTGCCCCGTGCTGATTTCTGTGAGCACCGCTCAAGCCATAAGAACCAGCCTCCAGGAGCCTAGATAATGTAATGGCACAGGAAGCTTCAAAGTATGTGAGATTCATTATTTGGCTTTCACGACTTCAGACATTTGCAATAAATACTAGGAAAAATATCCATGGAACAGAAGAGGAGCACTTATCTTTGGCTCTGAAATCAGGGGACACTTGAGAAAGGGTTAATCTATCGTTTGATAAATGAAGCTTTAGCCAGGGAGATGCTATCCATAATGTGGCTGAAAGAGTAAAGAGTGGTAGAATTCCAAAGGGTTCAGAGTCTGGATAACCATACAGGAGTTTGAATGCTTGCCCACCCTGAGCTTGCTACACTGGGCTATAAACCTTGCGAGAACAGGTTTGCCCACAGTTCTGTGGCAGTTCTTTTCTCTTGCCTGCAGAAGGAAGTGGAGAGATGCACAGAAATGAGGAAAAAATACATTTTACTAAAAATGATTCAGTTCTTTGGAAGCTGAAGTTTGGGGCTTGGTTTAAGTTTTGTGCAGAGCTTTGGGTCAATGCATTTATTTAATGTTGTGCCTCCAGCCAAACCATCTCAAGCTGGGATTCCATCAGAACTCCTGGGCCACTTCAAGCTGTGATCCTGTCAGACCTCATAAACTACACAGGGTTGGACAACCTCATGCTGTGATGCTGTCCGTTCTCATCAAGGTTGGGATGAGTCAGTGCTTGGAATTGAGGCCTCTCAGGAACACCTAGATGCTGCAGGAAATGGTGTTGGTTGTATAGATGCACCATAAATGTGTGTATGTACTCAAGAATCCTTTCTTTTCCCCTGACCTGGTGTAGGCTGTAGTTTCAATTAAAGTCCAAGTATTCTCTGAGATGCACCATCTTCCCCAATGGCCAAAGGCCTTGACAGTGTGGGAGGGACTGGGCCCTCTTTCTGGCATATTCATCATACCACAGGGTGCCACTGATGTGCCACTAATTTGGCACAAGGCACTTTTATTCCAGTGTCCAGTCGGGAAGTTAATCAGGAATAAATATTCCACTTTAAATTCACACCCTACTGTGTTGCAGTGTATAAACCCCACACCGGCAGTGATGAGACTAAGGGGTGCAGGAGAGCCCACTTCGCCCACTTTGTGGCATCTGGATGGGAAAGAGGTCAGTAAGGATGAGACCCTGCTGGGGAGAACCAGAGTGAGTGGTTCCTATGAAGGAAGGACTGCAGGGAAAAAGGGAGAGAAGACCTAGTGGAGAGGTAATTTGGACTTTCCTGTGGTTCCTGAAAACGGACCCACAGAGAGGTCTACAAGAAAGGCTTTATACCCTGGGGCTCTCTCTGAAGGGTAAGGGCAGCAGGGGAGAAGGAATCTCCAAAAGCAGATTGGGGCAAAGAGAGAAATGTCAGGGAAGAAGCCCTGAAGGTTAATGGCTCAGGAGGAGCTGAGCTTTCACGGAGAAAAGCCCTATGAGCCAGTGCTCTCTAACAGAGGGAGGAAGAACTCTGCAGAGCCTGATAGAAGGGTGAAGAGTCAGGGGAGGATTGAACCCAGGAAGAATGGGAAAGTTTGTTCCCTTGAGTTAGGACATTGTTACCCTAAAAGGGTGGAATCTGAGTGTGACCTGGCCAGAGCTCCCTGTCACCACACAGACCAAAAAAGTCTGGATGAGAAGAGTGAGGCAGAGGGCCTGCAACGCTGGGTCTTGCAATGAGGATGGGCTCTGGGATGGTGAGTCTGCTACATCTATTTTAATCTTAATTAACTTTCCTGTGTAGGCAAGCCCACAGAGTTAAACCTCAGGGACAGTGTCTGTGAAACTCCGAGAAGTAGGACCCTGTTGGTTTTAAAGAGAGAGAATGATACAGTTTCTTAGTAAAACAAACATTTAATGCACGCAGCAAGCATTATAAATGATATAAAACATTATAAATAGTATTTGGAACACTATGACTAACTGTTAAGCAAAAGCTATTGGGCAATAAATCTACTGATGTTCCTTATACAGACTTCCTCATTTTGCTTCTGTTACATATATTCATTTAGGAGGTTCTAACAACAGACTTTAATACTCACACATAAACTCATTCCCCTCTGTTCTTCTGTCAGAGAGGGTGTCTCAGTCTTTATAGTGTGACCATATGTATTGTGTGTCATCTAAACTCTTCAGAGCTTGAGAAGAATAGTAGCCATTCGGTCCTTTCTCTAACACTTCAGGACCCCGTTGGCAAAGAATCTGGTATTTCTGCAGCTAGCAGCATTCCAGCCTGTGGGCCAGTAGCTGAGTGTTCTTCTGATGGTCAAATAAAAAAAAGCGTAAAAGATAGTGGGACCTAGCCCCCACACTGTGCATGTGTCTTGGCCCTTGTCGGTCAGCTGCTGAGTCCACAGGGCTGTCTAGCTCTTGTATTGAAATCCTTTCCCCTCCTTGAACTCTGATTGTCTCAGTTCTCAAATGGAGAATGTGTGTGGGACCTGGAAGACTTCTTACCTAGAATAATACATGTTTATACAACTAATGAGCATGTCTAGTCACTGCCATAACCTACTTCTGGATATTTGTGGGCTCTTCTGAGTTACCCTGATCTGCTCTCTGCACATAGCCAGAGACACAGAGTATTTCAAACTAAGATCTATGTGTCCTCCACTTTGCTTCTCTCCTTTTATTTAGAGTAAAAATGAAAAACAGGACTTGAATGCTGCAGTATAAGCATGGGCAATATAGTTTAACTTTACTGTGAGCTCTGGAATTGTCAAGACAAGAAGGAGACAGACTGGCAATGAAATATTTCTGTACATGCTAACTCCTCTCAAACCACTTCCTAGATAAGGAAATACAGGACACTAGACATAGAGCCCCATAACTCTGCCCCAACAGCCTCATCTCTTTACATGGCTCCACTCCTCACAATGGCAGAGTGTCTTCCTTCCCTCCCAGAAAGGTAATGGCACCAGACCCCTTTCGTCTCCCATTTGGAGTAGCAGTAGGGACTCTTCTAAGGTGCAACAGGGGACTACTCCAGAAAGGCAGGGGTGGGAGCAAGGAACCCCAATTCTTACCACAGCAGTTGAGATATAGCTGTTTAAATGGGTGTAGTGGAATTTCCCCTTCCTATAGTGGAGTTGTGTTGGTGGAGCCCTTCAGAGAAGTGAGTCTTGGAGTTAACACCCCATTGTGATGTCTGGGGGAAGCTCTTCTCTTAGAGCTATCGTTTCAGGCTGTCTTTAGACTCAGGCAGTTAGCACTGCATCCGATATGTTCATTTAGTCTTTTCAAGCTTTTCTTTGCCGCCACAAGGGGTGGGAACTAAGTTTCTGTTTGTTTTTAAATGAAAACTTAGATTCTGATGCGATCACATGAACTCGAGAGGTGGGGCCTAAGATTTCTGTCACTTAATTGGGCCTTTCCCTTGGAATATAGAGGTACAGGAGAATGAGGGATAGTGGGCCCTGTGGGTTAGGAATGAAGGAAACATCGGAGTACTGCGCCCAGGAAGTGAAGCTACTGCATTCCACTCATCTCTAGTTATAAATTCAAGGCTGTAAATTTCACCTACTAGCCATTTAGAAACTTCTATTTGAAATGTTAAGCTGAAGTTGAGGTTCTGATGTGTGTGTCAAGATTAGCATGGGTGGGGTGAGGGGAAGGAAGGCAATGTTTTTCTGAAGGGTAAAGCCCTCAGCACAGAGTGTCAATAGAGATGCAGGGAATCTAGCACAAGGTTAGCGTTTTCAGTGGTTGAAGTTAGAGAGATGGCTCTTTGTGAAACTAGCCACAAAGGGAGTGATGTGTCTGCGCCAGAAAGACTGAGTGACCTTTTCAAAGTGTTAGGGATTGTTTGTTTGTATTGAATTAAATGTGTGTGTGTGTATATGGGCTGGCAGATGTTGGGCAGTTTTTGTTAACTTGCTGAATCTGTCCTTGTATGTAGTGTTGCTGCTGTGTCTCGTCCTGCAGCACATGCAGTTTTGTGATTAATGCTTTGTGTGCCATACCTCCGTAAGCACACAGAGTGTGCTGTACCGGGGCTGCCTCAGTGATTAACTACTCCTCTAAAGTCCCTCTCACTCCAGCTGAGATCCAGAATGGCTCAGTGGGCTAATTCTCCCCTTCAGTTACCCCTTCTGAAAGTGCCTGATGGTGGAAAATGAAAGAGTTTGCATTGGCAGCAGGATGATGGGGATATTAACCTGAACTGTCCTAAGATGAAAAGAGCTATTGATAGGACATTCTGGCATCACACGCCAACCCCAGATTGGCACATCAGACCCTGGTCTGTGGAGCAGCTGCAGAAGCAGTGCCATAGGCAGTGCTATTAGTCCAAGCAGAGAGTAGTGCCTGTAAATCAATGGCAGGCCAGAGCTTCAAACAGAGAGCCAGGAGAGAGACAGCAGGGAGGGTCCATATCAGCATTTCTGAGAGAAGTGGCCTCTATCCCAAACTGAGTGGAGGCAGAACCAAAGCAGCTACTGAATGTCTGAGGCAGGAGCTATTCCTCGTTGAACTCTCCAGACCAAGCCAGTTCGTCTTCTAAAGCTCCAGCTTCCTCAGGGTAAAATCAGGACTAAATAAATAAATAGTGAATGTTGTTGGGGGGTGGTACTGATGTTTCTGTGTGGAGTGGCACAGGGCCATCCATAAAGGCTATGACTGGCTAAAGGCACAAGACACACAGCCCTCCAAAACTCCTGCCATGGTCACCACGTTTATTGAGTGGGTGGGACAACGGCTGGAGATTGGCTAGCAAATGGATGGACTTCCATTGGTGGGGAAGGGTGTCACTTCCAAAAGAATCTGAGAAGGGCTCGCAACTTCATTTTCATTGGAAGGAGGGTTGTCAGTCCAAAACCAAGAGAGGAAATTAGCTGGGGTGTGGGGTAGTGTCCACCTGGATTACTCTCTCAGTCAGTCAGTTGGCTCTTGGTAGGCTTTAAAGAAGTGATTGCAGCTGCAGGACTCTCACTTTGGAAGAGTTTTGCTGATCAGGCTGTTAGCATAGAGGAAAAGAGACTTTTCTTTGCCTCCAGGACAGCCATGACACAAGACGTTGCAAATTCTCTATGCTGCAATTGGTCAGTTGGTGTGCCATCCTCCATCCTGTGAATTTAATCTGTTACAGGTCAACTCTACATCTCAGTGCCATCAAGGAGCCACCATATTATAAGTTGAGGACAAATGACTATGATCATTCTCTAACAGATGAACAATAGGATAGGGCACTAGCTGTACAGCCTTCTACTCAAGACAGCTCTCAAATTCCAGTCTCTGTTTGTGGTGGTCTTTGAATGTCTTTCAGCAAAGTACCATCCAGGCCCAAGATCACAGAGCCTAAAGTAGCATAACTGCTTTCCTTCAAAAGAAATGCCACTGAGATGAGAGAGACACCTCCAACTTTGTTTCCCTTAGTGAAACCTTTCAGGTCCCTTAAATATCCTTGCAATGACAGATAGCATCACAAAGACACTGATAATCTGGATTTTGTTCTGACTACCACATATTTTCAGGGCATCAGGCTACTAATTCTTTTTAGGGCAGCATCAAGTTAAATGGGGGATGAAACTTTTGCCCTGTCCCTTGTTTGCTGTATCATTTGATGGGGTTCTAGTCAGAGTTTCAGGAATTATGGAAGTTACAGGGTATTTTTGTTGCTTTATTGTTTTTTTTTCATTTTCACACTGGCTCTGCTTATTATATTTCACAAAAGTCCTTTGGTGCAATGGGAGATCTACAGATGTGTAGGAGTTGTGGTGAAATCCTGGTTCCATTGAAGTCAATGGGAGTTTTGCCAATGACTTCAGTGGGGCCAGGATTTCATCCATGATTCCTAGTTTGAAAAGCTTCCATTTTAAGGCCCTGGTTCTGCACTGAGCTTTGGCTAGAGCATGAGCATTCACTCTAGGCCATGTTTTTTTTCAAAACTGCTGAGGGCCAGGCTTTCGAAAGAGTTCAGCTTCCATTTCGGTACCTAAATAATAGTCAACCTTTCAAAAATACTCAGCACATTGGATGTGTATTAGGTGCTGAGTACTCTTGAGAATTTGGCCATTAATTTTGTGCTTAAGTATGAATTGAGCTCTTATGACAATCTGGCTATAAATGTAACCTCAGGCACTTAATTCCTGCTCTGTGGCATGGAGTATAAGTTTGTTTTGTTTTGTTTTCTTCCTTTTCAAAAAATAAAATAAAAGCCACAATGAGCTAGGACATCAGATTATATGCGAAACCTTTCTCCTCGCTCTAATTAGAAGCACCCCTCAAAATGGCACATAAAATGCAATTCCTAGTACATTATATAATGTGCTATTGCTCAGGTTCTCTACAGTGGTATCTGCAATTGCGGTGTAACTAAAAACTAATAACCTCATTTTTAATTAGTTGGATACATTGTGCTAAGCACAAGCCTCACCATTTTTTCCTCTGAAATCTATATAATTAACTCCTGATTTCTCCTAGCAGATTTTAAAAATGCTTATTGTTATTTTTAAGGACAATTTTCCACAAAATTGCATCCAATAAAAAAAGCCAACAATGTCGAAAGATGATTTTAAACACAGTGTGAGCAATGCTGGTTTTATTTAACCATTTGTTCTGTTGCGTCACCATCAGAATTCTTTACGTTCATTTTTTACGCCAGGAGAAAAGTAGTGTATTTTAAAGGAATCTATGGTATTTCTGTATGAGTGCCCTAAAAATCATTAAACTCTGAGCTTAAAATAAAAAAAGGAGACCACAAATATTATCCATTGGTTCACCTGGTGTCAAAATAGTGTTGAGTGATTATAAAGGGAACACAATCAATTCTGCTATCTTGGCTTTCAGTTCCTTTAAAGCCATAACACATACTAAAGGCTGATATAAAAGGACACCCTAGGAGTAAGTGTTCACTGCATCACAGTGGTGATACCAGAAAACTCTGAGAGAGTATAACCCTTCATCATAAATGTCAGAGAAGGAGTGACATACTGTGCACATTTAAAGAAACTTTTAAGCTATCGGAAATCTGACCCCCAAGCCTACCATAAAAGAATGGGTCACATCACTAACTGATACTGCTTCTTATAAGCAAGTAATATAGCCTGCAGTCATACCACCTCAAGTTGTGATCCCATCAGGTCTCATAAACCAAGCAATCTGGCTGGGTTGTTGCATGGGTAGCAGATCTCTCAGGACAGCCCAAAGGCTCTGTGGAAATGATGTAAGTAATTCAGTAGGTGGCACTGTTCCTTTCAGCTGGTACTGAGCCAATCACACAGTGTTAGAATATGCTGTGCATATGTGAGGTGTAGAGCCAAGGTGCCTGTTTACATGTGCTCACTAAAAACGCTGTGACATGTTTGATAATGGTCAGAGCATTCATCTTAGGGCCTTGTCCAAACTCCATCTCAGGAATTACATTCTACCCACAGACATCCCTCCTACAGTTACACCTGGATATGTTGTTCTTCTTTACTCCCATCCTAACCCTTCCTAACCTGGGTGGATGAACAGGATAGCAGTTGTAATTGCATAATAACTGTATGTGGGGGTCCACTTGTTCAGATAATATCGAGCCCATAAATAGGAATATCACCAAAATCTGAATATCAGCTGCTTTGTCCCCTTATTCTCCTAATAGTCCTCAAGACATACTCCCTCTCCTTCCTGCTATCAGCACAGGATCTGCCCCCGCCCCATCTCGAGTTGTTTTTGCAGATCTAGGGTTGGATGAAAATTTCCAGTCAAAACTGTTTTTCAATGAAAAAGTGGATTTTCCACTTAACAAACTCTTTCATAAAAGCATCTGTTGACGTGGCAAATTTCAGCGATTCATTAAAAAAAAACAAAAAACCACTCAGCTGAAAACTTAAATCTTTGATTTGTAAAGGTAAATGTGGTGCATCATGGGATCTGTAGTTCAGGCTCTGCATACTACCATTCTCCTTCATGGGTGGGATTCCCCAGCTGGACCACATTTCCCAGGATGCTGGCAGCCATGACTTCCATGATGCATCCTGATTTCACCTCTTGCTGAGCCGTCACATACATTATGGGAGATGTAGTCCAGCCAGGGGGCTCAGTCCACAGAAGAGATCTGGGACATGAAGTGCCCACGTTCAGACATAGCACTGTGGTGGCATTTCCTACAGGACATGTTTTATTCAAAATGCAAAGTTTTAAGCCAAATATTTGGAACTTTTTTCCAGCCAAAATTTTTCAACTTTTGATCTTTCTTTGAAAAAGCCAAATGTCCAGAGAAACTCCCCCATTTTCCAACGAGCTCTAATTTGATCTCTAGGGGGGTTCTCATTAGGGCTGCTTTCTACTTTTGCCTCTTTGGAAGTTTGACTGGTGCACCAGCTTCAGAGCATCGCTTCACATGTGAATGCTGAACCATGGTGAATGTCTCTAGGGTATGGCTGACTAGCCATCTTGCCTTCCATTCTGAAGTTCCAGTACTAGGAATCACTCTGTCTAGCTCTTATACACTTTGGCAAAAAGAGATGTCCCAGAGTACACTGGACCACTGATTTTCCCAATACACTTTGGGACATCTCTCTGCCTTACACCGTCAAAGCTCACTATGGAGCAGCACCTGAAGGAACAGTGGGGCCCCATCAGGCTAGGCACTGTTCAAACATATTTTAAACATGGAATATACAAAAGGAGGAAGAGAAAATGGAAGCAGAGAGATATCATGTGATTTATCAAGGTCGCAAGCAGAGAATCTTGAGTCCCAATCCACAGCACAGTTCAGTAGATCAGGCTACCTCCTTAGTTCTTTTTCCCTAATCTCTTTTCCCCCCAATCTCTTTGCCTTTGAAGGAAATGGAGGTGAAAAGTGTATTTCGCTTCTGCCCCACTCCCTGCTGTGTTTTCCCTGTGAAGGCAGAGTATGTATCCTATACTTTTTACAACCTGAACAACTACACTAGGACCCATTTGGACAATAGGCTGTTACAGAAATGGAAGATCTCTATCACATAGATAACAAGATACCAAAGAACAACACAAATGCACAAGGGGAAAAGGCATGCCTGACATTAGGAACTAAAGGATATGTGTCTATTCATATGCCTGCTTTCTTTCTCTTCTCGATTCTTCCTGCGTTTCTTCATTTTCTTCCTTGCTTTTCTCCTTTTGCTCTCTTTATTAGATGGATTTAAAAGTCTGTGTTTTATTTATTCTTTAATCTCCTGGTATGTATTTCTGTAATTAAGAATTATAAATAGTGATACAGTTCCAGGTTATGAAGTTATTTGTTTTTTGGTTTGTTTTTTATTGACTGCTACAGAAGGTTAAGTTCAGCTTCCCATTATCTGATTGTATTTACCAGAACTGTGGGAATTCATTACCCTGTAAAAATGGACCTTGTTACGAGCTGGCATCCCGCAGAACATTTAAATAAAAATAGCGATGAAAACCCCACCAAATGTTATTTATGTCAGTAAGATAAAAATGAAAACTGAGGCTTTAAGGGGTAGGAGACAGGATCCATTTTTTTTCTCTTTGGGTTTTTTTATGTGACAGAATGACACCCTCTTCACTCAGCCGCTCAAGCTGAAGAATGACTGAAGAATCCAGCGAAGGTCAAACGCATTTCCACCCATCTGATGCTCTTTTAAAGCAGACTTAACCCTCCTTGTGTACTCCTGTGCTGCATGGAAGCTAGCCTTGCACCTCCAAATTAGAGGGAACTATGGCGAGAACTTCCCTTTGTGAAGCCTTTTTAGTTAAGGAGAACAGATTCACCCGCAGTGGAACTGTAATTTGCAAATTGGAAAGCATCGCTGCTGTAACGGTCTTCCACGCAGATAGCACCTTCGTTTCATAAAGGACCCTGGAGTGGCTTTCAATCCTTATCAAACTAAGACACTGACAAAATGAGAGAGAAACTAATAGAGGCCCCTGACTGCAATCAGATCAGTCGCATTTGTAGATCGTTTATGCCCTGCATTTTGTGTAGGAATTCACACCAGTGCAATGGGAATCAGACCCACTGTGTGTGGGAATGTGTGTCCTCAGCAAATAAAGAAACTCAGGCCACGGAGTCCTTTCTCTAGACAGGAAGAAGGGGAAGTTAGGACATGTGAGGGGCAGTGCAGTCCCGTGGACAAGAGGCCACATTAGCCTCAGGGAGACATGGGCTCTGCTCTTTCCTCTGCCTCACAGATGTGTGATATTCGGCAAGATAATTTGCCCCTGGTCTTGTCTACATAGCTGATGCTTTGAGGAGCCTCTCTTACCACGTGTTTGTCCCGTGAAAAGCAATTCCCTGGGGGGTAGGTGAGTGTGAATGGAAGTTAGGTGGGGTAAACTCATTTGGCTTGATTTTGAAACTACTTGAATACTGTGGGTTTGAATGCTGGTGTTGAGCATTTTTGGACCCCCTTTACTAAAAGGAGAGACTGAGGCAGGGGAGGAAAGGGGGCGGGGAATTGAGAGTATGGAGTGAAAAAGAAGCAGAGGATAAAAAAAGAGAGAGACTTAGAAAAGGAGAAGGGGAAGAAGGTAGAGAGAAATTCAGATGAAGAAATAATATACTATGTATCTAGAGCTTCTGGTCGGGGTTTGTCTATCCCTAATTTTCTACCTGTGTACCATAGATCAAGGCTTCTCTAAGTAGAAAGTAAAGGAGGAAGGGATAGTAGAAGAGGTGTTTGTTCCTCGTTGTTTACGTTACCACACTGGTGGAGTGGGGGAGAAAAATGGGGAGGATCAAGGTAAGTAACCTCCACAAAGTAGCTGTGATGTTTGCAAAGCTCTCAAACTCCCAGATGTTTTCCCATGCTGTGCTCATAGCTATGACATCAACATTCGAAACCTGCAAAGAATGGGGAGGAAGACTTGCCCAGTGGTTAGGGTATACCTAATTGCAGATTAAATTCTCTGTTCTATCATGGGCTTCCTCTGTGACCCTGGCCTAATTCCTTGGTTACTCTGTGCCATAGTTTCCCACCTGTAGGGCTGACACAATAATGTTCCCTACTGCTTAGGCATGTTGCGTATTAACGACTCTGAGGTGCTCAGATACTATGGTGATACTATTGGTCCATATAAATGCCTAAGAGAGACAGAAGGGTTGCATAGGCTGTGTTTGTTTTAGGCTGAGGCCTGGTTTACACTGGGGGGAGGGTGTGTGTGTGAATCGATCTAAGTTATGCAACTTCAGCTAAGTGAAAAACATAGATGAAGTCAACGGACTTAGATTTACTTACCATAGTGTCTACAAGTCAACTCCGCTCTCCCGTCAACTCCACCTGTGCCTCTTGCCCTGGTGGAGTACCAGAGTCAACGGGAGAGTGCTCGGTGGTCGATTTATCAGTCGCTGCCCATTGATCCAGCGGGTAATGTAGACAAGCCCTGAGTGGGCCACTTTTCAGTTTGAGTTTTAATGTCACAGCTTCCTCACTCTAAAGATGTCTGAGAAGCTCTCTGACCACACCCTGGAATGCCCCTTCCTGTTTACACAGGACTTAGCTATTTTTTGGATGCAGTATAGTTGTAGCCATGTGGGTGCTAGGATATTAGAGAGATCAGGTGATACATTAGAAGATATTTCCTCGCCCACCTTGCCTTAGCTTAGTAGGCCCCAGCACGGTGCTCGTGGGTGCCCTGGCGCCCACCAGGGCACCCATCTGCACCTGCATACTGGCCCATGGACAAGCATCCACCGAAATGCTCCCAAAAAGCGGCAACGTCAAGAGGCGTCGCCGCTGAAATGCCACCGAAAAGCATTATCATCAAGGGGTGTCGCCACTTAAATGCCGCTGATTTTCGGTGGCATTTCAGCGGCAACACCTCTTGACATTGCCGCTTCTCGACAGCATTTCAGCAGATGCTTGTCTGCTGGCCACGGTCCTCGGTGGCTTGTCGTCCAGCGCGCACCAGACGAAAAAGTTTGGGGACCACTGCCTTAGCTGTTCTTTGTGAATGAAAATGCAGTAGTGCTAATTACTGAGACACTGAAGACAAGAACCCTATCCTTACTCCTCATCTCGCAGCTGCCTTCCCTTCTCCTCCTACCTCTCCTGTGTCCCCAGCATCTTAACAGTTAATGCTGGGGGATTCGAAGGATGTTATCCTACGAAGTGGGTATTCACCCACGAAGGCTCATGCTCCAATATGTCTGTTAGTCTACAAGGTGCCATAGGACTCTCTGCTGCTTTTACAGATCCAGACTAACATGGCTACCCATCTGATACTTAACAGTTAACATCGCCGTTCATGTTGGCTGCCTGACTCCACTTAACCCTCAGCCTGCACAGAGTTGCTCCACTCCCTCCCTCAACCACCTCTGACTTCTGTTGTTGCTGTTCCCAGGCACAAGGGAAGAGGCAGTTGGATTTTGAAAGGGTGAAGTGATGAATGGGTAGAAGGGGAAAGGTGGGGGAGGCAGTAGGGACTCGCTGCAGACTGTGATGTGGCCTCACTTTGTCTTGGCTCATTTGCCTCCCAGCACAGTCAAATATCTGACTGGGCAAATACGAGTCATACAATAAATAGCTAATTCAAAAACTAGAAACCTCCTGTCCCTTTCCGGCCCACATTCTGAATCTATGAACAACGGGAGGCCATTGCGTCTCCATCTGAATGGTTTTGCTGATGATACTTACGCAGCCTTTCCAGATTTTAAACTGCCTTAATCACCTCTTGCAAGAAAGCAAGGCTTTGTCTACAGTGGAAATTTACTTCAGATTATTATAATGTATTTGTGTTATGGTGGCACATATGGTGGCCCCAACAGAGATCAGGGCCCCATTGTTCCAGGCTCTATAGACACAGAGTAAGAGATGGTCTGTGCCCCAAAGAGCTTACAGTCTAAATATGCAAAGGGTGACAAGAGAAACAGGAGCACAGAATGGTGGAGTGATTTGACCAAAGTTACATAGTAGGTCAGTGTCACAGGCAAGCATGGAATTTAGGTCTCCCAATTCCTAGTACACAGATTCCCATCCCCTAGAACTCTCTGCCTTGTCTTCCGCAGCTGGTGGCCAGCCAATAGCAATTCTGCACTGGCACAAATTTCTAGGTAGACTCAAGGCAAGATGTGATTTCAAGCAGGGGTAAGCTCCATGGTGCAAATCAAGTCTCTTCCTGTGTATACAAGAGGATTTCATGAGTGGTGCTACAGTAACACTGGCCAGTGGTAGCTGAAATCAGGGAAAATCCCTAACATGACAAGACCTTAGCCTTTATTCCCTACCTGACTCACAGAGGCATTATGATTGTAAGGAGTACTGAGACAGGAATATTTAACACTTACAACACTTCCTCCTGACCTGCAAGAAGAGAAATCCTTCCTCCCACCTGCACTAGCTCAATGTTATTCAGTGGTGTTCAGTCCTCGAGCAGGGAATTTCCTGGGCAAGGGGAATTGTAATGTTCTAGAGCAATGTTCATATTACATTTCAAAGCACTGTACAAATGTGAGTGAGCATTATTATACCCATGTTACAAATGGCAAAACTGAGGCACGGAGTGGTGAGGAAGTCTTGCTCAAGTTCACACTGTGAGTCAGTTGCAGAGCCAGGAACAGAGTCCTCAGTTCCTACTCTGATGCTCTCCACAGTTGATCATGATACTTCATTTGAGAGTCTCAGGTGATAGATGCAAAGTATTGCTCTTTGCATTGTGCTTTGCACAGATTTGTCTATTATTTGATGGCTACAATGGGATAAAAGTGCTTGGGGCTGGACAAAGCTGCTGGATCGACAGCCCTGGATAGTGACATCCTCAGTTTACTGACAGAGGAGTGACACTGAAAACTTTCCTGTACACCCGGTTACGTTCCTCCCCACTGACCTGCCGCAACACTGTCTGTGGGTGAAAGGTTAGGTCATTCTTTGGGTTCTTTCAGGAGATTGCCAACAAAGGCACAGGTAGCAGTAAGCATAATGGTTCATTTCTATGATGTCTATTAGCAACTAGACTGAGATCCACTTACTCATTTCATATCGGGGACTACTAATAGTGATCATAAAAATATAGGCTGGAAGGGACCTGGAAGTCAAATCCAGCCCCCTGTGCTGAGGCAGGAGCAAGTAAACCTAAGCCAACCCTGACAGATGTTTGTCCAACCTGCTCTTAACAACCTCTAATTATGAGGATTCCACAACCTGCCTTGGAAGCCTATTCCGGAGCTTAACTACCCTGAGAGTTAGTTTTTCCAAATATCAATCCTAAATCTCTCTTGCTGCAGATTAAGCCCATTTTGTCTTGTCCTACCTTTATTGAACATGGCTAAGAATAGATCGCCATCCTCTTTATAACAGCCCTTAACATACTTGAAGACAGTTATCAGGTCCCCCGCTTAGTCATCATTTCTCAAGACAAAACATGTCCAGTATTTTTAACCTTTCCTCATAGGTCAGATTTTCTAACCCTTTTATCATTAATAACAAAACCTAGCTCCTCTAGACCATTTTCATCAGCAGATCACAGAGTGCTTTATAAAGGAGGCCAGTAAATGTCATTACCCCATTTTGAATATGGGGAAACTGAGGCACAGAGCAGTGAGGTGACTTGCCCAAGGTCATCCAGTAGGTAAGTGGTGAGACTAGAATCCAGGTCTCTTAAATGCCAATCTAAGGCTGTATCAACTAGGTCAAACTGCTTCCTTGAGTGAAATCACTGTGGTAACAAGAACTCCAGATTGCTGCTTGACTTGTCTTTAGTCTTGAAATCCCCTACATAGAGGTTGCCTCATGTGATTCCTACCAACCTTTGTAGCTGTGTCTGAAATGCTGTGGAAAATCCATCCACCTTCTCTGCTGTTTTTTACATTTCTACCAATGCAGCTGTAGTCCTTAAGCAATGTTTACACTACTGCGGTAAGTCGTCCTATGCTACACAACTCCGGCTATGTAGATAACGTAGCTGGAGTCGACGTACCTTAGGTCGAGTTACCGCAGGGTCTGCACTGCCGGGGATCGATGGGAGACTCTTTCATCGATTTACCTTACTCATCTGATCGGTGGTAGAGTCCAGGGGTCGACTAGCGAGTGATCTGCTGTCAATTTAAGGTCTTCACTAGACCCGCTAAATCGACCAGCAGTGGATGGATCTCAGAGCATTGCTCCCAGCTGTAGTGTAGACACAGCCTCAGTGAAGATACTACCTATGCTGATGGGAGAGCTTCTTCCTTTGGTGTAGGTGCTTCACTCCCCTGAGATGCGGTAGCTAGGGTGACGGGAGACACCCTCCCATTGACATAGCACTGTCTACGCCAGGGGGTAGGCTGGTATAACTGCTTTGCTCAACGGTATGGATTTTCCACATCCCTGAGTGATATAGTTATACTGTCATAAGTCTGTAGAGTAGACAAAGCCTTAGTAAAGTCCAGTGATTAAGTTGCTAATCTACAATTCCAGTGCTCAGTCTTCCACACACTTTCCATGTGGCCTTGGGTGTGTCCCTTAGTCTAGCTGTGCCTCAGTTCTCCATCTGTAAAGTGGGATGATAACATTGCCCTATCTCATGGATTGTTGAGAGGATAAATACAATAAAGACTGTGAGGCACTCAAATACTCTGGTGATGGGGGCTGTAAAAGTGCCTAAGAGAGGAATATTTGTATTGCAGAGTGTTGTGAGGCCCCATCGTACCAGGCCCATATGTATAGAAAGGCAATTCTTGCCCCAAGGGTCTTGCAATATGAGCATATGAGAGACAAGGGAAGATACCACAAACACATTGAAAAGCACATTGTAACACTGATACAATTAAGATTAGTGTGGACAATTCTGATTATCACTAACCTTTCGCCTCAGTAGCCATGAACATGATACTTCATCTTCCAGACAAAAATAAAATAAATGGAAAAAAATGCGGTGACTGAACGACAATGCTGAAACCCAGGGGTAAATGTTTGCCTTGAACAGGGCTACAATCCACATGAGAGCAACTAATAAAATGAGTCCCCCAGCCCTTATTCATATCATCTGTGTGAGAGAGATGTTTTTTAATGCCTGGACTGATGAGGAGTTTAGGAGTTTTCTGATTTTACAGGACAGAATAAGCTTTCCAAAAGTTCTTTTGTGTATAAAGTCAGCCAAAGAAGAGAACATGTTTCTCTCTCTCTCCCCCAAAGATGGAGCTGTTGCAAAAGGAGAAAACAGACTGTTCAAACACGCACACATCTACAAAGTTCCGCATTGTGCAGCAAGACTTTGAGGCGTCTCTGAAAACATAAGTGCTTTCTTTCTGTAAGGAGAAATAAAAATCCTTATTATTATAGCAGCTGCGTTATTGCAAAATTCTACCAAAACACAGCGACCGATATTAAGTGCCTAACCTTCCTTAATTGTCTATTTCATGGGCTTTAGATTTCTGGATTGCTAAAATAACCATCTGAAGACAAGACTTGGATTCGTTTTGTTTTATTAGTATTATTATTTCTTTACAATAATAACACTTTGCACTAATACAGCACCATTCTTCTGAGGATCCAAATGATAAGGGCTGGATTGTTGTCATTGTTCCACTCTACTCCATGGGAAAGAAGGAGCGAATATTCACTGGGGAGCAGAGTGTTGGGAAGGGGGCTTCTTCCCCCTATGGGGGCTGGGATTTGAAGGATAAGGAATTGGAGACTCCAGCAACTGTATAGCCCATCTGACCCTTCAGGCTGCTTCGCTTTTACATCCTCCTCCACTAGCAGTCACTGGAACTACTTACCAAGGGCTGCAGTGGATTTTCCATCACTAGAAATTGTCAAGGCAAGATTGCATTTGTTTTTATAAGATATGCTCTAGTTCAACCATAGCTACTGGACATAAATCAGAAATTAGTACAGGAAAATCCTGCGGTGTGTGTTGTACAGGAGGTCAGGCTAGATGATGACAATGGTCCCCTCTGATCTTAAAATCAATGAATCTATGAATAGATGTATGAATTGTCTGGTAGACCTTGTGCTGCTCACTCATGGATGTGGACTGGACTCATCAGGAGTTAACATTGCTCAAAGCAGCATTAACTTCCAACTCAACTTCTGTGCAGAAATGCACCAGGATAGGAAAGGACAATGCCATGGAGAGTAGCTGGTCTCCTGCCCATCCTCCTCCTCCTGCCTAGCCCTGAAAACGTAACAGAGGGAAAAAACCTCAGAGACATCAGTGGAGGAGCTTTCATGGGATGCTAGAGAGAGGGAAGGACAATGTGGAGTTTGCACTTTCCCTCTCCCATGCTCTCTGGGGTCATTCTGCCTGAGTAAGAGCTGTTCCATTCATGTAAACAGAAGGGTTAATCAGGGCCTGATTAGACAAGCTATTCAGATTCTCATTTTATACATGGAGAGACTGAGACCCAGTGAGATTAAGGCCTCTTTGTGAGTGGGGTACTTGTGACTGAGAAGTCAGTGGAGTTAGTTGAATGAGTGAGTGTGCATCCGCATGTGAGTAATGAGGGCACCGCAATCTGGTCCTACTGGACTCACACAGCGAGTTAGTGGCAGGTCAGGAAGAGACTCCAGGAGTATTGGCTCCCAGCCCTTCTCACTAGACCACCCTTCCTCTGTTAATAGCTTGACCTTCCCAATCTCATACGCCAGGAGAGTAGCTCTGTGTGTTGTCTCATGCCTCTAATGCAAAAGAGAGCAAAACTGATCTGAGGGATAGAAGGAGAGAATGCAAACAACTCTGCTTATTTTTTTATTTTTAAAGTGCCTATTTGATCTGGCATGTGGGTCTCCCCCTCAGTGCTGTTATTATTCTCATTTTAGACTCTTTCTGTGTTTTCTGGAGCCAGCGGGAAAGAAGTAACATGGCGATGTTTTATACCGCTGAGACAAAGAGGCATTGATCCCTTTCACCAATGGAAAAGATTTCTAATAATTTCCAGATATGTCGTAAATTGTGGGGCTGCTATCTTTAATTAAACCATGCACAGGACGGAAAGCAATTATTATTATTATTTTTTAAGTGTAGATTCCTTTTTGTTCTAATGGTCTCTGATATCAGATCAGCTGTCCAGGAAGTTGTGAGCATGTTAGGTGTGTGCAGATTTTGTCTCGTGTTTGTTATTCATGACATTTAAATATGGGGTTTGCATCTGATCTTTTAAAAATATGTGCCTGTCAGAGGTACGTGACCTCTGTGGCTAAGGATAGCTGGAAAGGAAAATCCTATGTGCTTTCTACATGCAGCCGCTTGTCTTAAGTCAAAAGGAAAACAACCAACACAAAGAGATATTCAGAAAGCAGCTTCTCAGGTCTAACCATCTTGCAGCCCTGGCCAAACAGATCTGTCTCATTCATTCCAGGATCCATTTCATAATTCCTCCTTGTTTCTTTAAATTCTCTATGGACTGGCCTCACCCTCTTTGTGTTGTGATGGAGGTAGGAGCACAGAGAGGGACATGAGTGGTTATGACAGGGGTCAGTGTTTCATGGCTTTGTCCAGACTAGGTGTTCTAGATGCATTTCCAGTGGGTTCCATTGAGCCATGATTACTTTACTATGTCCTGAGTCCAAACACATTCCCAGTCTTTTGTAGGGCATCCTACAAGTCATGCCACATAGCCCAAGCTGATGCCTAGGTAGACCCCATTGAAACGTTTCAGCTCAGTCGTGGTACTGTAATGTGGGTGGAGGTCAATGTTGTTTTACAACACACAAGTTGGATGACTCCTTCCGGAGCTATCCACAGTGCCTTATACACTGCAAAAGTGGCCTCTCTGGCCATGCAGCTAACCTCCACAGTCCAGTGGCTGACCCAGCCAGAAGCAACCTCCCCTCCAAATGTAAATTTCTCATCCGCATGGGCCTCAGTTATGAGATGCTTTAATCTATGGTGACCAAGTTCTTTAGGCAAACTTCTTCCTGATTCATCTGTGCATTGGGTATCTGTCTGTGTAACAACCTATAGATAAAATTCCTGGTGATGAGAGCTCCCAGTTGCCTTCCAGATGGCCAGCAGTGAACATTATGGCGCTGATTGCTACCAAGGCAGGATAAACCCCAGGCTTCTGCAAACGAGAAAGCTTCTTACCATGCTGGGAATTATACCAGAAAACCAATGGCAATGGTGGTGGGCATGGGGTTGAAAGTGACCTACAGGAAGGCTGTCATAAACAGATAAGTAAGAGTTAATAGAACAGAAGTACTTCATATCTCTTTTGCCTATAAAGGGTTAACAAGATCAGTGAGCCTGGCTGTCACCTGACCAGAGGACCAATCAGGAGATAGGATACTTTCAAATCTTGAGGGAGGGAAGTTTGTGTGTGTGCTGTTAGTGTTTGGTTGTTGTTCTCTCTGGGTTCTGAGAGCGACCAGACATGCAACCAGGTTTCTCTCCAATCTCTCTGATACAGGCTTTTATGTGCTCAGAATAGTAAGTACTAGGTAGATAAGGTGAGTTAGGCTTATGTTTGTTTTCTTTATTTGCAAATGTGTAGTTGGCTGGAAGGAGTTCAAATTTGTATTTTGCTGAAAGGATTTTAATTTGTACTTGTATACTTAGGCTGGGAGGGTATTCCCAGTGTCTATAGTTAAAAGACCCTGTACCTATTCCATTTTAAATTTACAAAGATAATTTTTACTGTTTTTTCCTTTCTTTAATTAAAAGCCTTTCTTGTTTAAGAACCTGATTGTTTTTTTATTCTGGTGTGAGATCCCAGGGGACAGGGTCTGGATTCACCAGGGAATTGGTGGGGAGAAAGGAAGGAGGGAGGAGAGAAAGGTTAATTTCTCTCTGTGTTAGGATTACTTTCTCTCTCAGGGAGAGGGAGAGAGGAGGAGGGAAGGTGAATTTTCCTCTCTGTTTTTAAGATTCAAGGAGTTTGAATCACAGTAATCCTCCAGGGTAACCCAGGGAGGGGAAGCCTGGGAGAGGCAACAGTGAGGGAAAGGGTTTACTTTCCTTGTGTTAAGATCCAGAGGGACTGGGTCTTGGGGGTCCTCAGGCAAGGTTTTGGGGGGACCAGAGTGTACCAGGCACTGGAATTCCTGGTTGGTGGCAGCGCTACAAGTACTGAGCTGGTAATTGAACTTAGAGGAATTCATGCTGGTACCCCATCTTTTGGACGCTAAGGTTCAGAGTGGGGAATTATACCATGACAAAGGCTAAGGACAGTTACATGTTGTACCAGTTATATTAGACCAGTAAAAACCAGCAGGATCTTATTAAGGGGACAAGACAAAGATGCCACATTTATTATGATAACAATTTATGACTAATAACTAATATCTTAATTCTTATACACACACATTATACCTAATACCTATATACACACACACATACACACATTCACACCCACATTCATCAGGTGTTCTGCAGCTGCTGCATAGTTACCAGTCCTGAAGATACCTTAGGTTCATGGCTTGATTTTGCAGCTTGGGTTAGTAGCTTGTGGCAGCTAACTGGCCAGGAAAGCTGGGCACAAGGCTGAGCTGGATCTCTGTTGGGCAGGCACCGATGTTCTTCCATGTTGGCAGCAGAATGTTACCCAGAGTCTCTCATCTCACCCTTCTTTTTTATAGGCTTTTAGTTTGGATTCAAGGTCTATAGGTCTTGCTGTGTCATGCTGCCTCTGGGTTTAGATTGATCACCCATCAATTGCAGGCGTGACTTTCAGCCTTGAACCTGGCTTTGATCTTCCTTCTGTTGTTCTGTTGTCCTTTTCTTTTTAGGGTGGATGCTTCTTACTTTGTTTAGGGCTGTTGTCTAGGTCTTCAGCCGTTGGTATTTGAACTTTATCTCATCAGGACAGGCTGGGGCTGGAGGTTGATTCCATCATTCATACGTACCTCATTCACACATCTAAACTAAACTAATAAGCTTACAGCAGGGTTTGCAAAAATGAAGGTTGGAGGAAGCTTTTACAAAATGGAGTGAGTGTTTTAAAATGGGGTTTGAATTACAATATGGAACAGAAGTTACAGTGTAGGCAAGTGTAGTGAATGATGAACAGAAGTTACATTAATAAAGTGAACAATTAAAAACAATTTCATTTATCAGTTCTACATACAGTGAGTCTGGGAGATCATCCATTTGATGTCCATTTTATGAGTAAATAAATCTGTTTACAAGCGAGAAACTGGAACTGATGCAGTAGTCAGCACTACTTCGAGGTGGAGTGAGATCTGCTGTTATTGTGCCTTACCACATGCACCCCACCTTCATGCCTTTCAGCGTGCCAAGGCCCACATGATTTGTGACAGAGACCCAAAATGAGGAGCTCAACAAATATTCATGCCGTAACATTAAAATGCTGGTGTCGAGGACTCAGCTTCATGAGTCTTTATTTCAAATGTACAAAGTTTTAAACAGCAGAAAAGAGGAAATGGCAAGTTTAAGAGGAACGTAGGCAGTGTGGAGACTAAAATGATTGACATCTCTCAAAACGCTTGAAAGCTGTGCTTACCTCACAGACCTTGTCTCTCTTTCTCACTCCCTTACACTTCCTCTCCTCATCTAACCCTGGTCTCCCTCTCTCCCTCCAGGCAACCTTGCCCCTCTGAGGGAGCCTTCTCTATGGCTCCTGCTTTGTGAACTTTCTGTGCCTCGTAAGACTTTCCATTTCATTTTAAATCTCATCTGAAAACATAATGGCCTCTCGCACGCCCTCCACTAGCCCTGTACCTTTTTATTTATTTATTTATTTTAATTCTGTCTTTGCTCTGCTTCTACAAATGATTTAACTCTGTAAATCAGGTTGGGTGGATCTGCATGAAGAATGCTGTCCAAAATACACTTGCATTGCGTAGTATTCAACAAATAGCTCCACTGCTATTCTCTGCAGCAGCCTCCACGCTGCAGAAGCCCAAGGAGTTTTTAAAGAGTTCTGCAATGGAACATTGGCACAGCTGGTCTTAGCATTTTGAGGCATCTCTGTGGAACAAGCTTCTCTGTCACCACCGCTACACCACTGGACACAGGTCTGGCCTGATGGATTTGGGTGATCATTATCAAAATGATTACATGCTAATATCAGCTGAGAGCAGGATCATTCATTCAGTCTTCTCCATCACCTAAAACTCCTGTTGCAGAAGCAGAAGCCAGCGGTTTTTTGCTGAGGTCTGTGCATAATTTTCAATCTTTTGGAAAATCTTGCAAGGGACAGTTCTTCAAATAAGCCACTACTCTGGAGGCTAAAAGAATCACAAACTACTGAAGGGTTGGCATGGTGATGAATTTTAGCACTTAAGTAGTGCTCCACAGCCGTTAACTCCTTCATTATCGTAACACCCCTATGAAGGAGTGTAACCGCGTGCGACTCACCCCCGCGGCACCTCCTGCAGGTCGTCCTTGGGAATTAGCTCTTCAACCCAGCTCGGAGCACCCTCTGCAGGCCGGTGATCCGCCTTGTTTCCTGCTACAGGCCCCGTGTCCCTCCCTGGACCCTGGTGTCCCTTTTATGTGGGGTTCTGCCCCCTGGCAGCAACCCCTCTTCCTTAGGGGTTTCCCCTCCCTGGGAACCCCCCCACCCTCTATCCCCACTTTGCCTCAGTGTAGGCTACTGCCAGTCATTGTCTAGCCCCACACCCTGGGGCAGACTGCAGTATCAGCCGCTCATCATTAGCAAAGGGGTTTGGACCTGCTGCCTTGGCCTACCCCTGGGTTGCACTCTACAACCCCAGTACCTCCTGACCTAATTCTAGGCCACAGCCTGGGCTTTATAGGCAGGAGCTCCCCAACTCCTCTGCCTTTTCCCAGCCCTGCTCCACGCTAGGTACCTTGTCAGTTCTATGCAGCCAGGCCCTTCTCCCTCTACAGGCAGAGGAAGACTGTCAGTCCTTGGCTTCCCTGGCCTTCTTATTAGGCCCTGTCACTCAGTTTGGGGCGTGGCCCCCAGCTGCAGCCACTTCCCCAATCAGCCCAGCCTAAAAGGGCTGCTTTCTCCAGCCCCAGCCCTTATCCAGGGCTCTTTTTAACCCCTTCAGGGCAGGAGCAGAGACCCACTCTGCTACAAGGAGGTAAATGTTATTGTTTCTGCTTTACCAATTAAGCACTAAGGCAGAAAGGTTAAATGACTTGACCAAGGTCATTGGGGACTCAGTGTCAGAGCAGAGGTTAGCATGTAGGAGTTTCTTTTTTCCAATCCATACCCCGTTCACTAGACAGTGCTGGTTTTCATGATCTCAGATTGTTCCTCCTGTGGCACAGGGTCAGCTTTTAGTTATTTATGGTTGTGCTGAGAAACTACAGTACAAGTGTAGTGTAAGTGCAAAATTGCCAAGATAGTTCACTTTTCTGAAACTATATGAATAGATGTTAACTCAGATATCTCTCCAATGATTCTCTCTCTCTCTCTCATTTTCATTTTCTCTTTCTTACAGTAGTTTCCTATGAATCTTATTCAGCAGTATAATTAAATAAAGCAAGCAAAGATTACAATTCATGTCCATTGCAATCTTTGAAAGGAAGGCTAATTTAATAGTGAGGAGTCAAGTGAGGAGTGAACCTTCATAGGTTTACAGTTCAGATTCATTTTAGATAGTCTCACAAAAATGTTTATGTGGAATCTACCTGGGCTAACCGAACCTCTTGAGTATGTAAAATTAGGCTGGAAATAGCTCAAGGACATTTTTCTCTTGCAAAAATCCTAGGACTACATCCTGTTCCCCAAATCAGCAAAATCAGCAATAATTCAGAAATCCAGGCAGGAGAATAGTGCAATATTTCTATACCGCAGTGACCCATGAGTTTGGGACCGGGTCATGTTTTAGGTGCATGTTTGAACGGGGACAGTTCTAATTTTATCCGAACTCACACCACTGTCTCTATTCTCAAATGAACAATAAGAAAGACACAAAGAAATCTTTCCAATATCCCCCCCAAATCAGAAGCAACACATGGACAAATAAATAAAACATGCAGGCAACGCAAATGGTAGGTTCTGGGCAATAGAAAACACACAAACTAGCGGTGTTGTTCTGAGATTTACTCATCCATATTTCACAGGTGCCCTATTGCTTTATGCATACCATTAAGGGAGAGAGAGGCAGCCTCTAACCATCAACACCTATCATTAAATCATTACAGAAACTCTGTTAAGAAGTTTGGAACAGTTGTCAGATCTGCTAAGCTGTGGGTTCTCAAACTGGGGGTCGGGACCCCTCAGGGGATCATGAGATTATTATGTGGGGGGTCACGAGCTGCCAGCCTCCATCCCAAACCCCACTTCACCTCCAGCATTTATAATAATGTTAAATATTAAAAAAAAGTGTTTTTAATTTATAAGGGGTGGGTCACACTCAGAGGCTTTCTGTGTGAAAGGGGTCAAGAGCTGTATACAGAATTCAGTGTTAACACTTAAAAGAAAGTAAGGTTATCCAGCCACCACATCAAGGACAGCCTTAGGATGGGGACAGACAAGAGAGTTTTCCTGAGCTGCTGGGAAACATAAAGCAAAGCAAAGCTAAGTGACAAACATTTGGTGCAAAGCAGCCATATATAGGGATGAGCTACCTGAACCAGTGCAAACTAGTCCCTGGAACTATTAATGTGAAAGAAAAGCAGCTTTTTAAAAGCTATCAGGTGCAGTGATTTATTCTGTTCTGTTAGATGAGATCTCAAGAACAGCCCCATATACTCGACCTGTCCCAGACCTGAACTTGCAGTGCTGAGAAAAAACAATGGGTAAAAAAATGTGAGTGGAATGTATTGAAAGAAGGAGGGCTCTGAAGCAACTGTAGATTTAAACCCCTCATAAGTATCCTGATCCAGAATCCACTGTGGTCAATAATGTGACTCCTCTCAGCTGTTGTAGCCTTTGGATCAGGCCCAGATTGCAGCAAAGCCTCTCTTGTTTTTCACTTTGCTAATCCCCAAGCCCTATCCTTCTCAGAAAGCACCTCTCATGCTCCCCTCAAGTCTCAGTAAAGAGTTATGAATACTGTGCTGAGGTGAGATCTCATATTAGGAAATAAGGAATTGCTAAGCTCGCTCAAGAGCATAAGAACAGCCATACTGGGTCAGATCAGTGGTACATCTAGCCCTGTGTCCTGTCTTCTGACAGTGGCCAATGTCAAGTGCTTCAGAGGAAATGATCTGAACAGATAATCATCAAGTGATCCATCCTCATCAACATGGGATATTTTTCTTCAAGATGTGCTCTATGAATTTTTGCCGGTGAAGTTCTCTGGCCTGTGCTATGCAGGAGGACAGACTAGATGACCACTTTGGTCCCTTCTGGGCTTGGCATCTATGAATCTAGAAAACCTGTGGTTAGTCTACCCCAATGTCCTGTTTCCAACAGTGGCCAGTACCAGTTACCCCGTCATAGGCAGGTGTGGGATAATCTGCCCCCTGAGGAAGTCTCCTAACCCCTATTACTAAAATCTTATTTGCTGTTTCCCAATAAGCCACACTGCAGATTTACTACACCAGTATGCTGTGGCAGAGCATTCAAAATATCTGAAATGAGGCTTTCGTTAGCTAAACTACGTGAAAGCTGCAGCATCTCAGATCTTGCCATATTTTGTTTTGCCCACTTGCTAATTTGCCAGATGTGGTGGGTTTCCTTTGTACGAGGGCACATTTGTGAGTCTGGTCTGTTTGTTGGGCACAGGGCCCTGAGGGTAGACTTGTTATGAGTAACTGCAAGAGTTGTTGGAACTGTTCTTATGATCAGGGCGATTCTAAGCCTATGTTGAGGGTGTATAAAAGTTAAAACATTCTGGGGGGAAATCATAACAGTAATTGTAAGAAAAGTGAAGGGGAGAAGTAGTAAATTGGGCTCTCATATGATCTGAAATGTCAGATGTTTTAGGGATTCCAAAGAAACTTCTAAAATGTATAGTTGGCAATCTAATGACACAAAAACCATACACAATAGCATGGAAAAGAAAGAAATGAATTACCCATGAAAGAATTCATAACAGATCTCACTGGTGCAGGCTCAGATGTAATGTAATTTATATCTGGAAGATAAAATGGAGCAGTTGGGTAAGATTTAAAGTCCTTTCTCAAGTAGTTTTACAGAGAAGCAGCCCTAAGAATATTAGGAGCCTTTAATAAACCACTGAACTGGGCTAACCCTTGATTACTATGAAGCAAACCAAACAGTGATAATGCGCACTGAGCTATTTGTTAGCTGATGTTAGCTTGGGGGATAGCACTGATGTTGTTGTTGTTAATTATCATCATTTGTATCATGGCAGGACCTCGGGGTCCAATCAGGGATCAGGACCTTATTTTGCTGGGTATTGTACAAACATATAACCATGGGTATAAATGTAATAGTTTTCTTACTAGCGGGATAGATTCTGCCTGGTATCTACCATCCCACACCAGTGGTGAGGAAATTCACCACTCTGGCAGAGCTCTGGGAGGGACCGTGCCTTACTTATTAACAAATCCTGGGCTGGGTGGAGGAAGGGGAGAAAGGTTGGAGAGAATGAGATGGCTTGTATTCATGCTTCCTGCTGTACAGTGTCCCTTTGGGTGACAAATACTTGATCTACATTGTTGTAGGCAATTGGTGTGCACCTTTCCCCAGGAGGAACAGATGTTTTGGCAGGATATTTCCACCTTCTGAAAGTGACGTGAGGCTGGCACACCACGCTGGATGGTGTCTCTGTTTGGAAGTGGGTATTTGAGCTGGAAATGATAAATGTATGTATTTCTGTGAGAGTGCTTAAAAAAAGAGAGAAGATTTTTGCAAGAGGGAAAAGAAAGCAAGACAGAGACTGGGACAGTGGGGAAAGAGCGAAGATGAAACCTGTTTTTTCCAATAGTCAGTGTTTCGCATACATCCCAGTGTGTATTGGATACATTTCCAAGCTGCACTTGATGGAGAGAATGAATATTTCATTTAACCAGCTGCATTCCATTATGGAGCACGTCCTGAATCTTCTTCTAGGATCCAAGCTGTACTGCTTTTGGCTTATGTATTATAGAAGCATCATTCCAAAGAGCTGCACAGGGGACTGATTCTCCCATTGCAGGATGCCAGCAACTCCCACTGACTCCAGTAGAAGCTACTGTTACCTGTAGTTGGAAGATTTCTCCCCTGGGCATCATCATGGGTAAGTGCCCCTATGACTTAAGTGACATGGGAGCATTCTCCAGTTATACTGAATCAGTGGCAACACAACACTGTGAGATTATCCCTAGGGTGGAGATCAAGTGACTAAGCCAGTGCTGCTCTGAAGTTGCACCGGGCAGAAACAGTTAGAATGCCTCCTGGGGTGGGAAGGACACTGTATGAAATGCTGGTGAAAGTGCAGCACATTCCTCCATCCCCCACCTGTCCCGTATCCGCAGCCTGCTATCCGACACATGGGGTTTAGCTTCGTTCATGGAGCTCCACTGGGCGACACATTGTCTCTCTAGGGATCAGGGAGTCCTAATGTCAATGTTCTGCTTCATTCTTTGTCCTGTGCCATCTTCCCACCAGAATCCTTCCCAGACCATAAGTGTAAGATGACCCAGAATTTAGATTTGCTTCATTTGTCAGGAGCTCTGAATCCTTCATAAAGGCCTGCCTCTTCTCTGGATTAAGTCTGTTCCTATCAGGTTGATTGAAATCAGCAGCTGATCTTGTTATCTATATGTTTAATTCAATGGCAACTTTCTTTAACGAGTGATCAAATTACCCAGTGGCACCTGCCCAATGTGATCAAAACGAATCTAAAAGGGTAGGAGTTTGCGTTACAAGTTGGTTTCAGAGGCTTTGGTCAAATCAGAGAGAGAATCATTTTTTCTACCTATATCCTTTTCTATCCAACTTCACTCTAATTTCTGAGCACCTCACAAGTTAAATTAAATGGACTGAATTGATTGAAGGGCTCTGCTCTTTCATAATGAAGAAATTATGTGGCCCTGAACTGCACCAACCTGTCATCAACTTCAGTGAAAGCTTGGCTCAGTTACGGACCCCACAGAGTTTGACCCTTCAGTAGAATCCAAGTTGCTCTTCTTTGTCTGTGCAGCGCTAACGGGACTAAAACTGCTTCTGTTTGTAAAGGAAAAAAGATGATCAGATGTGACACACAAGGAGCAGACACCTTGTGTAAGAATAGGTGCTAGTTTATAAAGGCAAGATTTTGGACCAACCACATTGCGAGGGGACAAGATGGTCACCTACTTCAATGTCTCTGGAACAAAGCAAGTAAAATACCCACAGTGTTTAACAGATGCACAAGTGTAGCTTGGGTGATGAATGTATTTTGGACACAGAATTGTCATCTTGTGTCTTATATGTTTTTATCTGCTCTGGTGCTGTACACTTAAGGTTTGTTAATAAAGCATTTGCTCTGCAGTGTGGGCAACTCTCAAATTTAGTACTTCTGGCCTTATATTAACTATCTCACCTCCTACACACACACACACATTCTGCTTTCTAAATGTGCTATAGTATAATTACAAAGCCAAAGAGGTACATATAGATGAAGGGAAAGAAGTAGCTTATGGCAGGTCTTCAAAACAGCCGTGGGGTTCTGCATGTTTATTATTACAGACCTGTATATTGGCAATAGACTAACCCACTATGCATGGAAAGTGAATCTGGAGCATCCTTGTCAGTTATCTTAGGATATGGGAAGATAGTTGCAGTAGGAAAAAAGGCTGAGACATATCTTGTATCAGAGGCCTGGTATGAGGCAGGAATCTGGCAAAAACAGGGCTGATATTGCAAAATACACATTCCTAAAAAGTTCTAGTTACAGAGTACGCATGCAAACACATCCCAATATCAAGGGTGGTACAAGAACATTCCCCAAATAACAGGAACACGCTGACAGCTCCTTAAAGATAAGATCAGGATAATAGTACATAATAGAAATATTTTAATCAAACCAACATGTACAAGGTATGAATAGTAACTAGCCACGTCAGAGGGGCAGTACTAACTTGTTTGTACTGGGGCATAAAGGTGTATCTCAGAGGGAGTATCTTTGTCTAGCCTAGTGAGGAAAGAAAAATTCTGCCGTTCACTGAGCTGGTCCATTGTTATAGGCATACATGTATAAGTGGTCTGGTAAAGTTTGCGGGGCGTGCTTCATCGACAATAAACCTGACTGGATGCATTCATCCCTTAACGGATATTGTGGTGATTGGGTGGTTCACTCAAGGTCTGCTGTACCAACTATCTGAGCAGGGCTGAGGCGGCATACAGAGGGAACACACACGCACAAACATCTATCAACATCTAACTACAATAGTAACTCAGCCCATGCACCTAATTTTACACCTTATCCTATAGGCAGCTGCTCCAGCACCATATGTGCCCTCCTCCTTCTATTTGTCATCCAGTGCCTCAGAACAAAATGACCCACCTGAATGAATCAGCACATCCACTTTCTGCAAATGAATCTAATCATATGATTATCTTTAAGGCCCTGATCCGAGTTCCATTAAAGTCAATGCAAACCGGTTCATGTACTTCAATCAGCAATGGATTGGGCCCTAGCTCAAGGTGGTCTGAAGAGGTCAGTGGCTGTATTTCTTCTGGTTGCTTGCAGCAAAATAGTGGAGATAGACTTTTAAATCATGGTGTCTGTCCCACTTGTTTTCTTCCCTTTAATCTGAGAAATCAGTGTCTTTTGTAAACCTCAAACTTTCATTGACATTCACTTGAAAAGCCCACATATTTCTGCTACTACAAACACCACAGAATATCAACAATAAGAAGAAAAGACGAAGCACCTTTTGTGCTAAGATATTACAATTAAAGTGTTGTGCATGTAAGCCTTGGACTGTAGTCTGCACCAGCCTAGAAAACAACATCGCTCACTGACAAATGACTATGCAGCACTTGTGAGTTTATCTCAATGAAACAATAATACTGCTATAGATCACCGTTATAAGGTGCAAAATATTGTTCCCTGCCCTTGTGTAACATGATGTTTAAGGACCTAGCAACCTAAATCACTGCTGATGCCATAGGCCTGGTCTACACTACGCTGTTAAACCGATTTTAACAGCGATAAATTGATTTAACGCTGCACCCGTCCACACTACACTGCTCTTTATATTGATTTAAAGGGCTCTTTACATCGATTTCTGTAATCCTACAAAACGAGTGGAGTAACGCTAAAATCGATATTACTATATCGGATTAGGGTTAGTGTGGACGCAAATTGAAGTTATTGGCCTCATTATTTTACAGTAGCTACCCACAGTGCACCGCTCCAGAAATCGACGCTAGCCTTGAACCATGGACACATACCACCAAATTAATGTGCCTAGTGTGGACGCACACAATCAACTTTATAATATCTGTTTTATAAAATCGGTTTAAGCTAATTCGAATTTATCCTGTAGTGTAGACGTAGCCATACACACACGCACAAAATCTGAATGAATCTATCATAAGAAAAGTTCAGATTCTAGTAGCACATCAAGCTCCCAAAGTTATATTTTGCTCATGTTATATTTTGCATGTGTGAACTGCTGTATATACAGTGTATGTATTTATACACAAGCACGCAAAGTGTCATCACATCAAGAGAGAGATACAAACTTAAATGGATCATTTTTGATGATAGCACAGATTGTCTCTCCTCCTCAGCATGGCTCTCCTCCTCAGCATGGCTAAAGATAACTCACGTTACAGTCTGAAAGGGATATCCCTCGCTGTGGGTTTACTCACCCCAGCAGGTTTGTTTTATGGTGAATGTGGAGCTACATCACGGATACACAGTGACAGAATGAAGTAAAGCAATTAAAAATAATCTCTCTTTGAGATACATTGCAACACAAGGGAGTGAGGGAATGGACTCAACTTTCTGCAGAGAAACAGAGGGGCGTGTGTGTGTGTGTGCATTCCCAACACCCAGTGCCCTACAATTTCCAGCCCAACTTACTGAAGAGGCAAGAGATGGCAGTGTTGACACATTTGTGGCAGGCAGCTACTCCCTGACCAAACTTGAAGATTAGGATTCTCCTTCACATTTATGATTTTCTTTTTGTTTCTTCCTCTTGAAAACATTTTTTACTTCCCACCCCCAGCCTCACATTCCTCCCTTTCCTAAAAAATAAAAATCTTTAAAAAGTAAACAGGTGGGTTATACATCAGGAGAAATTTGCTGGTGTGTCAGAATGAAGACTCCAAAACAAATACAGGCATGGGAAGATAAGAAAGAAAAAAAAAGCATGATAAATTACTCGTTACTAAATGGAATTGTTTCAATCAGAAGCATAAAAAAAAAAGAATGAACTTGCTGTTTTCCTTGATTCTAGCTTTTTTGCAAGAAGATCAAAGAGATTTATGACCTGTGTCTCTTGGAGTCTGATGCCAGAAAAGAACATGTTCTCATTAATAGTCATTTTCTCGTCAAAACAGGACTTTTATGCAGACAATGTGCAGAGCTTTTGTAAAGCTGATTGTTGACAACATTTTCAATAAGTTTTGGTGCAATGCATGGCACATGGATCACAAAAATAAAAGGGTAACTGATAAGCTAATAACTTTTATGCATCAGCAAGGAAAAATCAACTTTCTGAAAACTGAGAATCAGCAGTGAAATATGGTGGGGGAACAACAATGCACAAGTGGTCACTGGTTTGCAAGGAGTGAATCTCAATATTTTCAGAGGGTCATTTGCATTGGGAAAAGCATGTTGAAGTTTAGATGCTTCTTTGAACTTTATTAAAACCTCTGGCATCTGGAAATCTTGAGAGGACAAGGTTTTCTCATGAGATTTCCTGTACTTCCAGGTTTCAGATGAGTCAAAGGCCATGGCTACGCTAGAGAGTTGCAGCGCTGGTGAGGGGGTTACAGTGCTGCAACTTAGGATGTGGCCACACTTGCAAAGCACGGCCAGCGCTGCAACTCCCTGGTTGCAGCGCTGGCTGTATACCCGGTCGAACCTCGGGTGTAGGGATTCCAGCGCTGGTGATCCAGTGCTGGTCAGCAAGTGTGGACGCCCACCAGCACTTTTATTGACCTCCGGGGTATAAAGAGGAATCCCAGAATTCCTGTCCACAACAAACCGGAAGAAAGGGAGAGCTCGGAGTTCAGCCAAACTGCTTATTTAAAAAACAAACACAGCTCCTGTTTGCTGAGCGAGCGGAGGCAGGCAGGGGAATTACTTTGGAATGTTCACAGCTGTTTGCTTGAAGAGAGAAACAGCACGCTCACACGGCAGAGGGGGAGGGGGAAGTCCGTGTTGAGCAGTTGCTTATCTGGTCTGACGGGTATTTAGCAGTACATAATTTGCATTTAGTGAATGAGAGAGGAGTGGGGGAAGGGAGTTAGAACTTTTAAAATGATTGAAGGTAGGCACTGTGTATCTTCCAGTCCTTAGAACTTGCAAGGTAGGGAGCTGAGAACAGTGTCAACTCCAAAAATCCATTCTGTCTGTCTCCTCCACGCTCCCTGTCACATTCCACCCCACCCTCCTCTTTTGAAAAGCACGTTGCAGCCACTTGAATGCTGGGACAGCTGCCCACAATGCACCACTCCCAACAGCGCTGCAAGTGCTGCAAATGTGGCCACACTGCAGCGCAGGCCCTACACAGCTGTACGAACACAGCTGTAACTACCAGCGCTGCAAAACTGTAAGTGTAGACATGGCCAAAAGCAAGACCAGCAAGGGACAAACTAACTTACTGCAAAATTAGGTAACATATGGAGTGTTTATGCTTTCCTCTATAGTGGTGAGGCTACAAAGACAAGGTACTGGAATGGATGGACTTTGTTAGCTTTGGTATAACAGTTCTTGCTATGACACTAGCCACTCTCAGTTAACTTCAGTAACCCTGGACCTGCTTAAGCCGGAGCTGAATCTGGTCCAGAATCTTCAAAATGTGAAGGGCTTCAGGAGCTAGTCCAGTAACTTTCTGACTTGTATTATCCAGGCTATAAAGTCACTGGTTGGTACATTCATAGAATCATAGAATAACATGGTTGCAGGGACCTCATGAGGTCATCTAGTCCAACCCCCTGCTCAAACTTCAATAAACTAAACCCCAAGAAGCTTGATGGGGTGGAGGGTGGTGTTAGCACTTGAGCTGAACTGCACCTTTCCTGGGGTGTGAACCCCACCCTGGCACTGAAAGGTTAAAAAGGAGCATGGAGCAGTGTTAAACAGGTCAATTAGCATGTCCATATGGAGAGAGCTCAGTCAGGGAGCAACAAGGTTGGGAATTCCTGTTCTCTGAGAACACTATGAACATTATCAGAACAAAGCTAGAGATCAGGAGAGAGGAGAATTGGGACAAGCCACACAAGAGGAGTTAGCTGCAGGGGTGGGTCTCAAACTAGGAGAAGACTCCAGGAAGGCAGGCCTGGGGTGTCAGGGCAGACTGGTGAAGAACACAAGCTCAAGCCCAGGGAGGGCAGAAGTGGTCTGAGTTTGTACTGTTGGTCTGGGATTTGTTGGAGAACTCCATGGGGAATCCTGCGAGCCACAGCCCTGAAGGAATGGTGAAGCCTGAGAGGAATGCAAGTACACAGTGAATCCCCAAAGGGGCTGGTGGGAAAAGCCTGAGGATAAGAAGCAGCTGAGTAGGAGGAAGCAGAGGGACTGAATAAACAGACCTTGCTTGCTTACTACTGGATCCCTGGGCTGAAACTCAGAGAAGAGAGAGGGACTGAGATTCCCCTACCAGCCACTGGAAAAGGAGGTTCAAAGACCCCAGAAACCAAGAGTGAAGGACTAGAGAGTTGGGACCCAGGCAAAAGAGTGGCTTGATGCCACAGGACTACTAGTTTACACTTTTGGTCATCTCTGAAAGATTTTAAAGTGACTGGGCAGGAGGGCGGAGGCATAAAAAGAAGCAGACCACCGCAGGGCTAGAGCGGTTGTTGGCAGGGGTCCAGATGAGGATAGCCTACTATGTCATACCCAACCAGGAGAAGTCACACCATTGGCAAGTCCGCTCTGATGCGGCATCTTGCTGAAGTATCGCATATCACCAGGGGCAGAATCTCAGCTTAGAGGCACAGTAGAGAAAAAAATAGCTGGTGGGGAGGGAAAGTAAAGGTAGCTTTAAGTCAGATCTGTGCTACCCAGATTCTGGTGGCTGAAAAGGTTGATACAGCCCTTCCTCTAAGTTAGAGAAGGTCAGGTGCCCATGGGTTGCACTCCAGCCCAAAATTCCTGTAGCACTCAGTGCTAAGATCATGTCACTTCCAGCTCCCACCTCCCCATCTCTTCCCTGGCATGCTCCCCGTCCTTGGGCCTCTGAGGGGCAAGGCATTATGGGGCTATCTACATATTACTCTATACTGCTACTGTGCTAGGGAGATTTTCCAGTTGCTGCTTCTCAGAAGTCTCTCTATCTGCCGTCAGAACAGTGTCTAGGGCACAGGATCAGCACCACAGTTCTCCTACTGGTTTGGAAATCTGGTAGTGGTGCCAGGCGAGAAACGTGTGTTCAGATTTGCTATGTCTCTGAGTTCTCAGACCAAGAAAAGGGTTGAATGTAGGCACAGGGGAGGGAGCTCTAAGGGGCTCTCCTTAGCAGACCTGGAAGAAAATGTTTGTACAAATAGTTTATTTGCTGAAAAAGGCGGTGTCAGGGCAACCAAAACTATTCAGGGATTTGGGTGGATTTTGGCAAATAGTTTTAGCAAAAAACAAAAAAAATGGTTGGGGACTTCGGGGGAGGGGGAATCAAAGTGTTTTGAAAATGTTGAAACTTTTCAACTTTCCACTACAAAATGATGATTCCTTTTGAAATGTACCTAATTATTTCAAGTTAAATGAAATGTTTTGTTCAACCTGAAATATTGTTTCAGCAAGAAAAACTAAAAAAATGTTTCTTTGGATGGACTCTGACTGATTTTTTAATTTTTTTTGTTGTGTGTGTTTATTTTGGCCACCAAACAAAGAAACAAAACAAAACAAAACTATCAGTTATTCACCCAGCTCTACGCCTTGGATGGACAGATGGAGGCAGTGATGTACAGTAAGTTGCACAAAGCTGAAGTATGGGAAAATGGAGCTAGCCTCAGGAAGTCTTCAGGAAGATTCTGAGACTGGAAGACAAGGGGACACTCCACTGTACATTTGAATAAAGAAAATTTGACAGGTGTTAAAATTAAATGCCTTCCTCCGTACGTTGTCAAGTATGTCCTCAGCCCACGCACTTCAGCACCACAGAAAGGTTTTGGCTGACAAAAATTTGAAGGGCATTAATAGGTGCAGCCTGAGAAAGGCTCCTGATTTCAAAATTGTTCCAAATATAACAGGTTCATCATAATGACTCCAAGTCTTCAATGTTTTTCCACATCATCAAAAGCTCCTTCTTTCTTCACTTTCTAATTTCATCAGACTTATCAACGGGCACACGTGGCACCAGTAAATAACAGCCTGCAGAGTGTTGAATAACAAGCAAAGATGGTTCCAGAGATGTAATAAACTATTGGAAGAATCAGCCAAGTCATGTGTTGTGTAAACACAAGGGGGAAGTTCTGCATAAGCTGACAAATACCAATTGCCAGTGAGCATTTTTCAGTGCACTGCAGTAAAATCCTTCCTGTTTAATGTCTATGCACCAAGACCCACCAACCGGTGCCTTGTCTGTGTGATCGCAACACATCACAAACGGGGTAATAAAGTACACAGCTTTCTGTGATTTTGGAAATGCTGTAATCACCTTAAAATGCATTGTCTGGAGATGCCTTAGTGAAACAGAATTTACACACTATTATAAAAATGGTCAGGCTCCTTGTACCTGAATATTATAGATGTGGATGTAACATCTCAACAGCCAATCAGCTCCCATGTTAGCTTTTAAATCAAATTGTCAATATAGAACCAAAAGACAACGGATCACTACATCTAACTTCCTGTTCTCCCCAAATTAATGCCCAGTACTGTTTTCAAATCAGGGTGATTGCTTCCTGCAATAGGCTGTTGCCCAGGATCAAATGCCCTGCACCTTACAGAATTCACACTATCTATTTCAAATGTGAAACATGGATGTCAAAGATTATGGTTACACTTTATATTTGCACATTTTTATAAATTATTTGCAAAGGGTTAATAGGGGAGCTGGTTGAAATATTTTTGCCAAGATTTTATCTGTTGAAAAATGCTGTTTTGTCAATACCATCCTCTTTCAAAGAAACAGGACAGCCAGTGACACACACTTTTGTTCTGTGGCCCAGAGCTTAGGGCACTGGCTTCCAATGTGGAAGACCCAGATTCAGAGCTTATCTTCGCTATAGGGAGATCAACGCTGCTGCAATCAATTCTTATCTAGTGAGGAAGCCGCTAAATTGACGGCAGAGGGCTCTCTGGTCAAACCCAGTATTCCAGCCGTCTGAGAAGAGTAAGGTAAGTCGACTAGAAAGCATCTCCCATCAATGCAGCACAGTGAAGACACCATGGTAAATCGACCTAAGCTACATTGATTTCAGCTATTTACGTAGCTGAAGTAGCATAACTTAGGTCAACTTATTCCAATAGTGAAGACAAGCCATCAAGTGCTTACTATGACCCAGGCAGAGTAAGGAGTTGAACCTGGGTCTCCCACATGCTCATCTGGGTCCCTGAACTCAAGGCTATAGAGGGAGAGCCTCTTTGTTTTGAAAGTTCTGGTCTCCCATGTTTAAGAAGGATGAATTCAAACTAGAACAGGTACAGGGAAGGGCTACTAAGATGATCCGAGGAATGGAAAACGTATCTTATGAAAGGAGACTCAAAGAGCTTGGCTTGTTTAGCCTAACCAAAAGAAGGCTGAGGGGGGATATGATTGCTCTTTATAAATATATCAAAGGGATAAATATTAGGTAGGGAGAGGAAATATTTAAGCTTAGTACCAATGTGGACACAAGAACAAATGGGTATAAACTGGACACTAAGAAGTTTAAACTTGAAATTAGATGAAGGTTTCTAACCATTAGAGGAGTGAAGTTCTGGAACAGCCTTCCAAGGGGAGTAGTGGGGGCAAAAGTCATATCTGGCTTCAAGACTAAGCTTTATAAGTTTATGGAGGGGATGGTATGATGGGATAGCCTAATTTTGGCAATTAATTTGGCAATTGATCTTTGATTATCAGCAGGTAAGTATCCCCAGTGGTCTGTGATGGGATGTTAGAATGGGTGGGATCTGAGTTACTACAGAGAAATCTTTCCTGGGTGTCTGGCTGGTGAGTCTTGCCCACATGCTCAGGTTTAACTGATCGCCATATTTTGGGTCGGGAGGGAATTTTCCTCCAGGGCAGATTGGCAGAGTCCCTGGAGCTTTTTCGCCTTTCTCTGCAGCGTGGGGAACGGATCACTTGCTGGAAGATTCTCTGCAGTTTGAGGTCTTCAAACCACAATTTGAGGACTTCAATAACTCAGACAGAGGTTAGGGGTTTGTCATAGAAGTGGATGGGTGAGATTCTGTAGCCTGCATTTTGCAGGAGGTCAGACTAGATGATCATAATGGTCCCTTCTGACCTTTAAGTCTATGAGTCTATGATTTTTGTCCAAATTGGAACGTTTTTTTTAAACCTCAAAATGTTTTGAGACCTGGAATTGTTTTCCAGCCAGCCCTAGTCAATAGATGCTATAAGTATAGTATAGAAAGAAGTAGTATATGCTCTGGGTGGTTATAACCACAGAGTTAAGTGTTACAGAAAATTAGAAGCCATAGTTATGAACATACTATGAACTTGGTCTCCATAACTATTGGGTAACTCTTTATTAAAACATCTATTAATCCTTTGTGAACAGCTCATAAATGTATCCTGAATATAAAGTGTTTAATTTACAGTAGCTGCAACATTCTACAGATTTAACCCTCAGCACCTCCACTCACAGACACAGACATACAAAAGTGTGTGTCCTCTTCCACGGGAGAAATTAGAAATGTGGAGAATGTATCTCATGGTCCTGCTATTCAAATCCCATATACTGGGAACAGGGCCATCCTTAGGGGGATGCAGGGCCTGGGACATAGGTGCTGAGTTTCTAATCTGCCAGGGGTGCTCCTCCCGGCTCAGCCCAAGCCTTGCCCCCAATCCATCCCTTCCCCCAAGGCTCCACCCCCATCCTGCTTCTTCCCACCCCTGCTCTGCCCCAGCCCCACCTCTTACCTGCCTCTTCCCACCCTCACCCCACCTTTTCCCCATCCAGTTCGGCCCCCTCCGCCAAGCACTCTGCGCCCTCGCTCCTCTTCCCACCCCCTCAGAGCCTCCTGAGATGAAACATCTGATCCGTGGCAGGCAGTAGGCACTGAGAGGGAGGGGGAGGTGCTGATCGACTGGGCCTGCCCGTGGGCAGGAGGCATTGGGGGAAGGGGTAGGTTCTGGTAGGCGGGCTCCTCCTTGTCCCCCTCGCCTGCTGCTTGCCTCCCCGTTAGCCTCTTCACCCCACTCACCCCTCTGCCTCACCTCCCCACCCACCTCCTCATGATTGTATTGAAGTGCAGGGCCTCTCAAAGCACAGGGCCCGAGGCAGTGACCCCAATTCATCATACCTAAAAGACGGCTCTGGATGGGAAGGTAGATGGTGAAGATGGACCATCTGAGTGGCAGGGGCAGAAGAATCTACACACAATGTGCGAGTATTCATTCATAAAATGGATGTAAAGCCTTCTAAATGAGCTTGTGGGGGATTCAACCACCATCCCCAGGCCAGGTCTATCCCCTATGGGTCAGACTCTCGTTTGATAAGGGGAATGAGTGGATGGGGGCAATTTTACCTAGCTCTTTTATAGTGCTTTTCATCCTTAGATCTCAAAGCACTTTCCAATGAAAGTCAACTACTTTATCTTAATTTCACAGCTGGGGGAAAATGAAGCAGAAGGGGGTGAAGTGATTTGCCCCAGGTCTTATAACAGTTCAGCTGCAAAGTCATGGTTAAAACCCACAACTACTGATTCCCACTCCAATACTCTGTCCTCTAGGCAACACTGCCTCCTCTAACTCAACCCCATTCACTCACCAAAAATAGTAACTTATTTTTTTTAACTGTACAATGACCAGGACCTATTCCAGGATAGATCAATTTCTTTTGTATAATCTTCATTCCTTGGCTTGTGACTTCTCATTGCAAATGTGCCACAGAGCCATGGTTTTTTCTGTCTGTATAAGTTTTACACTGATCTTAGGGTGACCAGACAGCAAGTGTGAAAAATCAGGATGGGGTGGGGGGTAATAGGAGCCTATACAAGAAAGGACCCAGGTGAGGTGCTTGCACTCTTATCTACATGTTCCACGAGGCACATGCAACCTGTTTCCTTTTCAGCATTCCTCAGAAGACTATGCTGAAGCTGCTCCAACCTCTGTCCCAGAGGCGTAACAATGGTGGTACCTGTTGATAAGGGAGTGCCAGCAAATGGCAAAGTCTGTGTATTGGCACCTGGAACTCCTGGAAAACCCTCCATGTAATGAGGATTCCATCTCCTCTCCGCTAAGGAATTGCTGGGTCACCTGAGACTGAAGCAGAAATATTCCCAGGGAGCAGAAATCTGCACCATGACAAGGGTACAATGCCCAGGGCAAGCTCTGATCGCCAGTGTGATGGGTTGGGTCACAGAAACCCCTTTGGGACAGCCACCTGATGTGCTGACACTACCTCTGAGCCTGTTTTCCCTGACAGCTTGGGACTTCAGTACCCTGTCTTGCTGAGCCAGACACGCTAGCCTGTTGCAAACATAGACCCAGGTCTGAACCACATCCCACAAAAAGCTGCAGGCTTCACTGAAAACAGCTTAAGAAGTGTTCCTGTCTCCAACACTCAGATGCCCAGCTCCCAGTGGGGTCCAAACCCCAAATAAATCTGTTTTACTCTGTATAAAGCTTATACAGGTAAACTCATACATTGTCTGCCCTCTAAAACACTGATAGAGAGGTATGCATAGCTCTTTGCTCCCCCAAGTATTAATACTTGCTCTGGGTTAATTAATAAGCAAAAAAGTGATTTTACTAAATATTAAAAAGTAAGATTTAAGTGTTTCCAAGCAATAACAGACAGAACAAAGTAAATTACCAACCAAAATAAAACAAAAACACACACGTCTAAGCCTAATACAGTAGGAAACTAAAAACAGGTAAATCTCGCCCTCAGACATGTTTCAATAAGCTTCTTTCACAAACTAGACTCCTTCCTAGTCTGGGTCCAGCAATCACTCAACCCCCTTAGTTACTGTCCTTTGTTCCAGTTTCTTTCAGGCATCTCTTTGGGGTGGAGAGGCTATCTTTTGAGCCAGCAGAAGACAAAATGGAGGGGTTTTCGGGGCTTTTTATATTCTCTTTCGTGATGGAAACCCCTTTTTTCTCCTGTGCAACATCACAGCCACAAGATGGAGTCTCTAGTCACCAGGGCAAGTCACATGTCTATGAATGATTCAGCTTTTTGCAGGCCGACACCATTGTTTACATGTTAGTTTGAACAGAAAAGCTCAGATGTGGATTGGCGTCTCCCAAAGTTCATTGTTAGTTAAGTATTCCCAATTACTTGAATAACTCCTTCACACTATGTTGACCAAATCTGCCTTCTGTGCTTCCTACAGCAAACAATTTAAATACAAGCTGGGGCAAATTGCCGGTACTGTTATGCTGGGTCTCGCACTTTCTCTTCTTTGGGGAAGGTTCAGGGCGCCATTGCTTGCCTCTGAACTGGTATTTTAATCACCCCACTAGTGTCCTTGAGGAGGGGAGTGGAGAGGGAGGGACCTGGGCCAGCCCTCTTCTCCAGGTCCCAACCCAGGGGCCCTGAGGTTTGTGGTGAACCACTTGAACTAGCAGTTCCTTCCCCTGGGCTACTTTCCTCTCCTGCCCTTCAGCTTGTGAAGGGGCTTCTTGTCCTCCTTCTACACAAACCAGGTGCCCCTTATCTAGGGTTTCTTTTGGATTTCTCAGCCCATCACAGCACTCCTCCAAATTTTCCTTTTGTCTCTCTTCAAAACTGTTCTCTTCTCCAACTCCTTCAAACTGCTCTCTGCTCCAACCAAACCTTCCTGCTCCAACTCCCACACTGTCTGACTGAAGCAGGGGTTTTTATTACATAACTGACTGCTGGTGCTCTAATTGGCTTTGGGTGCTCTAATTGGCTTCGGGTGCTCTAGTTAGTCTATAGCAAACCTTCCTCCCCTTGCAGCGAATAAGGCTTCCTGCTAACACTCTCCTGCTGCCCTCTGGCCATGCTGTATCACAAAGCACAGAGCCAACACTCATAACTTCAGATATAAAAATGATACATTCATACAAATAGGATGAATATATTCAGTAGATCATAACCTTTGCAAAGATATGTAACATAGCATATCTGGCTTAAAACATATTCCAGTTATGTCATATTTACACTCATAAGCATATTTCAATAAAGCATTATGGGATGCAACATCATAGCCAGTTTTGGCTGGATTGGTGCTGATATTTGAATGACCTGACCTTGGTTTCCTCAGGCACATTGCTCCAATGGCAGGCCAGCCACAAGATCAGAGCCAGTTAAGGAAATGGCAGCAACAGAGTCCTCAAGCAATGATATGACTGTCCATCAACCTCGGAAAGGCTGATGTCACTAGGCATGACACTGCTGATCTGAAGCATCATGGTGCAGGCAACCCATCCCCTGCTTTTCTTGCAGTCATTCCTTGTTCCTCAGTTGTTCTCCTGTTGTGGCTGATTGGCTGCCTCCTGAATCATTAACACTCACTGATCAAGCAACCCTTGCAAGGTTGCTCTGCCATGTTACCCTCAAGGGGAGCCCCAGAGTTGACATTCCTGATATTTCTGAGGTAAAACACAACTTGAAAAAAGAAAAAAAATCCTAACTTTTGGGCATCTTTTTCTCATCTTTCTGGCACAAATGGGCACTAGACACATTTGCCCCCCGCCATTTTTTTAAATGCCTTTAGTGAAATATTGGGATGGCCTTACTGGAACAGACTTGTGGCCCATCTACTTCACTATCCTGTCTCCAACAGTGGCTAGTGCCAGATGCTTCAGAGGCAGTGCAAAAATAGCCCACAATAGGCAGATCTGTCATAATCAGTTGCCTACTAATCTGTATTATAAAGTGCCTTAAACCTAAAAGTATGAAGTTTTATATCCCTTCTTTACATCACAAGACGTTATAAGATTTACTGTTATAATTCTGGACATTCTTGTTAGCCCTACTTTTATAAATTCCTAATTCTTGTTTGAATCTTAAATTCTTGGTCTTAATGACATCATGTGGCAGTGAGTTCCATAGTCTAATTATGAAAAGGTATTTACTTTGATTAGTTTTGAATTTGCCAGCTTTTAATCTCAATGAATATCTCCTTATTCTGTGAGACTAGAATAACACTCTGCCTTCTCTATATCATTCATTAATTTTTTGTCCCCTTATATGTCTTATGTCACCTTCAAATCACTCATTGAACTGGATTATGTCCTGTGCCCTATCCTCATTTTCAGGCAGTGCTCATGTCAGCAGCTGCCTGCTTGCAAAGGGAAATGGAAAAGATCTATATTTTTCATTTGTTGGTATCAAACAATTTTTTTTAACAGAAAAATGATAGACCCCTGATTTTAAGTGAATCTGCTGAGGTTTTGGCAGCAGTCAGGAGTGCCAGAGAAATGTTCCCAAAATCCCTAGTCTTCAGTCATAAGATTAGATGGATATGGTCAGTGACATTGTAAGTTGTGAGCATCCATTTCCAAATATTTCTTGGGTTGACAGTACACTCTCAGCCATCCGACTCTGCGACTTCCAGAGTAGCGGACACTTACCACAAAGCAGCAACAAGTACAAGCCAATCATTTGCTATCTAGTCCCTTCCAAATTATTCATACAACATTATTAATGGACTAAGCATTTTAGTTGTTCCAGTTAATGTTCCCTTCCCAGCTCTTTACTGCAGTAGAGAGTTCCATATCTCTCACCTAGGGCTGGTCCAAACTAGGGGGGGGAAATCGATCTTAGATACGCAACTTCAGCTACGTGAATAACGTAGCTGAAGTCGAATATCTAAGATCGGATTACTCACCCGTCCAGATGGCGCGGGATCGATGTTCGCAGCTCTCTGTGTCGATTCCGGAACTCCGTTGGGGTTGATGGAGTTCCGGAATCGATATAAGTGCGCTCAGGGATCGATATATCGCGTCTAGATTAGACACGATATATCGATCCCCGAGCAATCGATTTTAACCCGCCGATACGGCGGGTAGTCTGGACGTGGCTCTAAACTGCACTGCCTCCAGTCTGGATTCTTTTGCAAAGCTCTCTCCCCAGTAAGGATAATCTTTTGGTTCAGACACTAAACTGGGACTCTAAAGCAGTAGGTTGAATTCCCACCTGTGTCATTGACGTCTGATATGACATTGGGAGAGGCAGGTCATTTTTCTGTCTCAGTGTTGTGGGTAATAATACCTCCTTTCTAACACCCTTTCCTGGCCTTGTCCATTTAGACTCTGATCATGTAAGAAGCTCAGCATGGGAGCTGGCTCATTGCAGGATCAAGGCTATAGATTGCAAACTCTTAAAGGCAAGACATACTGTTTATACAACATCTAACACATCTAGGCCTTGTTTTTGGTGGGGTCTCTAAACGCCAACCTCCACTAAGCTAAAAATACCCAATAATATTGCATCTGATATTCAAGTCACAGAAGCAGATATGTTTCAGAGTAGCAGCCGTGTTAGTCTGTATCTGCAAAAAGAATAGGAGTACTTGTGGCATCTTAAATTTGTTAGTCTCTAAGGTGCTAGAAGCAGATATATTATCTGACCATTCACCGCCTATATTTGAGTCCACACTGACCACAGTATTGTTTTTGATCAAAGGTGATTTTTCAGTCACAGTGTTTTTTCTTCATTGTGTGCTTCTCCCTGGGCCCCAAAGGTCCTGATTTTTTGGCCAGATTGGCCCAAACTGTAAAGTTCGCTTCCAGATCAAAAGTGTTAGCAGGAGTGTTGTCAGTAAGACACAATAAGTAATTCTTCTGCTCTACTCTGTGCTGATTAGGCATCAACTGGAGTATTGTGTCCAGTTCTGGGCACCACATTTCAGGAAAGATGTGGACAAATTGGAGAAAGTCCAGAGAAGAGCAACAAAAATTATTAAAGGTCTAGAAAACATGAACTAGGAGAGAAGATTGAAAAAAATGGGTTTATTTAGTCTGGAAAAGAGAAGACTGAGAGAGGATATCCTAACAGTTTTCAAATATGTAAAAGGTTGTTACAAGGAGGAGGAAGAAAAAATGTTCTTAACGTCTGCAGATAGAACAAGAAGCAATGGGCTTAAATTGCAGCATGGGAGGGTTAGGTTGGACATTAGGAAAAAATTCCTAGCTGTCAGGGTGGTTAAGCATGGGAATAAATTATCTAGGGAGGATGTGGAATCTCCATCATTGGAGATTTTAAAGAACGGATTAGACAAACACCTGTCAGGGATGATCTAGATAATACTTAGTCCTGCCATGAGTGCAAGGGGCTGGATTAGAGACCTTGCGAGGTCCCTTCCAGTCTTATGATTCTAAGACCCAATGAATTTGTGGATAAGAATCAGGGCTGGGTTTGGGTCTGTTGCCTTTCTGTCCACACCTCTCTTCTCTTGTTCCTCCTTGCTATTTTCCTCCTAAGGCCAGTGTGCCAATAATTCACTGACCACCCCCTATGGATAAATAGTTCCTACCCAACAGTTTACAGTGAACATGAAACATGAAGACAAAACACTTCTGTTGCAGTAACACTGTTTCTCACTAAATCTATGAAGAGAGAGACAGAATAAGAAAAAAATGATGAAAGAATAAAAAAAAATAGCCCTCTTAAATAGTAATAGCTCCTCTACGCATGCTATTCATAAACCTTGTACTTAGCATACAGCCTTGTCACCTTGACACCTATTTAGCTTGCCAGAGACTTGTGTGCCCTCAGTCAAAACTAATTAACACTTAATTGACTTCAGGAGAATTTTGTTCAGCAATTCCGATTTGCCACTCATCTTGAAACATGTAGCTGTAACTTTTGCGAGCTCAGCGATTGTGGGAGATTTGGCAGGTGTCAGGGGAGCAGAAGGGCAAAGGGGAAAGAGGAGTGGAGGTGTCTGTCTTTCTGTCTCTCTCTCTTTCACTGCAACTGATACAAGGGCACAGTGTAACAAAATAAGCATTCAAACCACTGTCATTGTTGATACATTTTAGTTAGCTAAAAGCACAATTTACAGTAGTTGAAGTTTGATTGATCTGTTGATAAACACTAATGTTTTCCAGTTGACAATTTTTCCATGTTAATTTCCTTAACTTTGGCAGGCCTGCCTGGCAGGGCCCTATAAATAGTATCAGTGTCATCATCCTTTTTAAGTTATTAATGAGCTATCATGTTTTGAGAAGTTGGGATTTGGGGACAGGCTGTGCTTGACTGCAGTTTCTGACATTGATGCGTTACTATTTGGAACAGGGTCTAGATTAGAAGAAGTACTTTTTTTTTTTAAAGGGCTTACATTGCTGGCCCAATACATTAGTAGCAGAGGAGAACTATTTATAATTAAAGGCTCATTAAAAGTTTCATGAAATGGATCGGTATATCAAGACCCTATACACAATATGATCTGACACAAGATCCACCCCAAACAAAGCTCCGATCCATTGGATTTCTACCTGTGTTTTGAAGATTCCCAATTATTACTATGGGAAATATCTTAGGTTGAGTATTAGCTTACATCCAACCTGCTATGATTGCCAAGTGGTGATGAGAGACTAGAGCTGACTTGACTAATTAACCAGGCCAACCTCATCCACTGGCTGGACTTGGGGCTGCTTCAGGAAATGCTGCCAAACAAGTAAGCACATGGACTTTGGGACATGGAGGTCTCACCACACTAGGGACATCCTAGTGTGATGTTAAGTAGTCATAGTTCATTGCTGCTAGGGAGGAGTAGAAATTCCTTCATGCTAACTGGGAACTCTGTGGTGATAAGTTGAGTTCCTAGGGGAGTCAGACCATCTGCCTCCTTGTTGTAGCTCTCATTGGGCACAGGGCAGTCTTTCCTCTCCACCAGTTTAACAAGAAACTTGCATCCCCTACCTCCCTTCACATTGGCACCCCCTGATGTCCCAATCTTGTTAAGGGGGTGGTGACTATCTTGTATGTTGCTGATGAATGTCCAATGAGGAGCTGACTTCCTTTCCAGTGAGACAACACTCCCGCATCTCTGTCACAGGAGCAAACATCTCAGCCAGGCAAATGCCACTGTAGGTCCTGCTGTCATTTCCTTACCCTCGGGGCATAAGTCTGTCTCTAAAAGGTCAACCTGGCCATTTTACAAATTAACCCGTTTGTAGGTGTCCATTAGACATACTTGAAAAATGCCAGTTTTTCACAGGAAATTCTTTATAAATACTTATTTCTCCCTAAGTTTGCTGAAACCATAAATATTCCAAATTTTGAAAACTCAGCATGGCTTCCCAAAAACCATTTTTTTAACCAAAAAACTCCAAAGTTTGTTTTTGTTTTTCAATTTTCATAGACAAAAATGAAAAAAGTGGAAATTTTTGAAGTAAATGAAAATGTTTGTTTCCTCTGAAAAGCCATTTTTGCCCCCCCCCCCCACCACTCCATCCTCTCCCAAACAAGTTTGGATGAAAATGTTTTGATCAACTCTAGATAGACGCTATAATCACAACAGTTATGGCCTATAGGCAGCATTTCTGCTATCTGAGCCAGAAGAGCTTCCTCACACATCTCAGGCCCCTTAGATTTGCCTCTCTACAGGTCATTCTTGTACCTGTGTTATACAAAGACACTAGTCTACCAAGCCTGACCCAGCAACAAGTTCTATGTTACTCTTCTAGACATGAGAATCATCTGGCTATGTGGAAGTTTTGATGCAAAATGTTAGTAGCTGGTTTAAGCTGTTCTGCACATCTAGGCTAGTATCTTTATGACTTGTAAAGCTGGTTCGAATGTTTAAAATTTATGGGGGGTTTTTTCATTAAAAATAATCTTTTTTTTTTTAAATTGGGGGGAAACAAACACCCCCCTCATAAAAAGAATTTCAATGCACATGTTCACACACACATTTTGAATAAATGAAAAGTTGTTCTTTCTGAAACCTGAAGAATTTAAATTGTTTCTAAAGTATTTTGCAAATCTCTTTACTATTTTTTGACACGCTTTTATGTACGTGCTATGATAAGAGGCAGCATGGGCCATAGATTCCATGGCTAGAAGGGACCATTATGATCATCTCTGAACTCCTGTATAACACAGGCCAGAGAACCTCCCCAATGGCCAGGATGCCACCCACCTACTGTGTGAACTTGAGTGAATCTATTTGCTTTAGTTTCCCTTTCCACCCATTGTCTTGTCTATTTTGACTGTAATCTCTTTGGGGAAGAAATTGTCTCTCATCATGTTTGTACATTGCCTAGCACAATGTCACCCCTGTCTTAGGCACTATGGCAAACTATGTAACAATATCATCACCCACTCAATAAAACTGTTTCTTTCCCGTCATCCCACACACCCTTTACTGGTCAGGATAAGGAAATATGTAACATTACCTCCTAAAAATAAAGCCCAAACCACTTCCCCATCCAAACCCATATTCTGCACAACTGTATATGCTGGACACTGGTTTTAATCAGAGACGAGCTTGTTGTAGACTGCCAATCCAGATCAGGGCCGGCTCTAGCCATTTCGCAGCCCCAAGCACGGCGGCATGCTGCGGGGTTGCTCTGCTGCTCGCTGGTCCTGCGGCTCCAGTGGACCTCCGGCAGGCGTGCCTGCGGATGCTCCACCGGAGCCGAGGGACCAGCGGACCCTCTGCAGGAACGCCTGCGGGAGGTCCACCGGAGCCATCTGTCACTCTCCCGGCAACCAGCAGAGTGCCCCCTGCAGCATGCCGCCCCAAGCACTTGCTTGGCACATTAGGGCCTGGAGCCGGCCCTGATCCAGATCCCCTGGAATGTTGGGGAAGTTCTAATCTGGATCCCAAACTGGATCAGACTTCCATGACTCAAGCTAGTGTCAGGAGGAGCAGTGACTGAAGAGACTATATGAACATTTGCATATGTTTTTTATCTGTTTCATGTACCATATTTATTTTCCACATAACCCAGCACTAATACATTCCTCCCAGAACCTCAGGCAGCTTTCTTCACCTTAGTGCAGTAAAAGATTCACAGGGAGATCAATTATAGAATGATTGGCTAATTTCAATAGCTTGTTTTAGCTAATAAGCCCTCCACAAAGACTTTATGGATGTTCTAATGAATACCCTGCTAGACTTGCAGTGTAATGAAATTTGTATTAAAACACTATAAGGAGTGTCCCACAATGTAAGGTCACTTCCATTTGTTCTCATTACAGCCCTAGAAGGACAAAAGAAGAAAAGTTCTTATCGTGACTGCAGGAAAGACGTTAACCTGGAGCCAGGCCTCTGCAAGTAACATTAAGTACTGTATAATGGTGTTGTAGAGAAGGTTTATGTAGAAGAGGAAGTTGCTGCAGTCGTCCATATGGGATAAATCCTGCCCCCACTTCAATGTTCAGTGATCACTCAGTGTTTAAGGAGCTTGCAAGAGGTCTGCTTTATTTTGGGTCCATTTCCAGCTGGCTATTCAGAACGAGAGCTGCAGAGTGCCCAACCAGTCTCGCTATATGGGAAGCTCAGCCCTTAAAGGCACAGCCCCTAATACCACGCTCACTGCCATGGGAAGTGGAGTGGCAAGACCAGTGCAACTCCACTGCTTGAGACAGGCGGAGCAGTGACGGAGGGTTATGTTGGGGATTTGGCACATGTTTTTTGCATGGCATTTCGGGGGGGGGGAGTAATGAGGAGGCACATGGGTAGAACCAGATGGACCATTGCTATGTGGATGCCCCTATCTACCAGTGCCAAGGAGTCACAATGGGAGCTGAAAAGGACTCACACATGTCATTAGACAAAAGCAGCCTCTGCAGAGGTACTCTGTAACTGCCCTGTAACACATTTCACTAGTGTCTGACCCAGCTTGTCAGTCCAGGGGCTAACCTCAGGTTTGGAGCTATGTGAAAAAGATACAGCCTCTACCCCAAGCATTTTGCTACTGAGGCCCAAGTCTGTAACAGTGCAGTGTTAGTATCTGCCCTCATATACATCTTTCCAAGAACAGAACCAAGACTTTATTTGGTTATTATTTATGTGAATTACAGAAAGGCCTAGAGGCCTCCATTGGGCTAGATGGTGTATATACCTGTAGTAAGAGATCATCCATGCCTCCAAGACCTTGTGCACCTTGTAACCAAGGTAAGTTAATCAGGAAACAGACTGTTCCTTTCATTTCTTTGAACTGCAGTATGAACACCTATGTTGCAGTGTACCATTGGTGATTATATGCTAAGACTGACAGTGCTAATAAAAAGGGTTATATGAAATAGTAATCAGTAATACAGCTGATGTAAATAGCTGCTAGAGGAATCCATTTGCAGTTACAGCAAGAAATATTGGTCCTCAAAGACTCAGAGACTTTAAGGTCAGAAGGGACCATTATGATCACCTAGTCTGACCTCCTGCACAACGCAGACCACAGAATCTCACCCACACACTCCTGTAACAAACCCCTAACCTATGTCTGAGTTATTGAAGTCCTCAAATCGTGGTTTAAAGACCTCAGGGTGCAGAGAATCCTCAAGCAAGTGACCCGTGCCCCACGCTGCAGAGGAAGGCAAAAAAACCCAGGATCTCTGCCAATCTGCCCTGGAGGAAAATTCCTTCCCGACCCCAAATATGGTGATCAGCTAAACCCTGTAAGGCTGTTCCAGAACTTCACTCCTCTAATGGTTAGAAACCTTCATCTAATTTCAAGTCTACACTTCTTAGTGTCCAGTTTACACAAAACTATGCTATCTTGTCTTTAACCCCTTTTACTGGCACCTTATCTAGTAACTGAATATTTACATACACGTTTACCCCGATATAACGCGACCTGATATAACACAAATTTGGCTATAATGCAGTAAAGCAGCGCTCCAGGGGTGAAGGAGGGCTCCGCCGGCTCAAAGCAAGTTTGACATAATGCGGTTTCACCTATAGTGCGGTAAGATTTTTTGGCTCCCAAGGACAGCATTATATCGGGGTAGAGGTGTATATACAGAGACAGAACTTTCCTGTAACAACATCATTCCTAAACAAAATTTCTGGAAAGCATGGTTAAAACACTCAAATTCCTAGAGCATCAGCGTCCATATTAAACAAAATCCACCGTCAGAACTGGTACTAATTGACAGCCTCAAAAGACATACACACTGATCCATTGAGAACGATTGACCCAGCTCCTTTATATATCCATAGATCCTACGGTCACCGCCAGCAACAGGTCTTAAAGTGCAGTGTGTAGAGAAAAGATGGCGGGCAACGTAGGGAAACTTCGCCTGGCTGCGGCCTGCAGTTGTTCTGGATTGAAGCTATCAGTGTCCTGAACTGTATAGCTTCCTTCCCACTCCCTCATTTCATGGTGGTAGTATCTGCTCCCCCCACAAGCTGGCAAGTTTGAGTGAAAGACTATAATTACCTTCATCTTAAAGTAATAAACTTCCCTTCTACATACATCACCATATTCAGTCCCTTTCCTCTCTCTTTATTTTTTTCACTGAGCTACCAGTTAGCCAAACAATACAATTTACACTTAATAATAATACTTAGCATTTATATAGAGCTCTCCATCTTCAAAGGGCTTTGCAACCATCAGCTAATTAGCCTAGATTACTTTAAAACTCTCTTCCAATAACAGTTTCAAACTGAATAGCCATTGCAATCCATAAGTCACTCATTAAGCAGACTATTTCTTGCATTTAATAAAGACCACCAAACTGTGCAGTTTGCAGTTCTCCCGGGTCATGTAACATACATCTCCCTTCCCATCCCTTGTCTGGCTTCTCTGTTTAGACTGTAAGCTCTTCAGGGATGGACTGTCTCTGCAAAAGGGTGTTTTAAGCTTTAAGACACTTTTGCACTCCCCGTCTCTGATACTGGGCTGAGTGACTGCTGAGACAGACCTTTTACATATACCAGAGCAACTAGAAGTCTGCTCTAAATGTGTTAGATGCAAATGGCCCAAAAGGTCCATATTGGCAGCCAAGAGGAGAAGAGGGAGGCAATTTAGGAGCTGACACACCAGTTCCATCCCACTGGAGGATCCCTGCTCTGGAGGAATGGTCCCAGGGCCAGCTACATTGGCTCTACATCTACTTTAAACCAGCCGCATGACACAAACAGGCCATACCCCAGCCTGGAATCTGGCCCAGTGTGACACTTTGCTTTTGCCAGCCAGCAAGGACTTCTGAAATTGAAAGTAGGTGTCCCAGAGCTTGGACTCCATCCAAGCTGTGCTCAGTGAAACTCAGGAGGGAGAAGAGTAGTGAAGATAGCTTTAAGGTTCCTTTATGTACCCAAAGATCCTAGGGCCACCCAAACAGACATCCAAATAGATTGCTGTTCTGCTTTCCACTACCATTCAAGTTCATGAAAGGTTGTTCTGGTAGACAGGGGATGACTGGGGCATACAGCCATGCCCTCTCTTTCACTATATATGATCTTACTGCACAAAATAGCCCTGGCAGGGAACAGGATCTGGCTCAGCTATCTGTAAACATCACAGGTCCCACTAGGGGCCTCATTCTAACACGGGGTAGGCAACCTATGGCACAAATGCCAAAGATGGCACGTAAGCTGATTTTCAGTGGCACTCACACTGCCCAGGTCCTGGCCACCCGTCTGAGGGGCTCTGCATTTTAATTTAATTTTAAATAAAGTTTCTTAAACATTTTAAAAACCTTATTTACTTTACATACAACAATAGTTTAGTTATGTATTATAGGCTTATAAGAAGAGATCTTCTAAAAATGTTAAAATGTATTACTGGCACGCGAAACTTTAAATTAGAGTGATAAATGAAGACTCAGCACACCACTTCTGAAAGGTTGCCAATCCCTGATACCTTGTACAGTCATTTAGACCTATGCAAAGTGTGTAATAAATGTTGTAAAATCAGAATTCTCCCCTCACACCAGTGATAACATCTCTTCTCATGCCCACTTGGCACAGTGAGACTGCACTAGGTCCATTGCCCTGGAGAATCACATCCCCTCCTACATATATTTCATTGATAAAAGTTGCCTATCTATTGCTCTTGGTTTGATGTAAGTTCAGAATCTGAAAACACCAATGATCTGTCTTTCCTCCTGCTATTCCTTGTGGCTCTGAAAAGGTTTCATTCTGCGTATGAGAGATGCTGTTTTGCACCCAGACTGGGTACTGGCTTGTCTTCTTGTGAAACATACATGTACTTCCCCAGAGCCATTTAAGAAAATAGCTCACTAGGAAGTGAAATTAATCCTCTTTCCCCAAATGTGGGTAATTGTTCTTCACCCACTCATGTGAACACTAGCAGCAAAGCATGTTGATGTGGCTGACAAGGGCTATTTCGGACTGCAAGGGAAGTTTTTGACCCTAAGATAGAGCCCCAGTTCAAAGAGGTCTGAACACCAGCAAACTAGCATCTTCTCGGAGCTATTTTATAGAAGTTCCCAGACTCACCTGCATTCTCCCTTCAGGCTTACAAGGAACAGCAAGAAATACTATAATAAATCATGGCACGGAGCCAGCAAAGGAATTTAAAATACTCCAAGCCTGGGAACCCAGGGAGACATTACCATGCTGCTGAACCCATAACATAACAGTCACAGCAAGATCACTGCGTCAGGAGTATCTCACCCCAAATATCGTTTTCTTGCGTATTCCTAGTGCATGCACATTTGTGTATGTGTTGGGGAGAAAAAAGGAAAGGTGTGTGGTGGGGTCACCATTTATAAACTGCAATACTTGAGCATCAGAGAACGCAAGGAATGGAAAGAAAACTAAAAAGAGTATTCATGCAGGAAACCCCAATGGGGTCAAATTAAATATATACATTTCACGGAGCAAATATCACAAACTTTGCTTCATGACCAGATGCATTTCATACAGTCAAGATTTGGTTTAGAATTATGCTATCCTCAGAGGATAACCTTGGTTCCTTTCTAAGACTGCAATTGATGAGTGCGAGGTTGAGGGAACTTTGCTTGTCTCTTTAAGGTGTGTGCTTCTGAGAGAGAGAGGGAAAGAGAGAACTGTTGGGGAAAGTATAGGAAAAAGAATCTCTTGGTTTAATACAAGTTATTGTAAAAGTAGGATTTGAAGTGTGCATAAGACCACAGTGCAGTACAATAGGAAGATCCTCAGCTAGTATGAATCAGTGTCGCTCCATTGAAGTTAAGGAAGAGACTTCTGTTTACAACAGCTGACAATCTAGCCCTAGAGTTCAAGAACATCAAAGACATCAGGGCACAGCCTGAATTCTCTTGACACCGGACAGTGGGAGAAATACTTTGGGCCAACTCAGCACATTTCCTTCTAAACAGTTTTTTAAATTCTATTTTGGATCAATTTAATTTTGGATTCAGGAATCTGAGGCTAAATATAATTAGGTTTGGAAGGATTAGATTTTTATTGGTAAATGTCGATATGCGTCAATTTCACTGTACATGCACAAATCGATGGAAAAATATTTCCATCAATAATAGTTGAAATGAACAGAGAGGCAAAGTAAGAAAAATACTGCTTGAGAATTTACTAGAGTTTGATTTAAGGTTAAAATTCTGACATGCAGATGTTGACAGCTTGCGTTTTAACAGTTAGAAAGCTTTAACTTTTTGAATCTCAGCATCTGAGCCTCCTTCATTATCTCACTCTCCCTAATTTCCTTAACTGAGAAAAAGTAAATGGATAAAAATCTAAAAATTGCTTAAAATCCATATTTTTTGCCCAACTGTTAAAATTTAAAATTGATAAAAAATGGTAATATTTGTTAAAATGATATTATCCATCAAAATTATCTAAAAAAATCAAATTCTGTCAAGCCTAAATATAACCCACCCCTGGTGAAGCCAACAGGAGGGAGTATACAGTCAATATGTAATGACATCAAGAAGGCTAAGAGGGATTTTGAATAACATTTAGTCAGAGACATATGAAGAAGTTCTCCAGTTATATCAGAACCAGGAAGCACATGAGAGAATCACTAGGCCTGTTGGACTACCAAGGAGTAAAGGTTATTCCTCATTTTTCCACTAATGGGATTTTTTTTACCTTCCTCTGAAGAATCTGGTATTTCCCACTGTCAAAGATAGGGTGCTGAATTAGATGGACTGCTGGTCTGATCTGGTCTGATAATGTCTATGTTCCAGTGTTCTTAAGTACCAAGAGGAAGCCAGGGCTAGATAAATGGAGGCAATGGAAGTAAAATGGAGGCCTCAGGAGAAGAGGATAGATTGAGTAGGTTGATCCACTGGATTTCAGTTCCCAAATAATCAGGTCTTCAAAACAATTCCTAAGAATTGGAATAATGCCACAGAAAGGAGGTGGCACTAAAACAATGCTTTAGTAATGAAGTGGGACTTGAATAATGCCATAGAAATGAGGTTGTACTGCAACAATGCCTCACTTATGGAGGTGTTATTAGGATACTGTCACAGAAATGAGATGGCACTAGCAAAATGGTTTGAGAATGAGGTGACACTAGGAAAAATCAGGTCCTTGATGATGTGTCAGAAAGTCAAACTGAAACAAGTGCTGCCTAAGAGAGAATTGATAAGCTAGTTTGGAGAAGAGAAGAAGTCACATAAAACTGGAACTAGTCTTGAAAGTCATAAAAGTTTACATTGTATTGTCTTCGTTGATTATGCACCTCTCTCTACCTTTTTGTGTTAAACTGGTAGCAGAGCTATTAACATTATCAGGGAAAGGCCATTCTTGCAGTATTTACAGTCAAGTCCTGGGGTAACTGGAAATTTCATGACATTGCTTAGGGTTGGATATAAATTCTGAGGGTTACTGTAAAAAAAGTTTTTGTTGCAAAACTGTACTGATTCATTCTTTTCATTAAAAATAAACACACAAAACCCATTGCAAATTGCATCAGTTTTGTCGAGTTTATGAGAACAATTCTTATTGTTTTGAGAATTTTTTTACATCCTGTAGAGCTTTTGCATTTAGGAAAATGTCACTTCCCAGTTTTTCTCATACTAGCAAAAGCTTCCTTTTACATGTGCCAGCTACAAATGGGATTTTTAAAAAAAAATGTTTATAAAACTAGTTTAATACCAGAATTCAACAGGTTTTGTTTTGTGTAACTTATTTGCCTGGGAAAACTCAATTGTACAAAAGACTCCACTAAAATTTGTTTCTCAAATTTTCAGCTCTTTCAAATAACCACTAGACAATACTGGACCTAGAAGTATTTAGTTGACATACATAAAGATCCATTTTATGTGCAAAACATTTTTCAAGTTGCAGTGGGGGAGGTCTAGGTTGGATATTAGGAAAAACTTTTTCACTAGGAGGGTGGTGAAGCACTGGAATGGGTTACCAAGGGAGGTGGTGGAATCTCCATCCTTAGAAGTTTTTAAGGCCTGGCTTGACAAAGCCCTGGCTGGGATGATTTAGTTGGTGTTGGTCCTGCTTTGAGCAGGGGGTTGGACTAGATGACCTCCTGAGGTCTCTTCCAACCCTAATAGTCTATGATTCTATGATTTCATAGAGTTCCTGTCACAGATCACTGGGTGTTATTGTGTAGAGCATCTATGTCAACTACTAGCAGTAACTTTCTAATGCAACTAAATAATGTGTCTCTACTGACTTCAAAAATATCAGCACTTGAAGACCAAATAAATATATGATTCACTTCCTATATTCTTTCTCTCTGGTCAAAGGCTTATGATCCAAGATTGTTCCTTAGACAATGGAGCTAGAATCTGTACGAAATGGCTGCTTCACATCTAGGACATATGTTTGCTTTCTGAACCTGTTGTTGTAGGATCCTCATGACCACCATGTGGGTCAATTAGTAGCATTCTCACCATTAGTCCAGAAGGTTCTGGGTTTCTGTCTGACATCAGCTTGAGCATATCCAGCATGCTAGCCATGCTGTGCAGTATTGACAACATGTTAAGCTCACAGAGATGCTGTTCTTTTGGGTTTGATGAGAATCCAAGGTCTTTTCTACTTAACTCTGGTCATTAACCACATGGTGACTGAGGATGCTATAGCAGTTTTCAAGGGGTGTGTATGTGTGAGAGAGAGACAGAAACAGGGAATAAAAAACCCACAACAAACAAACAAAAAACAAGCAGAGAATCAATCCTGTTTCCTATTCAACTCTTCCACTTTCATTTAAACAAGTTCTAAGTCCAAAGATGTTATGAGCTACCTCTGGGGTCATAGTGGCCATTATTCTAGCCTACACATTTATCACAGTTACCCATTCAGTTGTAAAAGCAATTTTGATGGACTTCTGGTACAAAAGACACTTGGTATATAAGGCCACTTTCTATTCTATTCTATTCTATTCTATTCTATTCTATTAAACGTCTCCAGGTACAGGTTTACAAAATCATCCCCCGTCTAGTGGACAAATGCAGAGCACTGGGAAAGTAAGACTCCTTGGGTTTTATGCCTGGCTCTGTCACTGATTCAGCAATGTCCTTTTGGCTCTGTCATGCACACAGCTGTACCTGAAGCACCCGGAGCTGTGGAGAATGTAGGGGAATATACTCTGCTGCCCCAGACTTGAAGAGGAGCAGCTGTATATAGTCCTCCAAGTTATGTCATGGGGTAGGCTACCCATGGTATTAGTGAAAACCAGCCTGCTAATAATTCAACACAATTTTTCTTCTGTTGCATCCTCCATTCAAAGCATCACAATATGCTTTCCAGAGGGCAGCTGAATAGACAGAGAGGAGGGCTCAGCGTCTCATGCAGGCAGAGAGAGAGAGAGAGAGGGTAATGGCAGAATGAGATGGAGATGTGCAAAAAGGAAAGGAAGCTGAAAACATGAAAGGCATGTCACTCATCAGTCTCTTGAAAGCACGTTGGAAACCTGAGGCCAGGTTTGTGAAAAGGCTAGTGCTGCTCTGGTTTGAAATTGGTAGATATTCAGCATGTCAATTTTGACAGTGATATAAGCTTCCTCAGTATGAAAGCTCCCTTTGATTACATTTTAGCTGCCTACTGAAATCCATAATTTTAGGAAAGACTGGTCAAGCCTTGTTTCCTAATAGAGCATGTCTGGACACAGAAAAATATCAAGAGGTTGCTATCCTAATGCCCTTGCCACTATAACCTGAGGATGAAGCAGCTCAAACACAGACAGGCCAATCTTAACCCCTTCCTGTTTCTTCTCATTCCCTCCAAAAGACGACCAATTGCTTTTACAGTGACATGATGGGCTGGACTCAGCTAACAGGCCCAGCAGGGATCCGTAGTTAAAGTTCCAGAACCAAACTCGAAGCAGAGATGGGGGGTTCTTTCCCTGCCTCAGATGGACCTCATCCCTTCTAGTGATACAGATATGACACCCTGGAAAGTCTCGTAAACATTTTGGGGGAACAAATAGTTTTGCACCAGATTGCAGCAAGATATTATCAAAATAGCTGTTCAGGGGAGAAAGCTATGCTCTCTCTGTCACAAAACACGCTCATTCTCAATCACCATTGCATTTATTGAACATATTGAGCCCAGGCTGTACTATCAATATACTCCACATGGGCCAGATTCTGATGGTACTTATATGTTGTAAACCCACAGTAAATACTCCACTGACGTTGTTTATGCTGGGGTAATCAAGCTCAGGATTTGGCATTCAATTTACCCTTTTTTTCCCCTCCAGGAACCAAGCATAAATATTTCCATCAAAGTATACTTAGTATAGGTCAGTTTTCTGAGTGGCATAGCCCCCCATCTGGGATATGATCATGAGAAAGCACCTTTGTTTAACTGGGAATAGATTCCCCATCTTGTCATCCTCTTCTCTATAAGTCTCCAGTACACGGGGTTTTATCACAGGCTACAGGGGGACGTTGTTGGAGCTCCATTTAAATATTGGTACCACATCGCTATGTGTTTACAGTTCCAGCATCTTCTGTGGTTAAGGTTCAGTTAGTAGGCTATAAAACCCTAGCAATGTGGGACAAATCCCCCTTGAATACTGATTTCTGAAATTAAACTATTATCTGCTGTGTGACGATGCTGCTTTGCTGCTTCTGTTTCAAACACATTTTCAAGACAACAATGCTTTCCACCTCTCACCCCACCAGAAATTGATGCTGCTACATAGATGCTGAGGTAGCTTCAAACAGAGATAGAGAGTGAGATGGTGCATAATGTGAGTGCTACGTGAGCAAAGAGCAACATCCAGCTGAGAAAAGTTCAGCTCAGCACCTACTGGCTCTGCTAGCAGAAGTCTCTGTTTCAGCAGAAAATCTATTTTGTCTATACCTAGTAGAGCTACTTCCTATGGACTAAAAGGGTCCGAGTTTGAGATCTGGCTGTGAAGTTCAGGGCTTTCACAGGGGCACTCAAGCTACAGGATTATAAAGTCCATTGAATTGTTAACTCTTAGAGCACTAGTCAACACATTCATCTTAAACATCCTGTAGGGAGAAAATGAAGCAGATTGAACACAGTTCCCTGCAGAAGGAACATGGCTGATTCAGGACCACGTTCTCCCAGAAATCCTAACCCGTTGTTTTTCCCAGGAGCTAGAAAATGTGCCTCTTCCCCAGCACAGCATCTCAGTTGAAAGCCTAGCAAAGTGGGCAGTCATCAAGAGAAGTTACACACTAGAGCTAGGATGTACCAAAATGGAGCCTAACCCGAGGCTCCTAAATAAGTAGCCTGATTTTCAAAAGGGCTGATTAGCCAACAGCTTCTGTTGGGGTCAAAGGGAGCTAAAAAGTGCTCAGCCATTTTGAAAATCAGGTCACTTATTATTTTGCTTCCAAAATATGGATTAATAAACCCCATTTCTGCCTCCTGTTTCAGATAATTTTAGTCCTAGGGGTTTAACCAGAAACATAGTGTTTAAGTTTGCTGTAGTGTCTGGCCACTACTGCAATGAATTCAAGAGCAGAGAGAGACTACACCCAGCCAGTTCACCAGGGAAGTTATTCTTCCCAAGATATCTGTGGGGAAATTTTGATTTTGCTGATTTTTTTAATTATTATTTTCTGCCAGAAAAATTGAAATGAAATGTTTCATTTCAGGTCAGTTTGACTGAAGTTGGAATATTGCAGTTTTTGAACCAATCCACAACTTTTTATTTTGAATCAGTTCAACAAAACATTAAATTGTATTTCCCTATAGTACGCTGCCTCATGGGAATAAAAGTTCCAACCCCCATTCTCCCTTATTGGCTGGGCTTCCTGGAGGACTTTATCTCTTGTAAGACAATGCGCTGCTTTCCTTCTGATTTAACTGCAAGGTGTATCATGGGAGTTACATGACTGGGTGCATTAGGGGAGATGGAATCCAGCTAGGAAGTCAGGCTCATAGGTTAGAAAAGAGGCCAGAATTATAGTTTCCATAAGGCACTGAGCAATGGAAAATTTGATTTAATGTTGAAAACTTTGAAACAAACCAACCCAAAAGTTCATGAATGTCAAAATGTTTTGTTTCAATCAAAATAAAACTTTTTGACTTTTCCAAAAAATTTTTTCCAGAATTTATGTTCTACAGAAAATTTTGAAATTTCAACCTTTTATTCCATTTCCCATTGCCAAAAATTTTATTTAGAACTGGTCAAAATTTTTTACTGAAAAAAATATTTTTCCATTCCACATAATTCTGATTTATTTATTTATTTGTTTATTTTACAAAATTTCCAACCAGGGGCATCATTTCAAAGTGTCAACTGAAAATGAAATTTTTGCTTCAAAATATCAAATCATATTGACTGAAATGTCAATATTTTCCATTTCCATGCTACCAACGAGAAACTTTTCAGAATTTCTCAGTTCACAAATATTTTTTGATATTTCAACTTTTCATTCCTATCAGGAGGAAGAAATAATGTTGACTTTTCAAAAATTCTAGCAAAAGAAAAAAAATCTGGTTTTATAATAGCTTTAATTGTACTGCTATATAACACAGTCAGAAGGGGGATTCTAGTTACCTCTAAACACTGTATGGTTCATAGTCATGTCAAATGATGGAAAGGCATCTTCACTGTGAAAACTGTCGCTTTAGCTTTCATATTTGTTGGTGGAAAGTGATTGGTGCAGCCCAGTGGTTCTTCAGCGTTCTTGCGTCTGACATTTCTTTTGTACAGGAGTTGTTTTTTGTTTGTTTGTTTCCATCAGTGAGTTTTAACTTTTACTGAACTACTTTGAGTACATTAGTCCTGTAACTTAATTAGAGCATGATACTAAACCACATTAATGTGCCTCCAGGAATTCTAGACACAGCTATAAAGGTTTGTGGGCCTAATCCTGTGAGTTCCTCCTTCATGGCACTGAGTATCCCTAACTCTCCTTGGCTTCAGTGCAAGCTGATGAAGTTTAATACTATACAGAATTCTGCCTTAGGTACAAAATTATTTTCTCTGATCCACGTGGTGGAGCTCTCAGCTGCCCAGCGGCTCCTTATTACATAATCTGCACTGGCTCTCAATAAAGGCACTGAGAGTTACATGCTTGATTAGTGCAGAATATTTAACAGTGAATCTAGTGTAGCTGAAAGTCAAAACAAAGTCAGGATTAGAGGGGAGGATTTTGCCCCATGAGCCAATGTAGTAATCCAAATTTCTGAGGTGGTGGGTAGAGAGAACCATGGCAGCTATGTAGAAATATTTGAAATATGTAAACATGGAGGTGGAAGAGGAATGATATGGAACAGACTTGCAAAAATTCAAGTCACTCATTGGCCTGGGGCAAGTCATTATTTTTTTAGAGGCCAGTAAAATATCATTGTTTTTTTTCACCTTCGGATTTTATCATCTAAAGTTTGAAGGTCAGTGAGTAGACTTGGGTAATCGTGCTGGTTTGCAAGCTGAATTAGAAAGTCAAAGGGGATATAATCATGAGTGATGAGATACAACTGAGAAAGGGAAAATTCTGAGTGAGTATCAGAAATGGCTCCTGCCAATGAGATCTATTAGGCTGTGCAACAACCTCCCAAAGAAAGTAGTGACCGTGTGGACACTGTTGGAGTGCATTAAACATCCCCTAGCACATGCTAATGCAGTACTGTTTGAAATAGTAATGCAAGCAGCAGAGTCCAGATGGGCCAGTTAGTTCATCACACGCCAGTAGGCAATACAATTTACACCTGTCTGGTGCAGACTAATGCACTGTGCAGACAAGCCCATGGATCTTGTCTCAAGCTGTGAAGTTGGAATCTGATTCTCATATCATGTTCAAATCTGCGGTCCTGCTTCTGCCACTCTGTGAGGAGGCAGCATTTATGAAGTTCTGATCTATACCAGAACATTTCCAGATTTTGGTCAGGGTGATTATGTATTATTACTAGAGCTGATTGAAAAATGCTGTATATTTCTGTAAAGATGTTCAAAGGGAATGGAAATTTTTCATTCATTTGATATATTTTTTTTGCAGAATTCTTCAGTTTTTGCTGAAACAAAAATAGTTTCAGTTTTATGATCCCCTCCTCCCTTTTCTTCTCCTTGTTTCCCTCCTTCAAAGGGGAAAAGAGGAGAAACAAACAAACAAAAACACAACAATAATTATGGGGTTTTTTTGGCAGGAGGGAGGTGATATTTTGATTTACAACTGGAAAAATCTCAACCTGGAATGAAAATATCCCATTACATTTTTAATTTTGGTTGACTCCCAGCCAGTTTTGACCAGCTCTAATTATAATGTAGGAAACAAACCCACATTAGCCCTAAGAGATAACCTATTTGGTCTTGTCAATACTAAATATATATAATTCTATAATGCTGTTTAATTCCACTAGGAGGGAAAAAATATGTTACTGTCTATCACATCTGAGACCAATCACCAACTCCCTGCTCCTTCAAACAAGTCATCACTCAAATGTCCTATTACATTTATTTTTGCCCTTTATATAACTGAATTGTACCTCTCCCATGAACTCAGCTGAACTATATCCTGCTGTCATGTTAAATATACCGGGTTGAAGGACAAATCCATCTTAGAATTTTCTCATATGACACTCAGGAAAAATAAAGTTCACATTCTAAGTGGACTCAGAGAGAATATTTTCCCATATCATTTCCCTGTTTCCAAATCTGCTCAAGATTCACTGCCTTTCAAAGCTCTCTTTAATTCTGCCCATACACTTTTTCGTTATATACCCTGTCTTGATTCCATGTCATTTCTGATCTCTTTCATTTTTCCATATTGATGAGCTCAGTTTGTGATGGGCCTGGTGTATAAAGTGAAATTCTAGTTTCTGCTGAGTGTTCATAGCTATCTTCCCAAGTAGTTCTCAACAACTATGAACGATTGCTGAGTTCAAATCAGGTGAACCATGATGCACATATTGAGCACTGGGATTTACTGAAGTCATCCTCGCCTGAGAATTGCAGCCATGGGGGTATGCATAGTGTAGGCCTCCTTTACTAGAAGCCAGGGCAGGGACTGTTGCTGTTCCTAGAGCTGACTGAGGTGGCCCTGCAGTGATGGACTGTGAGTAACCCCCACTCTGGTGTGGGAAAGTATTTGCAAGGGAAGGGCAGATCAGAGAGACTGAGTCTGAGGAGAGGCAGAATGATCTTCCCACCGAACCAGGACCCAGAACTGCTGACATTTGGTGGACCCAGCTCCAATCGTCAGCGGGGTTGTGCAGCTTGTTGCCTTGGATGGACTGATACACAGACCTAACAGAGTGCTCTCTCCAGCTGCAGATCTTCCAGCTTGCCCACACCAACATCTAGGACTCTGAAATTACGAGGAATGTACACTGTGGGGTGAATGGTGGCAGTGTAAGTGTCAGCTAAATAGGTTTAATTTATTACTGTATCCTATATTTGTTAATTGATTTCATTCATCTCCTCCTTGTGCATTTAAATTAGTAGTGACATATAATCTTAGAATGTTACACCCTGATGCGTAATTCAGGGGTCGGCAACCTCTGGCATGCAGCTCGCCAAGGTAAGCACCCTGGTGGGCCGGGCCAGTTTGTTTACCTGCCGCATCTGCAGGTTAGGCCAATTGCAGCTCCCACTGGCTGCTCCAGGCCCATGGGGGCTGTAGGACCAAGGACCTTCAGTACATCTAATTATTGCTTCTTAATTCTTGCAAGTTCCTTTTATATACAACCTCAGACACAGCACTGTCTAGCTCTGCAAAGGAGAGACTTCGTCTCCTACAGCAGACAAGCAGATGATGGGAATAATCTGGAAAGAGGCTTCCAATGTATTAACCTTACCACAAACAGTAATGTTGTGTGTTACTAACTCTACCCTGGGCTTCATTTAATGTTAGTAATGCTTTAGCTTAAACAAACAACCTCTTTATTTAGTTTGGCAAGGTCAAGCACAGCCTGCTAGAGACTCACTTCTGGTGAAATGCACTTCTGTGCAGAGGCTTATGTACCACTTAAGATCCACTGAAGTTTTCAAACTAAAGTTTAAGTGAGCATTTCAGTAGCATGTAGATTCTGTGCTGGCCTCTGGGCAGATTTGTATTTCATCTTTATTCTCATTCCGGGAATAGCTGGTAGCAGGAAGGAGGCTGAATTTTCTCCCAAAAGTTCTATCACCAACTTTGTCCTCCATGGAAAGACATTGTGTCCTAAGCTTGTCTTTCCTCAGAGTCTCTCATTGGGTTAGTCAACTGTGGGGACATTTTGTTGCTCAGTGATTGTTTGGTTAGCGCTAAAGCAAAATATGCAGCCTGGATAAAGTAATTGATGGATCTGGGAGGGGAAAATGAGCTCTGAGCTGAGGAGTTTCTGGATGAAAGAGTCCAAGGCACCCATGCTTGTTGTATACATTTAGACAGCAAGTTCTGAGAGTTAGAATGGCTCAAAACGGTAGGAGCTGCATATTGTACAACATGATTGAATGTGTCTTCCTCAGGCTATTCCATTTCAGTACAACATCCATCAACAGGGACAGCCTCCGGTGTCCTAACATGCCTTGGAAAGCAAGTGCTATTGTGATATTAGAACCTGATACAAAGTGCATTAAAGTGATGGGAGCATTTCCACTGACTTCCCTGGGCTCTAGATCAGACTTGAATTGTTTAAATGATACACAGCTTGGTCATATAAAAGGTCTGCACCTTGTTTAAAGATAACACAGAGAGGGGACAACAATTATAGCAGTCAAATTATCTGACCCTCACTTTGCTTGAAAATCAAACAACCCCAAAAGAATTTCTGGGGTTATTTTATATTACAATCTCTGTAGAGTCCCAAACCTCAAACCATTTAATAGAGAAAGAGAATCTCCAGGTCTCTTTAAAAGAACATAAATGCAGTAAGTGAATATATCACTTACTATTCCTCATGCCTAATTATCCAGAAATCTATCTATCGTAATGCTGTGCATCTTAGACTCTGAAGCCAATTTCTCTTACAGATTCCCCAATTCAAAAGCTGACTGTGCATTACTTCTCTTGCTCTTCTATTCTCAGGCTGTTTCTTTTCTCCTTAAATTTCATTTCCTCTTTTATATATACATCCTCCTTTTCACTGTTTGAACCTCTTGCACCTTTTTTTGTTTTTTTAAACAAAGCCTTTTTTTGTGTGGATCCCGGCTACTGGGCAATTTAAGTTTAATAGACTTTCAAACTTTCTTCTTTAGAGACAGAAGTAGTTTTTATGGGAGGAAGAGAAAAAGGAATATTGCATTAATGAAGCAAGTAAATGTGCAACAATTGCACCAGCTACGCAGGTAGAAAAGAATTATGTGCAAATATATGTGCATAATTTATGATGGGTATTAAAAAGATAATAATATAATATTGCGTGCTCCATGTCATTATTTTCCATAAAGACAAGGAAGAATAAAGTGGGTCTTTTTTTAAATCCAGCGTTCTCTTTATTGTATGGTTGACTCTGTGACTCATTTTGTGAAGTACATAGCAATAAATTATAGTGTATTCCAGGGATCAACTTTAACTGAGTAAACAGCTACATGCTGGAGCCCAGTGCAAATAACTTAAAAACACGGGCAGGCTGTCTACTCTGTCTGACCTTTCCAAGGGTTGAGAACAATAGGGCAATGGCACACGGCTTATCTTGAAGAAGAGCCAGGCTTGCTGTGAAGGAAATTAAAGAAAAACACAGCAAGGGATGGAGAAAAGAAGCAAGATACAGTATGAGAGTAGAAATAATATTTTACATGTATATGCCTCTTCAGTCCCGAAGAACTTTACAAACTTCACAACCCATATATGCTAGAAGTTGATGTCAATCATACCATTGGGATATAGGATATTCCCTAGAATTCAAGCATTTTTGGTTCTAGTGTTTGGACCCTTGTCTAATGTCTACAGGAAAAAATCCTCCCTCCACTGAAATGCAGCCTCCTCTGGGTTGGAACGCAGCAGCTTTTTTATGGCACACAGCAGCAGCATACAACAGTTTAGGAGAGCAAATGGAAATAATAGGGTAGATTCTCAGCTATAGTAAATCGCATAGTCAATAGAGCTATGTGCATTTATAACAGCTGAGAATCCGGCCTAACGTCTCCAGTGAAACAGCCCTAAGATGATGTGCTTATTTTCACCCTACTCATAATTAAACAAAGTCGCGCCAGTAGGACTGGAGCACATAACAGTGTCGGACTCTTTCCTCTCAAATGCACATTGGGCCAAAGTGTACCTCGTTATCTCTCTGTAATTACATTCACTTGAAGGCACTGCCACTGAATCATAGAATCATAGAATACCAGGGTTGGAAGGGACCTCAGGAGGTCATCTAGTCCAACCCCCTGCTCAAAGCAGGACGTAATCCCCAACTAAATCTACTGATGACCCTTAGGCTGCACTGACCTGGAAATACTAAATACCACTGGAAAGGATATCAGTTCTGTTGTTCCCAAACTAGTCTTTTTTTCCCTTACTCCATAGACTATGTTTTACTATGTGAAGTGGTAGACTTAGATATAGTTGAGAAGCACTAAAGAAGGGCGTTATACACCAGCTAGGATGCCAGGGGCATATGTGCCATTGTTAGGGCAGGGTAAGGAGGTATAATTAGAAGAAATTAAATGCAACACCATTGCCGAAGGCAGTGTTTCTCACCCTTTCCCAGTATGAGACCCCTTATTTGAGGCCAATTCTTTTCAAGACCCCCTGGCATTTACTATAAATGTAAGAGTAAGAAATCTGTCAGTTTGACCTCACCTGCTTTGAAGTGTTTGGCAGCCCCAAATGTTTCAGAAATGTTATTTTCTTTGCTCTAGAATTGTAATAAAATTGCCAACACCTGGTGACCTCCCCACACCTCCTGATTTCCTTCAACAACTTGGTACTGGGTTTGCAAAGTGAGGGAAGTATTGGACCCTACATTTTTATTTCTTAATTTTGAAAAAAAAAAATCATGTTGAGGTCTTTTTTAATTGAATCCCTTACTCCCCTCACCCCTACTCCTCATTCCTCCCTAATATGGATCTTTTAAATTCCTCTCTGCTTTTTCTAAACTGTCTGACACATTAATTTTGGGCTACAGCAGGCAGTTTACATGGGTTGCTGAGACATGAGTGAAAAATTAAAATGTCCAAAAAAAAAAAGGAAGTTTCACAAACTCTTCAGCAGAGTATTGGATGTCCTAATATCCAGAGGCAAAATTACTGGGGGAAGTTTTAGAATTACTTTTGTAACGTGGACTTTTAGTCACATCTGTAGCCATTGAACTAGGTTCAGCAAATTTCTGATCAGCATGCCATTAGCCAATGATGTAGTGCCAGCACAGCCAGAAAATGAATATATACATTTTTATTTGTTTTCTTTTCTTTTCCTGTTGAAAAAAAATGAGAGAGATTTTATAAACCAGCTGGGCTAGCTGTTGTGGTGAGAATTAACCAAAAGAAGAAAGCATTTGAAGGTTTTAGAATGTGAAGCCTGGGGTGGAGAAGGCTAATATTTCATATTATGAAAGCTTTTCATGTGATCCTGCCTATTGCTGTTACACCTCCTTTTATTGTGGGATGAATTCATTAAAGCATCCTCACTTTTCTTTTTAATGGCTGGTCTTTAAATAATGGGTTGAGTCCTCATCTGGTGCAAACTGGTGCAGCTCATTGACATCAATGAAGCAATGATGAATTATACCAGCGGAGGATCTGGCTCGATATTTTTCTGACAGTGCCTGAAACTGAAAGATTCTGAAACAAAGGTGCCTTCTCCCAGGAAGCACTGAGAATCCACATCTCTGAGTGGCATCAAAAGGACATGCAGCTGCTCAGCATCTCCTAGAAGCAAGCCCCATCTTCTGAGAATCTTGCAAATATTTCAAATTCTGATCTGTTCTGCATGCAGCACAATAAGGGAATGCACAGGTCTGCACCCGAGTTACAAAAGGCAATCGAGGATCTCTGTTTTGTAGAACAAATAAATAGGTTTTACTGTGATTCATCCGTAACTGGTACCTCACAAATATGCCATTGGATCATATGTTTTTTGTTAGTGGGATGAAGTTGGAGGCTCTTCCAAACATCTCATTCTCTACAGACTCCCAAATTATGGACACATTCATCCTCAACATCTCTGGGCCTCCATTCATTTCAGGACTTAGTTTAAACTTGCCCTCTTGACTCTTATAACCTTCCATTGACTTTTGCTCCCTATCTTGTGGAACCTAATGCTTGCTCTCTGCCTCTCTCTAATGCTTTCTCCCTCACGTCGTATCACACTGACCCATTCTTTGCCCCTTCACACAATCTCCCCAATTCTGTTTCAACAGCTTTCTTTCTTTGCAGCTTTCCTTTCCCCGCATAAAGATATTTTGGCAAGGTATTCATGAGAGACCTCCTCCCACAAGGTGCTGACCATTCTAGCCCCAACCCAACAAAACACTGACGCATGTGCTTAACTAACCATGTGCTTAAAGTCAAGCATATGCTTAAGTGCTTTGCCGGATAAGTGCCTAGATGCCACTGACAGACAGATGGACATGTTTTAAAGCCAGAATTAGCCTTCCCATACCTTTCCATCTCATGAATCCCTAGTTCTTTTCAAATCACAGCTGAAAACTCACCTATATTTTTTCCCTTTGCCTCATCATCTTCATTCCTTGTTCTCCCTCTGCTATTATTCATTATTTAACTTCCATAGCTGGATCATACACAATACATTATCCAAAGTGAAGTTATATTGTGCTGGAGTACTTCACATTCTGGGCCTGCTGTCAATGGTGGAATCTACTGTTAGCATCTGTAACTGAGCAAGTAATATTAGCAAATAAAGTTCTCCAGATTACTGAGATTCCTCCTCTCGCTTGTATCAATTTTGCTGCAGGATAACTCCACTGACTTCAGCAAAGTTACTTCTGATTTTTATCAGTGTATGTGCGAGGCACTGTAATCATAACCCCAAATTAGCTTGTGCACCCTAGAAAAGATTAATAGACATTATCTTTATAACAGCATGATGTACAAACACTTACTGCATGCCCACAGTTCAGTCAAACTTTATATGTTCATATGCTCCATTATGAAAAGTGTAAACAAGATATTGTGGTTTATGTAAGTCAATATCGCTATTAGTATCTTTACTACTTTATAACTTATGATAATTATGGCTGGCGAACCAACAATTTTTGATTTGATTGTCTTTGAAAAGAATGTTATTTAATATCATAACACTTTTGTAGTCAAGCATTTGTTTTTTCCAGTAATTATACTGTACTCTGTGCTACAAAATATATTTTTCTTAGATGGTTTTCTACAAGCACTCCATTTTTAATCAGCGATCTAAGCACCTGGCTCACATATTCCAGCAAAATTCCCACGAATGTTCTATTTCAATAGATAAAGCAAACAGCAGGAGGTTGAGACACAGAGAAAAAGAATCAGCTACAGTGTACATATCTGATTTGAAACTATTGTATAAATTATAAATTAGTCCAGGCAGTTTGTTTGTTTGTTTGTTTATTTCCATTTAGATCCTATTTTTTTCCCCTTTTGTTTATAATCTCTAGGTACACTTATGAAAGAGAAAAATATCTGCATTTATATAATGGCCCATGCTTTGCTCTCATTACGCTGATGTAAATCTGGAGTAATGCCAAAGGCTTTGAGAGAGTTACCCCAGATTTACACAGATGTAATTATGAGCGTTGGTTGCTCCTTCGAAAGTCCTAAAGGAATGGGTTCAAGGAAAACACGATCAAGTTTATAACGTTTGCCTTGAAAAGGCACACAGATTAAGCAAGTGAGCTTTGTGAGGCTCATTCGACCCAATCCAATGCTCAGTGACGATTATAGAAGTCAGGACTAAACTTCCTTCTCTCCCATCTCTGTGACCATAAGCACTTCAGTTAAATTCTTTGTGTCTCAAATTAGTCTTCTGCAAAAGAGACCTAGTACAATTTATCTATCTCACAGTTATGTTGCAAGGCTTACTTAGTTAGTAGAGATGAGCAGGAAAAACAACTAATCATTTATTTGATTTCTGTAGTCTCTACTTCTGTTTGTGGAATGTCAGCAGAACAAATCAAACTGGATTACTTCTGATCTATTTATTATGCAAATGTATTATCACATTTCGTTTCACTTTGTGGACTGATTGTGAATTGTGCTCTGAAAGTATTGAATGCCTGACATTCAAAATTTGAGCTGTGCTTTCCTATTTTGAACAGTTCATTATGCCACATTTTATTGCTTCTGCTCCCTGATTGGATGAGAATGGATAGCACTTCTGTTGGGGACGCACTTGGTATAACCCAGGTAATTCGGGAGAATGGAAGGCCGTGAGAGCCGATGAAGTTCTCTTGTTCTGAGCCACAGTGCACCAGCTCCTCCATTTTGAATTTGACTCCTCCATGTTTGACCTCAGGTTGCCCTTGTTGGGAGGGGCTACTCCTACTCCCTCAGTTGCTGGGCCGATTTAACCTTTGGGCGGTAAACTGAACTGTTACTAGGCAGACTTGGCCTTGGGTGAGGACTGTGCGAGTGACAGATCATGTTATAATGTGTATCAGTTTTGGTTCCAGTATAAATAGTTAGGTTAGCTGTTTGTTTGGCGCGCTTGATCTGAGTCTTGTGTGGCTCCAGGCGTCTTATTTGAACTCAAATAAAGTCTGGTTACTTCTCCACCTGGTGTGTTTAATTGGTTGCGAAGCACATTGGGCAACGGACACAACCGTTGCCACTCTCGGGCACTCTGTGCCGGCAACACTTCCTGTGCTATTACTTTTTGCTTGCAATGGGAAATTTGGCCAGGAAGACTCACAAGGAGAAAAAGAAAACAGACCACGGAAGGAGCTATAGTAACACACTGGGCTGAAGGCAGTGCAACCTAGCAGTTGGAACAGAAGTCTGGTCTAGAAGTTGGAGAAGACTCAGAAGGCAGAACCCCAAGGTGGACTGGAGACAAAGCCAGGAATCAGGAACCAGGAGTTCATAGGCAGGTGAGGCAGGGACTAGGGCTGGAGCAGGAGCAGACCTGGGTTGGAGAAAGAACAGGTACAGACAGCAAGTTTTGTGCAGCTGCAGACATTCAGCCACTGTACTGCTGTTGCTACTAGGCTTAAACGGGGATCTGTTCCTTCTGTCCAGTCAGGGAGCACAGTCAGTTGATGAGGGTCTGTTGGGCCCCGCTGAGCTCATTGGGTTACTAGGCATCCATGACTGGCGTCAGCTGAGTTCCTGACAGTACTCCCCCTGCCCCCAAAGGGCTCTTCCTAGGGGCTCTTGACACTGGCATGTCAGGGTACCTTTTGGGAAAATCACTAATGAGATCGGGAGTGGGAACATTTTCTTCTGGTTCCCAGTATTGCTCTTCTGGCCTGTACCCCTTCCCAGGCTATCAGATACTGGAACTTCCCCCACACCCATCAGGAGTTGAGGACTTGATGAACTTTGTATTTCTCCTGCCCATAGACAGTTCCTGGGGGTGGCAGAGGATTTTACCATGTTGCTGATGAACAGCTTGAAGAGAGAAACCAGGGTAGAGGCCATTGATGAACAGTTTGAGGCAAGAAGCATGGAAGATGGGGTGAGTCTGAAGGGATTCTAGGAGCTGAATTTTGAAGGCCACTGGGAGTACATCTGCATAGGAATAAAAATCCCTCAGCTGGCTCAGGTCAGCTGTCTTGGGCTCATGGGGCTCTAAGGCTGAAAAATCACTTTGTAGACATTCAGGCTCGGGCTGTAGGGTCCCAGAGCTCAGGCTCCATCCTGAGGCCAAATGTCTACACAGAGACATTTACCCGAGCAGCCCAAGCCCTGCAAGCTCAAGTCAGCTGACCTGGGGCAGCCACAGCCATGCTGCAGGTCTTTTATCCCTGCGTCAATGTACCCTGGGTTTGTTTGCTTGATGATCTGAAAAGGAGCTAAGTATTGGTAGTCAAGCTTAGCTGAAGTATCGTCTGTTCTCAGGTCATGAGCTGAAACCCAAACCTTACCTCTTACTGCCAGGTTAGAGGTGGCTGTCACTTTTAGTCCACACAAAGCTTATATGTTTCTTTAGCAGCAAGGAAGTGTTCCTTGAGTTTCTGGTGTATTTTCTGGAGGTGGAAGCCCACATCTATGGTTGCTGGCATGGCAGAGCTTTCAGACAGGTCTGGGGGTGAAAACTAAAATCTGAAAAGAATGAGGTCTATTGGGTTGAAGCCTGTTGTTGTACACAAACTCAGCCAAACACAGCAGTGGGAGCCAATCATCCCAATTGAAATTCAGAAAATGCCAGAGATATCACTCTAGTATTTGATTGACTCTTTCAGTTTGGCCATCAGTCTGGGGAATATTTGCTGTCGAGGTGAGGGGCTTGGTGCCAGGAAGGCAACTAAATTCCTTCCAGAATAAAGCAACACATTGAAGACCTCGATCCAAAATGATGCATATTGGCATGTCATGGTATCGAAAGCCATTCTGCAGGAAAGCTTGTACAGTTTCATGGGCAGATGGGACGGTATGGCAGGGAATAATATGGGCCATCTTGGTCGAGATGCACTACAGTCAGGATAACCGAGTGCCCTTGGGAGCATGCTAACTCCAATATAAATTCCATTGAGAGTATAGACCAATGACAAATGTGTGTGGATGTGTGTTGGGTGCGGGGAGGGACTAAAGTCAGCCAGTGTTTCTAAGTGGGATGTTAGGGGTGGCAGAATACCGGAGTAGAAGAGGGAGGGGTAATGCTCTTGTTAGAGGTTCCAAGATTCTGGTGGAGACGGAGCAGCACAATTTGTTGTAGTACTAGATTGAGTCTTTTATATTTCCTAGTTTGACTTGATTGAAGTTCAAACTAGGAAAGAACATTTGTCACAGCAAGTGAAGGGGAGAGAGGGTAATAACGTGCAACATTTTCTAGCCTGGGCACTTAGCATCAGATTCCTAAAACCATATCAAGCTCTGAGTCCTGCAAAAATGTACTCATATGCTTAGCCTTTTGCACTGATTTACAGGGATGAGTAGCTGGAAAGGCTGTGTCTGATTATTAAAGATCAAAGAAAAGACACCTTAAAATTTCACTACACTGCATGTATGTTCACTTTTTAAGGTACATATGAACCCTGTATGCCATGCATTCCTGTGAAAGAAAAATGCCCATTGATTTCACTGGAAGCAGTCTCGGGACTAAAAAGTGTTGCTGAAAGTGAAAACCTGGACTGTTGAGCTGAGAATGCAGAAGACATCATTCAATTCTTTATGAATGCCATTGCAAGTAATTAATATTACAGCTATATTCATAGTATTCCATATACTACATATTCACAGAAAAATGCTACCTACTTGGGAAGGTTTTAATGGTGACTGTAGTATGGCTGCTAACAGAACTTCAGACTCACCCCTGAACCTTAGGGACTGCACTTGAAGTAAGGAATTTTGAGGTTCTGAAACATTTGGATAACTTTTTTTTTTCTATTTTCTCCTGAATCTGTGCTTCTGGGATAGAACCAGATATGGGAACCCAATTGTTCTCATTGCATTTCCAGCACAGGCTAGGATCTCGTCCAGTGCCCACAGGAGAATCATTCAGCTGGCTTCAGTGGGCATTGGATTGGGCTCTAGGGCCCCAGTTCAGCAATGTACTTAAGTCTGCACCTAACTTTGAGCACATGAGAAGCTCCATTGACTTCAGCGGGAATACGTATGTGCTTACAGTTAGGAACATGCTTAAATAACATTGCGGATCAGGGATTCAGAGCAGAAGTACTGGCAATCATCTATTTTCAAGAGCTCCCCAAGCCCAATTTGACAAGCTTCAGTGGTTCTGCTAGTTCAAGAATTGGCTAGACTTTAGGTGCTTAATTCTCACCTCGCAATGTAGTCGTAATTCCCATGGAACTCGGTGGAAATTTCTCCAGCTTACTGGAGAGTCATGCCCGAGGGTGCTAATTCAAAACCCAATCTCTGAGCTCTTAAGGTTTCCCTAACATTTCCCGTTTTGTGCTTTCGTTTGAATCAGTTTCCAATAGTTCCCTCTAAGGGACAGTCACACAGAACACTGTGGAAAAGCTGCATAGGTTGGGAATTGATATTGACAATCTGCCTGGATAATTACTGTAGATCCAAAAGAGCGACTAGTGTTCAGTTTCTCAACCCTGCCAAATATATAGTCGATTTGCTTAAAAAAATAAAATCTTAATTGCTCATCAGCCAGGCACAGTTCTCCGTTCCTGCTGGTTTTGTGAGTTACCGGCCCCTGGAGGAGGTAGAAACATCTCTCTGATGAAAGCTCACCTTTCTTTAGTTAAATTCTACTGGCTTGTTTAAAAATAGTGTAATGCCTGATGCAGAAACACAATGGAGATGGGACTGAGCAGCAAAGATCAAATACAGGTCCCAAGGTTTCAGGGGGAGGGGGTGTTATATAAAACAGAGATGAAAGAAGAAATGCTGCAAACTGCCCTTGGCAGAGGAAGGCTGGTCTATATCTACGGAGAGGGCACCAGCCCAAGTGTTCAGTTTCCTGCTCCGCCACAGCCGTTTTGTGTGACCTTGGGTAAGTCACTCCACCTCTCTGAATCTCAGCTCCCTCTCTGTAAAATAAGGATAACAGCACTGCCAAACCTCATGGCTGTGTTGTGAGGATAAATATAGTAAAGATTCGGAGATGATCAGGTAGTATGACAATGGGGGTCATAGAAGTACCTTAGATCAACAGATAGCGAGCAGCTGCAACTGATATGTGTGTATTCATAGGGCTCGGTGGCAGATTTGCTGCAAGCCTTAGGGACAGAAAGTAGTTGCATTGCCCCAGAATCATAGAAGGGACCTTATTTTGAGGATCCAAGTCACAAGCTGGTTCTTGGTTCCCTCCTCTTCGCACTGGCTCCGTACTCAGTGTAGATTACTGTCCAGGGTGTTTGGGCTCAGCTGTTCTAGTTGGCATGGTCGGAAACAGAACCCAGCTCTGCCCACTCCACTTCCCCATATGCAACAGGAGCAGAGTTCCTACAGACACTGCTATTGTCCCTGCACTGCTACCTGTGATGCTGATAGCATGTCCAAGGCAGGGCTTCATGCCTCCCTATTCCTCTAAATGGGAGCCCTTTGGTATTAAACTATAATAATTTATCATCTTTCAATAAGGCTTTCCATCCATTGATTATCATAACTCCCCTCTATTTGCAGGCAAATATTCTTATCCCTATTTTTACAGATGAGAAAACTGAAACATTGATGGGGTAAATGGCTTGTCCAAGATCACACACACAGTCAGAAGCACTGCTGGGAACATAATCCAAGATTCCTGAGTCCCTGTTCCCCAGGCTAGCCACTTAGATACCTGACCTTCCTAAAAAGAATATGAAAATAATTGTGTCAATACAACATTACATCTGTGACTGTAAATGGGCAAAGATCAAAAACTTCAAAGGGTTCCTGCAACAGAACTTGATTCTTTGTGTGTTTGGAGCCTTCTACATTAGTGTATATTGTATTAACATGTAGGCTTTAATGAATACATGACATGGGGCCAAATTAATCTTTCTGCGGGATTCATAACTTTGAGTTTCCTGACTTTGGCATATTTAAATCTCAGCCATAATGTTTTATGAACCCAGTGCTTTGCATTTATTCTTTTGGTCTGTTTAAATAATAGGTGGAAAGTGTTTGCTTGATTGAATGGCTGAGGTGAGATTCAAATCCACAGAAATAAGCCAAAATATCTACATGCTTTCACATGAACATGGGATGAAAGATGGGAAGAAAATGCTTTTCCTGTTCCATGAAAAGTTTCAAGATTGAAAATATTGCTCAGGCATGCAGGAGTGAAATCAGGAAGGCCAAATCACACTTGGAGTTGCAGATAGCAAGAGATATTAAGAGTAATAAGAAGGGTTTCTTCAGGTATGTTAGCAACAAGAAGAAAGTCCCTTACTGAATGAGGGAGGCAACCTAGTGACAGAGGATGTGGAAAAAGCTAATGTACTCAATGCTTTTTTTGCCTCTGTCTTCATGAACAAGGTCAGCTCCCAGATTACTGCACTGGGCAGCACAGCATGGGAAGGAGGTGACCAGCCCTCTGTGGAGAAAAAAATTGGTTTGGGATTATTTAGAAAAGCTGGATGAGCACAAATCCATGGGGCTGGATGTGCTGCATCCAAGGGTGCTAAAAGAGTTGGCGGATGTGACTGCAGAGCCATTGGCCATTATCTTTGAAAACTCATGGCAATTGGTGGAGGTCCCAGATGACCAGAAAAAGGCCCATCTTTAAAAAAGGGAAGAAGGAGGATCTGAGAAACTACAGGCCAGTCAGCGTCACCTCAGTCTCAGGAAAAATCATGGAACAGGTCCTCAAGGAATCAATTCTGAAGCACTTGGAGGAGAGGAAAGCGATCAGGAACAGGCAGCATGGATTCATCAAAGGCAAGTCATGCCTGACTAACCTAATTGCCTTCTATGATGAAATAATTCTCTCTGTGGATGAGAGGAAAGCAGTAGACATGTTATTCCTTGACTTTAGCAAAGCTTTTGATACAATCTCCCACAGTATTCTTGTTGGCAAGTTAAAGAAGTATGGGCTGGATGAATGGACTATAAGGTGGATAGAAAGCTGGCTAGATCATAGGGTTCAGTGATCAATGGCTCCATGTCTAGTTGGCAGCTGGTTTCAAACGGAGTACCCTAAGGGTTGGTCCTGGGGCTGGTTTTGTTCAATATCTTCATTAATGATCTGAAGGATGGCGTGGTCTGCACTCTTAGCAAGTTTGCAGATGACACTAAAGTTGGAGGAGTGGTAGATACGCTGGAGGGTAGGGATAGGATACAAAGGGACCTGGACAAATTAGAGGATTGGGCCAAAAGAAATCTGATGAGGTTCAACAAGGACAACTGCAGAGTCCTGCACTTAGGACGGAAGAATCTCATGCCCTGCTACAGACTAGGAACCGAATGGCTAGGCATCAGTTCTGCAGAAAAGAAGCTAGAGGTTACAGTGGACGAGAAGCTGGATATGAGTCGACAGTGTGCCCTTGTTGCCAAGAAGGCTAATGGCATTTTGGGCTGTATAAGTAGGGGCATTACCAGCAGATCGAGGGACATGATCATTCCCCTCTATTCAACATTGGTGAGGCCTCATCTGGAGTACTGTGTCCAGTTTTGGGTCCCACAATACAAGAAGGATGTGGAAAAATTGGAAAGAGTCCAGCGGAGGGCAACAAAAATGATTAGGGGGCTGGAGCACATGACTTATGAGGAGAGGCTGAGGGAACTGGGATTGTTTACTCTGCAGAAGAGAAGAATGAGGGGGGATTTGAAAGCTGCTTTCAACTACCTGAAAGGGGGTTCCAAAGAGGATGGATCTAGACTGTTCTCAGTGGTACCAGATGACAGAAGAAGGAGTAATGCTCTCAAGTTGCAGTGGGGGAGGTTTAGGTTGGATATTAGGAAAAACTTTTTCACTAGGAGGGTGGTGAAGCACTGGAATGGGTTACCTAGGGAAGTAGTGGAATCTCCTTCTTTAGAGGTTTTTAAGGTCAGGCTTGACAAAGCGCTGGCTGGGATGATTTCGTTGGGAATTGGTCCTGCTTTGAGCAGGGGGTTGGACTAGATGACCTCTTGAGGTCCCTTCCAACCCTGATATTCTATGATTTTATGATTTCAAAAATTTTTCCCACTCAAACTGGGATGAAACCTCAAAGTTTCACATTTTTTGTCAACTGCTACTCTAAAATATGTTTTTGTATAGGGTCAATTGAAACATTTCATTTAGATTTCAACCTTTTTCATTCTATCTTTTTTTTTTAGTATAAATTAACTAAACATTTGAAATAAAAAGGTTTTTTGAACAGAAAAATGAAACATTTTGTCATTCAAAAATTGAAACAGGACATTTGATTATTTTTTTATTTTATTTCCCCCCCCCACGCCCCCAGTTGGGAGATTTGTTGAGGAAGATCTTTCTCTGTGGAGGGTTTGACAAATTGGTGTATTCCGATAAGAAAACATTCTGTCAGAAAATTCCTGACCAGCTCTCTATGAGGTCACACATTCAGCTTACCTAACGGAATGAATAAAAGAGTGAGGGCTCATTTCTATAACCTCAATGTGGCCAACCCCGCTTACCCCATCTTTAAGCTTGCAGACTTCCTGGCTCATATGCGAACTCTTGGGAGTGCATGTTGCACTCTGCACCTGGTAACTCTGTGGAATGGGCAGGGATTTTCAAAAACAAGACTTTGATATTTCTAAGCAACATTTCTTCCTACCACCAAAAGGATTTCTTTTCAATAAAGACAAAGGACATGATGTAAAGGTCATGGAAGTTAATGAGAGTCTTTGCCAAGGTGCTACTCAGCACAAGGTAAGGGATCAGAATCTGGTCCTTATCTTGTAAGTTCTTTATTATGTATTTAGTTGTATTGCCATCTCGCCTAAGGGTCATAGTCACAGAGCAGAACTCAATTGTGCCAGGTTCTGTACAAATGCAGAACAAAAAGACAGTCCCTGCTCCAAGGGGCTTGCAATGTGTTCCAGGCAGGGAATCTATCTTTATTTTTGTGTACAACACTATGCACATTTATGGAGGAGACAGATAAATAACGAGCTGTTGTAATGTTCAGAAGCACCTTTCACTTGTGGATCTCAAAGCAGGTCACAAACTTTAATCTAATTTAATTTAACATCACCCCTGTGAAGCAAGGAAGTAGTGCTTTCAATGATGCCCAGTAGCTAGGTCCCTGGATTATGTGTGAAACCTGGTTTCTATTTCTGGCTTTGCTGGTAACTTGTTGTGTGATGTTGGGCAAATCCTGTCACCGTCCCGTGACTCAGTTTACCCATTGCTAAAATGTGAATAATCATACTTATTTCCTTTGTAAAAGCTTTGAAGTAGATGCATAAAAGGTGCTATATGAGAGCTAGGAAACATTATTTTTCACAGGAGTAAACTAAGTAAAGGAGAATTTCTTTGAGTTGCTCAGTGTCATTGGTGGCCTAGCACCCAGTAAACCTGATGCCCAGTCCTGTGCTCTAACCTCTAGAAACCGTGCTGCATACATCACTTGTTTGGAGTTCTTTTTATCTCAAATGGTATATCAGGCAGTGGAATGTTTTTCTCTCTTTTTATTCTTCACCATGACTTTTAGTGCTGTGTTAAGGGGCTGGCACAAACCTAAGTAGAAAGAGAGACAGTGTCCTAAGAGCTCAGTGGGCCTAAGGTTTAGCTTAGCATTCACTTTGAAACTGCTAAAGCTCATTTGCAAATTCTAAAATGGAATTTGCTTCACCTTAAGTCAGTGACATAATAAAAGCTGTCAAATACCCTGTGGATGAGGGTAAAATTCATGTCTTTTCCTTATATAGGCTTTTTCTATGCACAGAGCTGAAATGGGAGAATGAAGAAAAATAAATGTTAAGAGTTCATATCTAAGACCTCACAATTTGAAAAGGTGTTGTCTACAATAGAGCTGGACAAATAGCTCATTTTTGGGTTTGGTGGCTGGTCCAAACAACGAAAAAAAAATGGTTTTTTTTTCAGAATTTTTGGTGAATCAAAAAAATCCCACACAGGTGGTGTTTTAGAGTGGGGCTTTGAATATGGGTTTTGCAGATATACGCTGAGTTTTTTTAACCCTTGGGCTAAGGTTTGTAAGGCAGAACACTACTATCAGCAGTGTGATGTCTGGCTGTTTGGTGAGTAGCCAAAAATATTAATGCCAAATTTACAAATATTTTCAGGATGACTAAAACTGCATTTTTTCGAATAGATTATTCATCTGAAAAAAATTGCTCAGTTCTAGTCTACAGTACAGGAACTCTCTTGGACTTATACATGTCAGTCAGAAAACCACTTAAGCACATGTTTAAATTGAAACACATTCTCCGGCCCTATTGACTTTCAAGTTAAGCACATGCTTAAATACCTTCCTGAACAAGGGGGACGTAAGCACTTACTTAAATGATTTGCTGAATTGGGGTCCTCATGAATAAATACAGGTTACTGGGAGTGCAAAATATAGGAATGCATGTGGAAAACTGTTATATGTGTATTCCGATAAGTATGTCCTTATGTAAGTATGTTCAAGCCAGCATGGTTTAGGTTCAGATTAGGGAAGCAAGAACTGTGAGATCCATTCTTAGGCCTTGTCTACACTGCCACTTTACAGCACTGAAACTTTCTCGCTCAGGGGCGTGAAAAAATATCTCTCTGAGCGATGCAAGTTTCAGTGCTGTAAAGTGGCAGCTATCTTTCAGTGCTGGTGCTGCGACCCTGTTAAAGCGCTGTTGTGGCAGGGCTTTAACGTTGGTAGTGGAGACATACCCTCAGTTCTACCACTTTCTCAGTGACCCTGACACGATGTGGCTGTACTCTCTGGCGATAGGCTAGCTTGTAAGAAGTAACTCTCAGTTGAATCATGCAGGTTAACTCAATAATGTGGACAGAGCCATTGTGCGGTATTGGGAAATTTCCAATCTCTCTGCTTCCGATTTTTGATCTGTAAAAATGGACATAGTAATGTATTAATTATTATAATTATTATTATTGTATTGTCATGGCACCTAGGATCCTCAGTCCTGGATCAGAAACCCATTGTGCTAGGTGTTGTACTAACACAGAACAAAAAGATGGTCCCTGCCTCAAAGTGCTTACAGTACTTACTTGTTTACTTCATAGGAGTTTTGTAAAGATTGAGAATTCATTAACGTCAAATGCTGCAAAATATGTTAATGGCACTAGGTAGTTTTGCATGTAACGTATTTTCAAAATGTGCACTTGCATATCCAAATCTGTGTTTTATCATAATGTTTAGCATTTCTTTAGTGACTTACATTTCCAGAGTTACAATATATACCATACATATTCGATCATAAGCCAGTTCGTTTATAAGCCAACCCCTAAGCCCCCCCAAGATGGATAAGTAAAAATGGAAAATTTTTATAACCCATTCATAAGCCAACCCTATAATTCAAGGGTTAGCAAACTTTGGCTCCCAGGCCATCAGGATAAGCTGCTGGTGGGCCGAGATGGTTTGTTTACTTCGAGCGTCCGCAGACATGGAGGTAAATCTAAGTAAACAAAATGTCCCAGTGCGCCAGCTGCTTACCTTGACTGGCTGGGACATCAACTGGTGGGGAAATTTTTTTTTGGGGGGGAGAAGCTGGGAATCAGGGGAGTAACCCCCATGACCACCCCCAACATGACCCTGTCATAAACAGATAGCTAAGGGTTAATGTCTCTTTCACCTGAAAAAAAAGTAACCTGAAGCACCTGACCAAAGGACCAATCAGGAAACACGATTTTTTTCAACTCTGGGTGGAGGGAAGTTTGTGTCTGAGTTCTTTGTCTTCTGTCTGCCTGAATCTCTCTCAGCTAGAGAAGGATTTTTCTATTTCCTGCTTTTCTAATCTTCTGTTTCCAAGTTGTGAGTACAGAGATCATAAAAACAATACGGGTTATTGTTTTTTTTCTTTTGTATTTACATGTCTATAGTTGCTGGAGTGCTTTGATTTGTATTCTTTTTGAATAAGGCTGTTTATTCAATATTTCTTTTAAGCAATTGACCCTGTATTTGTCACCTTAATACAGAGAGACCATTTGTACGTATTTTTCTTTCTTTTTTATATAAAGCTTTCTTTTAAGACCTGTTGGAGTTTTTCTTTAGTGAGGAACTTCAGGGAATTGAGTCTGTAGCTCACCAGGGAATTGGTGGGAGGAAGAAGTCAGAGGGAAATCTGTGTGTGTTAGATTTACTAGCCTGACTTTGCATTCCCTCTGGGTGAAGAGGGAAGTGCTTTTTGTTCCAGGAATGGAATTAGAAACGTTGGAGTCCCTCTGCTTAGATTCACGGAGGTTGCTTCTGTGTATCTCTCCAGGAGCACCTGGAGGGGGGGAAGGGAAAAGGATTATTTCCCTTTGTTGTGAGACTCAAGGGATTTGGGTCTTGGGGTCTTTGGGGGAACCAGAGTGCCCCAAAACACTCTAATTTTTTGAGTGGTGGCAGCAGTACCAGGTCCAAGCTGGTAACTAAGCTTGGAGGTTTTTCATGCTAACCCCCATATTTTGGACGCTAAGGTCCAAATCTGGGACTAGGTTATTAACAGACCCACCCCTAGCCCGGGACCCCCCACTCTCTCTTCATCCCATCCCTTCCCACCTTATCTGCGAAAGGCCAGGGGAGAATGTCTCTGACCTGGCTGGAGCTGCTCTGGCAGGCTGGGCAGCGCGGCCACAGCCTGATCCGACGGGCCAGACCGGGCAGTGCGGCCGCAGCACGTTCCAGTGGGCAGGGCTGCCCAGAGGATTCCGGGGGCCTGGGGCCGTCGGCGGCAGGCGGCTCCGATGGACCTCCCGCAGGCGTGCCTACGGAGGGTCTGCTGGTCCCTCGGCTCCGGTGGAGCATACGTAGGCACGCCTGCGGGAGGTCTACCGGAGCTGCAGGACCGGCAAGCGGCAGGGCGCCCCCTGCGCGGCGAAATGTCTAGAGCTGTCCCTGTTTGGCGGCAGGGGGTCCCCGCCGCGGGTCTTTGGGGCACTTTGGCAGTGGGTCCTGGAACGGAAGGGCCCCCTGCCGCCGAATTACCGCCGAAGACCAGGTTGCACTTCAGCGGCAGGTCCCGCTTCGGCGGTAATTCACTGGTGGGGGGTCCTTCCGCCCTGGAGCAGAAGGACCCCCCCGCCGGCAAAGACCGGGAGCGGAAGAAGCTCCAGGGCCCGGCCCCGCAAGAGTTTTCCGGGCCCCCTGGAGCAAGTGAAGGACCCTGCTCCAGGGGCCCCGAAAAACTCGTGGGGGCCCCTGCAGAGCCCGGGGCCTGGGGCAAATTGCCCCTCTTGCCCCCCTCCCCCGGGCGGCCCTGCCAGTGGGCTGGGCTGGGCAGCATGGCCGCAGCCTGCTCTGGGGGGTGGGGCTGAGCGGCATGGCTGCAGCCTGCCAGCCCCGGGAGCTGCAGCTGCTTCGGAGGCTGGGGGGAAAGCAGCGTGGCCAGAAGTGGAGAGACTCTGGCCCCACCTCTTCCATTCTGGCTGTGCTGCCTCTCCTTGCTCCTTCTGTTGCGGGGAGAGGCTGTGTCCCACCTCTCACTCTCTATACCCATTCATAAGCCGACCCTCTTCTCTGGTGCTTCCCTTTTTTACTAAAAAAATTCAGCTTATGAATGAGTATATATGGTATATGGAGTGAGGACTAAAACTCATCTTCCTCAGACAGTTAATCCCAGTAACTTCAAAAAAACTAGAGGCAAGAGTGATACTAATAAGCTTTAACCTTAAGGGTGAAGTTCACCCCTGTGCACAATTCCTATGGGCTACTTAAGTATCTCTTCAATTCTATTTTGTGAGCTTAAGTGGGATTTAAAGGATTTATGGTGCCCCCTCTAAGGCAGTGAATTTTACCCTTACTTTATATCTACATCTTTAAAAATGCAAAATGCCATGGAGTTGCTAAATCTTAATGTTCACATATGCAAATTCATATTTTGCACACGCAAATGCACAGTCCACTTTCAAAATTACCTGAGTGAATTTTCCAGGTGTCTACTTTTGAATATTTACCCCATAACTCTTTTTTTAAAATTTTCTTCTTTTTAAAAAATAAAATAAAAAGGAACCTAAGTTTTACTTCAATTTACATATTTAAAAATGCAGCATTTCTACGTGATCTCCGAAAAGAAAAACTCACTAAATTCCTAGCAGGATCATTTCCTTTTTTTTTCCTTTTTTTTGGCTCAAGACTGTGATTTGAATAACAACTGGGGAGAGAAAGCAGAAGTTCTGCAGTGCTTTTCATAAATGAAATTAGCAAGTTTCTACAATTTAAAGGTTCTATTTGTAATTCTAAAAACCTTTTTACATTCCCCTTGCTTAGCTTGGGGCATGAATATAAGGGCTAGATGTTTGCTTTGCTTCTTGCTAATGGGTAAAAGATAACTAAATGCTGATTTTACAAAATACATACCTGTTGTGAGTTTCATGCACAAGCACCCTATTAATAAAATCTCTGGATCTTAACTGAATAATATCTGTGAAGCTACTTTGCCCTATATAGGAAAACTCTATATTGTTTAATTCTACAGCCTCTCAAATTATATCCACAAGTATTCAGCATTAAAACCAGCTTGAAATTTGAATTGCAAATGCTGAATTTTCTATCCAATGTTCTAGTCTGTCACACAGTCAAAAACAAATAAAGAGAAGTCACAAGTATAATTAGAAACCTTTTGCAGTGGCCCTTGGTGATGCCAAATCTATGAGTTTTTAGCTGCAGGCCCCATGAGGAAAGGAGTCTCATCTAGTGGTTAGAGTTGGGAATGCAAGTCAGGACTCCTGGATTGTTTTCAGAGTTGCATCACTAATGTGCTGTGTGAATTTACACTGTTCAATCTCTTTGGGCCTCTACTTCTCTATCTTTAAAATGGGAGCAATAATAGTTATGGTGTCTATCACCCAGGAATGTGTAGACCTTAATTCAAGTTTGAAGGGATTTCTGCTTTGAGATTTTTGGTCAATCACATAGTCAGCAAGAGATTTAGAATTCCTACTCCCCATATGTTCACCCGCTCCAGCCACTTGCAAACAAGAGAAGGTATTATTAACTGCAAAATATTATTATTAGGTCAGTATTGGAATATCGTGCAGGGTGGATGACTGAAAACAAAAGAGCATCTGACTTTCTAGTGCCATGGACATGATTTCAGTTCTACAAGAAGAAAAATAGAAAGAAGCAGCAAACAATTGTTATCGGTCCACCTGCTGCCTTCTTGTACTTCTGGTTGACATTGCCTTGGGGTGGGGCTGGCATAATATAGAATGTTAGTAGATGCAGGATACAGAACTTCTGGGGTTAACATCGTATACCCCATTAATCATCCAAAAGGCTAGCATCTCATACAATGCATCTCCACTACAGAAAATCTAATGGAATTACATGGCATCAACCCCTGAGATTATACTGACATTTGAATGTCAACAGATAATAAAATCTATAATCTTTATGCAGCCAGTGCCACTCTCCATATGTTACCTATTCTTTTATTAGTTCTTCATCTTTTTTTTTAATTTGACACACAGAAAATAAGAAATCTAATTCCCATTGCAAATCAATCTAACAAACAACAACAGTAATGATAAAAGGACTTCAGGTTTGATCAAGGATCACAATCCAGTTATCTTACTCTTCCCTGGTGCTAACACTCTTGTGTTTCTACTCTCTATGCTGAATCTGCTTTTGAATCTACTGAGGTTGACTGAACCCTTTATTTCATTCCAAGCTTCTTGCTCGTGGTGGGAGTGGACACAGCTCAGAAGGGCCTTATGGCCAAAGAACCCAGAGTTAACTTCAAGAGTTAACAACACCTTTGGAAAACCACCACTTTAGCTTTAGAGCAGCGATGAGCTTTAAACCACAAACTTTGGAGCTGAATGCAGATTTCAGCCACTTCAAATATCAGGCTCTTTCAAAGATCTGGGTTTTAAGTTCAGCTCTATATGGTCCCAATTTGTCACCTTTATTCCGAATGAATAATAGCTTAACTGTCAATTATCACATTGATCTTACCCTTACTTGCAGGATAAAATACTACTTATTGGGAGCAGAATTGGGCCCAGCTAGAACAAGTTACAACTGCCAAACACAGGCCTAGGTATGAATCCCGAACCCCACAAGCTCAGGAGTGATTTAATCCAGGGATCTGGTATGGTTCCACCTTTCTTTTAGGGTAGTAATAAGTGGAAACTGGAAGGGGGGGTGTAGGGGTAGAGGGGGGGCAGGGCCATGCCTGGCTGGCACCGCCTCCCCCAGCCTATGATAACCGCTGCCCATGGAGACTGGCTTATGCCCTGAAGCATGAGGTTTAATACCCCTTCCACAAAATTTTTGTTGTCATTAGGGCTGTCGATTAATCGCAGTTAACTCACATGATTAACTCAGAAAAATGAATCACGATTAATTGCACAGTTAAACAATAGAATACCAATTAAAATGTATTAAATATGTTGGATGTTTTTCGACATTTTCAAATATATCAATTTCTATTACAACACAGAATACAAAGTGTACAGTGATAACTTTAAATTATTTTTTATTCCAAATATTTGCATTGTAAAAATGATAGAAGAAATTGTATTTCTCAATTCACCTCATACAGTTACTATAGTGCAATCTCTTTATCATGAAAGTGTAACTTACAAATGTAGATTTTTTTGTTACATAACTGCACTCAAAAACAAAACAATGTAAAACTCTAGAGCCTACAAGTCCACTCAGTCCTACTTTTTTTTCAGCCAATTGCTAAGACAAACACATTTGTTTACATTTACGGGAGATACTGTTGCCTGCTTCTTATTTACAATGTCACCGGAGTGTGAGAACAGGTGTCCGTAAGGCATTTTTTTAGCTGGCATTGCAAGGTATTTACGAGCCAGAAATGTTAAACATTCGTATGCACCTTCGTGCTTTGGCCACCATTCCAGAGGATATGCTTCTGTGCTGATGATGCTTGTTAAAAAAATAGTGTTTATTAAATTTCTGTTTGAACTCCCTGGGGGAGAATTGTATGTCTCCTGTTCTGTTTTACCCACATTCATGTTATAGCAGTCTCGTGTGATGACCCAGCACAATTTCATTTTAAGAACACTTTCAGAGCAGATTTTGTAAAAAGCAAAGAAGGTACCAATGTGAGATTTCTGAAAATAGCTACAGCACTTGACCCAAGGGTTAAGAATCTGAAGTGCCTTCCAAAATCTGAGAGGGACGAGTTGTGAAGCATGCTTTCAGAAATCTTAAAAGTGCAACATTCGGATGCAGAAACTACAGAACCCAAACCATCAAAAAAGAAAATCAACCTTCTGCTGGTGGCATCTGACTCAAATGATGAAAATGAATATGCATCAGTCTGCTCTGCTTTGGATCGTTATCAAGCAGAATCCATCGTGGTTGAAGCATGAAGGGATATATGAATCTTTAGCACATCTGGCATGTAAATATCTTGCAACACCGGCTACAACCGTGCCATGCGAATGCCTGTTCTCACTATCAGGTGACATTGTAAACAAGATGCAGGCAGAATTATCTCCTGCAAATTGCAACTAAACTTGTCTGAGCAATTGACTGACATAGGACTGAGTGGACTTGTAGGCTCTAAAACAGGGGCGGGTAAACTTTTTGGCCTGAGGGCTGCATCAAGTTTTGGAAATTGTATGGAGGGCTGGTTAGGGGAGGGGGTCATGGCCCGATCCCCACCCCCTATCCACTCCCACCCCTGGGACTCCTGCCCCATCCAACCCCCCCTGTTCCCTGATGCCCCTCTGGGATCCCTGCCCCATCCAACCCCTCCTGCTCCCTGGTGCCCCCCCATCCCTGCCTTATCCAACCACCTCCCACTGCTTTCTGTCCCCTGACCAACCCCAGAACCCCCACCCCTGACTGCCCCCTGCCGCCCCATCCAACCCCTCCTCTCATTCCTGACTGCCCCCCCGGGACCCCTGCCCCATCCAACCATCCCTTCTCCCTGTCCCCTGACTGCCCCTGGAACCCCTGCCCCTGACTGCCCACCGCTGCCCCATCCAACCCCTCCTCTCATTCCTGACCGCCCCCCTGGGATCCCTGCCCCCATTCAATCTCCCTGTTCCCCACCCTCTGACCGCCCCAACCCCTATCCACACCTCTGCCCCCTGAACACCGCCCCAAACTCCCCTGCCCTCTATCCAATCCCCCCTGCTTCCTGCCCCCTTACCACACTGCCTGGAGCACCGGTGGCTGTCGGTACTACAGCCGCACCGCCCGGATTCAACCAACCACGCCATCGCCACTGTACAGCATAGAGTACCTGATCAGGCCGGACTCTGCAGCTGCGCTGCCCCAGAAGCTCACAGCCCCACCGCCCAGAGCATTGCACAGGCAGCAGAGCAAGCTCAGGGGGAGGGGGAACTGCGGGGGGGGGGGGCAGGGGGAACTGCGGGGGGGGCATGGGTGAGCCTCCCCGGCCAGGACCAGAATTTGCCCACCTCTGCTCTAAAGTTCTACATTGTTTTATTTTTTAATTCAGTCTTTTTTTTGTACATAATTCTACATTTGTAAGTTCAATGTTCATGATAAAGAGATCTCACTACAGGACTTGTATTAGGTAAATTGAAAAATACTATTTCTTTTGTTTTTTACTGTATAAATATTTGTAATAAAAATAAATATAAAGTGAGCACTGTACACGTTTTCTGTGTTGTAATTGAAATCAATATTTTTGAAAATGTAAAAACCATCTCAAAATATTTAAATAAATTATTGTTTAGCAGCACAATTAATTGTGTGATTAATCGTTATTAATTTTTTTAATAGCACAATTAATGGCAATTAATTTTTTTAATCGCTTGGCAGTCCTACTTGTCATTAATTATAACTCTGGATATTCTTGATATCTATATAAATATCACATCCCCTTTGATGCTCAAGGTTAACCAGAAGTTATTGGATTGATGCGGGAATCAATGAGTGAAATTCTAAGGCCACTATTACAGAGGTCAGATTAGATGATCATAATGGTCCCTTTTGGATTTATAATATCTATGAAAACCTCAGGAAGAGATGACAGAGTCAGAAATGGAAAAGTGACTTGCAACAAATAAATGATCTCACCAGAGGAGAGTGATGAAATGAAGGGAGGCGGGGGAGTAAAACGAAATCACAAAAAATACTCAGTTGCCTTCTGAAGGAAAATCAGAATTCCAGACACACTCTCTTCCTGATCTCATCAAGAAGAACAGCTGGAAGTGGGATGCAGTGACCTAGCAGATGCTGATGCTGAGAAACTTTGCTTATGCAACTTGGCTAAACTGTTGAACAGCTGAGAGCTCAATGGTGATTTAATGCAGTAATGATTTTCATCTACGCCAGAGACCACAGTAGAATAATTCCACTCTCAGTTCCACGAATTGGGAATAAGTCCATTAAAGTTAATAAAGTGACACCAGAGTACAAACGGGATAAGACAGAATCAGAACCAATGTTTTTTATATACTGTGGACTTTATGTCCACTTCTGGATACAAAGGACCAAATATATCCTTGTGTTCTTCTCCACTCCAGTGATCTGATACTAGGGGAAGAATCTGACCCCAAATCTGTGAAAATACCCCACTCCATCTATCTTTATCATCACAATTCAACTTATTAAGGTATGTTAGAGCACTTCTGTTCAACTGATAAGAATAGGTTCCCTATTTATTCTCTCAGTCACAGGGATTAAATGTACTTGGTTTACAAATCAAATGATGAGGAGAGATGAAAAAGACTGGAAGATTTCAGTTTGGAAAAGAGACAACTAAGATATGATAGAGGTCTATGAAATCTTGACTAGTGTGGAGAAAGTAAATAAGGAAGTGTTGTTTACTCCTTCTCATAACACAGGAACTAGGGGTCAGGAAATAAAATTAATTAACAGCAGGTTTAGAACCAAGAAAAAGAGGTATTTCTTCACACAATGCACAGTCAACCTGTGGAAATCCTTGCCAGAGGATGTTGTGAAGGCCAAGACTATAACAGGGTTTCAAAAAGAGCTAGATAAGTTCATGGAGGATAGGTCTATCGATGGCTATTAGCCAGGATGGGCAGGGATGGTGTCCGTAGCCTTGATTGGGATCACTTGATGCTTACCTCTTCTGTTCATTCCCTTTGAAGCAGCTGGCACTGGCCGCTGTCGGAAGACAGGATACTGGGCTAGATGGACCTTTGGTCTGACCCAGTATGTCTGTTCTTCTGTTCTAACTGCCTACCATTCTGTCTCAACCAACATCTGAGTAAAGATTTCCTCACCTGGTGGAATAGGAACACAGGAACTGCCATACCAGCTCAGAGTTGGGGCCCATCTAATCTTGTATCCTGTCTCTGACAATAGCCAGTACCACATGCTTCAGATGAAGGTGCAATAACTCCTCTGTAGACAGAGGTGGTATGTGCTGCCCTTCACGAAGGTCTCATCCTAATCCTTAATAGAGATTGGTTTAAACCTTGGTGCATGAGGCATCTACACTGAAGCATGAGAAATGTATTTTGTACTCCCAAAGTTGTACTGACTACAGAGCTAATTGTAGTAAAAATAGCAACTTCCACTTCTTCTGGACTTTTCACACCAATGCGCCTGAACAGATTATGCAGAAGAATCAGTCCTCGAAACATAGAGGGTGGATCCTTTGCTGGAGGATGATTTGTACCAGATACATGGGTACATCCAGCTTGATATGTGCCACCATGTTGAAGAAAAACAGTCATAAATCAAGTGGTTAAACTGGATTTATGTGTCCTGGGTGTGAGCAACACAAAGCAGCAGGAGCATATAATCATAATTTATTTGTATAATGCTAGGATTTAGGGCCCCACTCATAGAGCAGAACACTACTGTGCCAAGCACCATACACACAGAGAACAAAAAGTTACCCATGCTCTAGGCGTCCGGATGACTATCTCCTATCTTAACCCCAGAGCACTCCACAACCCCGGGGGAAGAGAGGCACTCCTCCATCGAGCTTGTGTGCGCAGAGACTGCCGAACTCCCAACAAACCAGCCTGGAGGTGGGGAAAAGGCTTTCCCTTATTACCATTAGCCCAGTGATTCAGCTATTTAACTGGGATGTGGGAGAGCCCCCAGTTTAAGTTCAGTCTCTGCCTATTAGGAAGAAGAG